>NC_082644.1:56693460-56998360 GCF_028023285.1 Balaenoptera ricei | reverse complement strand
GGCCTTAATGTCAGCTACGTAGTTTTACATACCTACCGTGTCGGGGGCTCTCAACCTTCCTGGGAATGTATTCTGGTATAAGAGGTATTGCTTTTCTAACATCTTCCACCTGCCACTGAGCTGCAAGGCCGCTCGCTTCTCCTGGGCTTCCAGCTCACCAATGCTGGGGATGTGCTCTTCCAGGTATGTTAAGTAAACACAGTCTTGCTTCTGCTTCCTAGCAAATAATTTTTGTAGTGCCTCTCCTTGATTTCATTCGCATACTTCTGGTTGTAGACATCCAATTACAAGATAAATTCAGATCTGCCTGCTTCGCATCACGTGCGGTTCCTATTAACATTTAATAAGCGTCCGTCGGCAAGTCTGTGGACCGCTCTTTCACCCGCTCCCCCCTCAGAAATCCTCCTGCTGTCTCTGAGCTAACCCAGGATCTCTTCACTCTCATTCTGTATTATTATTATTTTTTATAACCCAAAACCGTCTCCATTCACAGGCCAAAGAAAAAAGTTATTCACGCCTGTTGAAACATGGCATGCGATGTAAATGAAATTTGGCTTTATTCTAAGAATTAATAAAGTGATCCACCTAAAACAACTCAGGAGCAACCTCCTGAGATTTCTGCCCCCAACTTTTACTTTCACCCTACACCTGTATTTCTCTAACCCTCTCAAAAGTTTGAATTAAATTTTTGCCTGTAAGTGCAAATTGGTGGACAGTGGGAACCAAGATCAAATCGTATGCCTCGTGTTGGCAAAATGATTAACACAAAGAGTCAGAAACTAAGTTTGGAGAAAAGTGAAGGAAAAAACCCTACTAACGTCTGATAAGATCCAAGCTAACAGGAAGTGGCAAACTCACACGCAAAGGGCTTTAGTTGTATGACAGTAAAGACTCAATCTGCCTTCCAGCTACACCATCCCTCGCTCTCACGCTGGAAATGGGGAAGGGAGAGAACACACCCTCAGCCTGTGATGGGGATTCAAAGACAAGGTCATTTGCTCCATCACTGCTTGTGTCTGGTCTTCACCATCCACCTCCTTTGCCAGAAGAAATGCACCCTTCCTCTCTTTGTTCTTTGTTTTCATCCATTTGCTCAGGTTATTTGATGCTCTCTCTCTCTCCTGTGCTTCAGATCCAAAAAGGCCCTGCAGGAAGTTTCTTCCCTCCCACTCTCGTGTGATGTCCTGGTTTTATACTCCCAAATTTCTAGCCCCATCTTCCCTCTTTTCTTGAACCGACCATTCCCCCAACTCAGAGCTCACCTGTTTCTTTCCTCGTACAGCTCTGCTTGCCTCTCTCCATTTTCGCTCCTGAAAGCAAGCTTCCTTTCCTGATCACTCTTCCCATTTTGGTTTAGGGAAAGGAGGGTTGTTGCCAAAGGTGTGAAGTCACACTGATAGAAGCTAGGAGCACGTGTAACAGGAAACACCAATTATCCCACGGCAAGTGCAAAGTGAACGTTCAGGAGACTGAACCACACTGAATGAGAAGACGTTCTGTGATCATTTGGGAAAGTAGAGAACAATGACCACATTGAAAAGGTGCCACTGTGAGCATACAAGATCTACAAAATCCCTGGGCTGATCTACACAAAGGGAAGGCGTTCTCAGTGCCATTTCACCGTGCTCATAAAATCAGAATTGAATTAAACTCCCATTTGTCACAAATGAGGGTTACATATAGTCACTGACAGGTGATTATTTCCTAATTCCTCCTTGGAGTACCAAATTCGTAACTGAAGAAGACAAAGATAAATGGTTTAAGAATGGGAAGGGGACATATAGTAGAGGCTAATTATAGCTAACAAAGCTTTAAGACCCTCAAATATTCATATATTTACTTATTTATTTCTTCCCCCAGACTAAGGTTCAGTTGATATATGCTAAGACTGCCCACGTCTGGACATCTGTTCTTACTGTACAGTGCCTGTGCCATTCGAGTTATTCAAATTATTTAAAGACTATGCCTGTATTCTCTCCCACATGTCTACTTTGCTTTTCTTCTCTGAATATTTTGAAAGAAGTCTTCAATTTTTGTCTCTGGGTTTGTTGTTTTGTAACTACATCATTACATGTTATGATGCAATGTTGTTTTTCAAAATTTGAACAATATCTTTTTTATGCATCAACCCTTGAAAAGTTAAGCCAATCATGTCCTCCTTCTTCCATAAGTCATCCATCAAGATAGCGGATATTTGTGCCTCAACTGTGAACTATGTGCTTAGACCTAAATAAGTGTGGAGATGATACCTCTTCCTCCAACCTTTCTCAATGCTGACGGCCCTCAAGGGTGCTGCCCCCGTGATGATTCTAATCATTTCACTCCGTTGCCCCAAATCCTCCAATGGCTCCCCATCTCGCAGAGCAGTGGTCCACAAACTCATGATCAGTAATGAAACATGAGTACACAGCCCAACACTGGTATACTGACTTAAAGGAGTGATATCAAAAACTCTTTAATAACTGGTAGGGCTGGGCAACCATCAATCTGAATGGCTGCCATAACCGATCAGAAAACACCAGCCAGAAAAATAGTTAGTATGGGCACACTTGTATACTGGCTGAATATCATGCTCAAGCTATCTACATGTACCACTCTACTAATATACAATGCCTTATATAATGTATTAGATGTATATTATTAATATTATGAGGCAAATTTAAAATGAGAAAAAAAATATAGAAATTTATCATTATCTTCCCATTTCTCAATGTTTATACCACCAGCATGCCACTTAGAAGATGACTGGCACAGAGTATAAACTCAAAACGCCTTTTTCTGTACAAGGCCCTTTAAGATCTGGCCTCTGGCTACCTGTCCAGCTTTACTGCCTGTGAATCTTTTTATGCTCCATCAATACTGATTCACAAACTTCTGGAACAGGCCATGGCTCCTCACAATTCTATGCTTTAGAGGATGCTGTCCTGTTAGCCTGGAATGGAATACTTTGTTCCCGAGAAGCTCGTACTCTCGTCTTGTCTTTTTGAGTGTCACTTCAATTGCTACCTATCTCTTTTGTGAAGTCTTCCCCCATTGCCCACGACACACTTAGAGGCTCCTTTTTCTATTAACACTGCAGTAACAATAGCTAACATTGTTCTGGGCATTCGCTTTCCACCAAGTATTCTGCTAGGTACTGTACATGCGCCATCTTGAACAATTTCCCCAACCATTACCACATGGTAGGTAGGTACTATTACTAACTCTAAGCTAAGGCTTGAAAACGTTAAAAATCTTATTCAAGTGACTCGGCTAACAGAAGGTAGGGAAGGTATTTAGGCCCAGTCTGACACCAAAGTACATACTCTTATCCCTCTACTCATCCATACTTCCAATAATACAAGTATCCCATGGCACTCAAACTGTTCATTCGCGTGACAACAAAACTCTGTCAACAAACCTGGTGATTTTTACCTTTATATCCAAAGCCCTTAGCACACAGCAAACTTATGAAAAATGCTTGCTGAGAGGATGTATATCTACTTAAAAATCCTGCATTTTTAAATTAATTATGAGCTATTCAGCCTATGTGCTCCAGAATATGACATTTTACCTCTGTCTGTGCTTTTAATATTTTAAACATTGCTAACACACTAGGTAGTGTGCATGACCAAAATTTAGCTTATCAGAAGTAAATCTTGCATTCATCTTACAAGAATAAGAAACTCTGAAAGAGGGAATGTTCATACTATATCGATGATTCTCTCAGGTCTATAAGGATAAATCCTCAAGGCCCAACAAATACTATATTGCTCTGCACTGACACAAAAGGGAAAAGAACTCTGGTCAGTATGGGTACATAACCTTAACGCTTTTCTGTCTTTTCTTTCCCCTCCCACTTCCTGGAGGGAAGGAGGGAAGGAAGGGGGAGGGGGGGATAAGTGAGCTGGGACAGGGGGGTGTGGATAGAAAAAATGGTAATAGCTCACAGGAAATGCTGCCCTGCATTTGTCTGACAGAGAGAATGATACAAACTAGGAAAAACTGAGATCTCAGCTTTCTAAACGTTTCCTGATTGCTTTACCATCACCTAGATTCTTGTGTGTACCTACTTCCCTTTATTCAACTGTGCACTCTTTGAGGAGAGAACTTCAGACAAGATCATCTGGTTCAATCACCTTCTATCTCCTTCCAGACTGGGTGCCCCATCCCCTCAGCCCTAAACCAGTCTCTAGCCTTCACACATAGTGAAACTTCTGAGATACAAGTATGATCCACATCTTATATTTCTTCTTCGTTTAAGTCTCTTGGAAGCAAAGACTGTTTTATCAAACTGTGGAACCACCAGGAGACACACCATAGAATCCAGCCTTTGGAGGCTCTATTGAATGATACACAAAAGGTCAATGTGGGTAGTATGAGGAATAACTACTTAGGAAAGGGGGTGAAATAGAAAAAAAAATCAGTTTTAGTTATGTTGGTATGGATTTGCTGATCGTACCACCAGGCCTTGAGTCAATGGACATTTGAAAATGTGGAACTGTGGTGCCGAAGGAAGGTAGACGCATGGGAATCAGCTATGGGTCATCTCCCCAAAGGCGGCAGCTGTAGCTGTGGCAGATAGTCAAGACAGATCTAGAGAGAAAGGAAACAGCACTGTGGGAGGACAGCCTCTAGGAGAACACCCTGGAGCTGGGCAAGTTACTAGATGGGCAAGTCAGATGGCTCCTACCTCTCCCTGTGAGATGGAACGTTCCCGGTGCGCAGTCAGACGGAACGGCGCTTACCTCTGTGGAACCTAACATTGCATCTCCGTGGAGAAGGCAAGCCATTCTGGCAACATGATGTAATGCAATGACGTTTGGAAAAATGTAGCTTCTGTCATGACAAACCATGTGTCATGTTCCTCATCTTCAGAAGAGGATGCTACCTTTTTTCCCCTTATGGGCTTCTAACGAGAAACAAACCTGAAAGTGCTCTTAAAAGGTAGGACTGCTACACTAATGAATTCCTTTAAGGAACTCAAGTTGACTCTTCTGAATTAAAAGATTAAGTGGGAATATCCTTTAACATATAAAAATAAAAAGGCAACTATTTCTGGAGTTGATCCTAGTTCAACCACTGTCAAAGCAAACTTGGGCAGTCACTTCCCCTCTCCTTGCCCCAATTTAAAGTGATTAAAATTTCATTCCTGACTATCTCATTAAGGTATGATGATGATTAAGTACCTCAAATGTCTTAAGATCCAGTGAGTAATGTCTTACCATTTGGGGGAGCAGTCATGTGATATTATGGCTTGTCTGAATAATTCTAAAAGCTGTGAGATGTTTCTCCAAATTTTCTGGGTCTTTGATAAACAGACAAGATGCCCAACTCTTGAATGAAGTAGCACTTGCTTTCAAGTTCTAAGAGAATTATACTTTGTAACGGCACTAATAGAATGCACAGCGATCAGCAGTAAAATTTAATGTTGCTCACCCTTGATTATGCCTCTTGAATCTAAGTTAGGAAGACGCACCCCAACTTAAAAGAACACCTCTTAGGAAAATATTAGTTCCACATACACATCATTATACGCTGCTTTCTTGAAAGTCATTCATAATGTAGCACCAAGAGGAACATTTAGGAACATTATCATGACAGGCAAGAGACAATGAGGGGTGGAGAGGAAGGGATGAGTTCCAGGGCTATTTAGAAGCAACAACTTGTTGTGGGGTGGGAAGCAATCAGACAGAAGAGATGGGAAAGAAGAAAGCATCAAAGATGGGACCCTCAATATTATAAGCCTGGTTGTCCAGATACATATTGGCTGGGTGAAGGTTTGGGGAGAAGGATAAGTCGTCAGGTCATATACGTATTGAGAATAAAGTATCTCTGCCACACTACTGTTTGGAAAATTCCTTCATCAACTTCCCAGTTTACTTTCATATATTGCAAGAACAGGAACACCGGAAGAGTTTTAGTTGAAACTTTCTCTGAAAAGTTTAAAATTGTTTGAAAGATTAAAAATACTCAGTATTTCTCCCAAGTTACTACTCAAAGAACTGTTCACACACTATACTAATACTAGTCTCCCCGTCTAAGAACACCCACGATGAGCTCATCTTGGGAGCACAAAGCACTCTACCAAAACGGACCTGAAAACGGCATTAAAGCAAAAGAACCTCAACCAGACTTCTCTGTTCCAGCTTTAACCTAGAACTAGAACTATACAGGGATGTTAGAAATTGCCATGCTATTTGAGAACAGAGCAAAGAAAGGAAATAGCAAAAGGTCTTCCGTCCCTCTAGGTATAATGCTATACAAGTAGATCTGATTTTACACCCTGGCAAATTCCATGAATGCTTTAGTCTCAAGGAAATAGCAGATAATCTATTAAATTTATGAAGATAAGGGTACTAGGTTGCATTTTTCAAAGACAATGTTAGGTAGGGTTAATATGCCTAAACTAACAAAAGAACATCACTGCACACAGAGCACTGTGAACACAACTGTGTCTGCACGCACAAGTTATGCACTTGCCTCTTAGCCTGAACATGGCAATGCTTTTAAAAATACGTCAAAAGTTATTTCAGAACTCACAGTATGTTGCTATGGTGCATGCTGCTGCAAAGAAAAAGCTAATGGGCTCTCTACTTAATGTGATTAGAGCCATTATTGACATAATGCCAGGAAGACGCAAAACCATTAGCATTACACTACAGCTCACTTTAGCATCCACTCAGATTTAGTATTTGATCCACAATTTTAATTTTGTTCTGCTCTATTCAGAGCTGCGTTACACAAAATGCATAATTAAAAGCTGCTGTGATTCTCTCTACTTCTCAAATTAAAAACATAGCAAACATTTGTAGTTCTAATCCACTAGAAATTAATAAATCAAATAGTGTCTTTTATCCTCTTTTCTTCCGTGCAATTCAGGTTGCAGGTTGGGAATACTTTTGCCTGCGATAGAGCAGGCTACAGACAGAGCAGCCGCTCAAAGGAAAGAAAAGTCCCCAAACTGCCTACTGTAAAGGCAAGTGAGAACCTGGAGGGCCTAGAAGCACGGCTAGCCTTCTAATTCCAAGCGTTAAGCCGGAAGGGCTTTCTGCAGAGAAAAATTTTAATCAATTCACCATAAATCCTTTTGATGCATTTTCCTTCATTAGCTCACTTTGTCAAGCATACACATGCTCCTAATTTAATTTAATCAAATTCACCATGTCTTTCTGTCAACAGTGAAGCAATTCCCATGTCCAAAAGATCTCCTATCAACTCCCTACCCGGGGCAGCCTGGAAGGGAAACCGACGAGCAATAGGAGTTTTGCTTTATCCATCATTAAAAACTGAAAGAAAGGGCTTCCCCCTAAAGATCTGCCCAAGAGCTGAGATACTGACACCATCGCTAGTTTCAGTGCTTCTAGAAGTGGTCATCATCTGAAATAATGGAGGATTATGATTCATTAGAATAAAAACAGCACAGTCTCCCCTGTGGGTGATAACCCTAGGAAAGTTCTGGGAGGACCAGAAGAAAACAACAGCAGGGCACTCGAGTGTATTCCAAGCTAGGCCCTACACTGTCCTCGAGTCTCCCCTCAGCGCACCAGGGATGCTCCAGTTGGGCCAGTTCCCCCAGTAGGCCGGGCTTCCTCCTGTCTGTAAGCACCCGTTCCCTCAAGAGCTGCAACTCATCCTTCAGATCTCTGCTCAAAGCTCACTTTATCAAGGAAGCAATTCCAGAAATCCCCTAGGATACTTGATTTTTTAAGCCTTGCCTGTGTGTGTGTGTGTGTGTGTGCGTGTACGCGTGTGTGCAAACACTTGTGTTTAAAGACTTTATGGCAATTTATGTGTATTATGCTTATGTGATTAGTTGAGTCCATCTTCCCCCACTGGTCTGTGAGCTCAGTGAGGGCAGGGACCACATCTGTCTTGCTCATCATTTTAACTTCTAGAATCTAGCAGCTCTGTCCAGCACACAAATAAATAAATAAATATTTGTGAAATGGTTGAATGCTGAGTTAATCTACCACTGTCTCCTGACAGACTTCCTAAACACGCCAAGTTCCTGTTATTTTCCATAGCTCTTTCATGTTACAAGGTGGCTGTTTCTGAAATCATAGGTTAAATATAATGAAGCAAAGGCTTCGAAATGCACAGAAACTTTACAATTGGTGGGGTTTACGTGTATCTACAGCAGGAAAAGAACAGAGTGAAGACTATGTCAAGTAATGCAGGATTCGGAAAAAATGATAAAGTAGCAGAAGCCCTCAAGAGGGCCCTCAATACTCAACTGGAACTTAAACACAGCAATGTCCCAAACCACCATACTGCTCTCCTGGGATGGAAAAGGAAGAGGCACGGGCAAGACAGAGAAAGACCACTCCTTCAAGAATGGTCGAAGTGTTGTACAGCTTTGGAACTCGCCTTGCTTACCTTCAGTTTCTAGTATTTGCTTCTAAGGACAGACATATCTTGATGAAAATGTGACAAAAAAATTTTTAAAAAAAAATCACAAAACCCATTCCCCTTAATTTTCTTAACAAACCAAGACTTTAAAACCTACAAGCAGCAGCCAAGGCCATCTCACTGTGATAGACAGTTATTTAAAAATCTCAAACCAACATTTTTTTCCAAAAAGACAGGGCTTATTCTTATATTATTACCTTGATCAGTTAGGTAAGCATCTTATCTTTACATTTTTAGTTGTTTGTACTTATCTCCCCAACACAAAGAAACAAAAATGTTGCATGCATGATTTGCTTGTAGTTCCAAACATCCTGAAAAACTAAGGCCTTCATTAGGAGACATCTGATATATCTAGACTGTTTCCTTATAACCCTAAAATAATGAAATTTATAAAATAGGGAGAAAAGATAAATATTATATATTTTCATTTCAGCTTTAACACGATAGAATTTCCCTTTTTTACATCAAAAAGCTAATATATTTATTTCTTTATATCAGAATCCTGACTTAAGATGTACTTTCCCTTGAGTGCTCCCCAAAAGACAGGCAACTCCAGAGCAGACTTGGAAAGAAACTTCCTTTAGCTCCTCCTCTAGAACTGACGCCCAGAACAAAGAGGTGACTCTGCTTTTCGGTGGGGGGGGGGGTATGGTGCCCCCCTATTTGAACTTCTTAGCACATATTTCTGTAGGTGATCAGAAAGTATTGTTCTCCTCAGAAAAAGCTTTGGGTCGGCACCTGCGTCCTTCCATATCCTGCAAACAGATGACAGGAGTGTCTGGCAGAAAAAAAAAAGAAAAAAACCAGCTGCATCTGGCTCATTACCCTGTGAGGCAGTGCGTTTCATTGTTTCATGGCTCTGACTGCTATGCTTCTTTCCCTCTACCAAGCTGAAATCTGCCTTCCTATAAATTCCGGTCCTCTGAGGCATCGAGCGAGTCTGTGTGCTTCCTGGTCCACGTGGAAGCCTTTACAGATGGGGAGGAGGTGTAACTCTGGCAGGCTCTTCTCAGGACCAGTCACTGTCAGTGTCTTCAACTGATCCACCAACGGTTTGTCTGCAGACCGTTCACCACCCTGGTCACTCTTGGTGGTCGCACTTCAATTGCTCAGTGCTCTTCATGCAATGTGATACCCAGAATTAAATGCGAGATTCCGGGTGTGGTCTGAGCAGCACAGAGGCGGGGATCCTTTACAACATCATCATAGCTCTGTAGTTAAGCAGCAAACGTACTTTTTCTTAAAAAGGCACATGACATGGGGAATAGAGCCAATATTTTTATAAAAACGGTAAATGGAAAGTAACTTTAAAAGTTGTATAAAATTTTTTAAAAATCCAAACCAGAAAAAAAAAAAAGACACATGACATAAATGACACAGAATACAAATGTTTTCAACTTAATACTTAAATTCTTTATGGTGATAAAATGCTGCCTTTTTCTTCGGCAGCATCTATAACCTAATTTCTGATCTTCCTCTTCAACGAACAGTGTTAGCGTAACACAGAATATTGTCCTAAAAACATCTTTTAACACAGATTACAAGATGAAAGGACTGTTAGATGTAATAAATATAGATCATCTAATGTACAGATGCTTATTAGCTTCAGAAAATGTGACCTCTACATTAACCATAAAGCTCCTGGCCAACTCTGCTAGGTTACAAAGGAATGTCATTGTGTAAGAGTATCATTAAATTGAAATAACTATTTTGTGGTTCCCTGCGTTCTCGGCTCCTTCTCAAAGATCTTCCAGTTCTGTCTAAGGAAAAGCAGCATGACACTGATATTAAGCAGATGACCAAAATGCAAACGGGAATCCAATTCACACACACACACAAAAAACACAAAAGGACTCAAAAAAAAGAAAAAGTTGGTGGTTGGAAAATCTATCTCCCAGTTAGACTGGAACGGGATTTCACAGGGTGTGTTTCTGTGTGTGTGCCACACCACTGGGACTGCCATCTGTCATCATGCCAAAGAACACAGGGCCTGCGGAAGGGTTTCAAGCTTCGGGGAGGCTGATTTTCCCTTCAGTGATTGAGAAGCAATGGTGTAAGAGTCTCCCCCACCAATATTTTATTGCTACAATTTTCAAACATATAGAAAGGCTGAAAGAATAGAACAGTGAGCATATATCCACCATCTAAATTCTACAATTTTATTATATTTGCTTGTAAGGATCATTTTTATGTATCATTGATCAGCATGAGACAACAGTCATATAATTTACAATTTCAGGGGAAAAAAATTCCTGGTATCACCAGGTCAGTACTCATTTTTAAAGTACAGATATAAACATTTCAAATGCTTAATTTAGACGAATATAATCTTACTTGCCTTTGAGCTCTAAATTCTTTCTTTATGCACTCCTCGTAGAATATTTGTTAGGTTATTTATCTGTTTATTTTAACAGTTCAGCAGAAAGATAGTAAAATGTTATCTGTAATAGCTTAACCTCTGGAAGAATACTTACCACCTTTGACAGTTTACAAATGTTTCTAAAAATTTGAAAATTACTTGCAAGCCGCTTGTGATCTCTCATTGGTCAGCTTAAGTTATTATCACAATAACAGCCACAAAATAATTATAGCAGCTAATACTCCTACATTATTTGCTTTGTGGCAGGTATCAGTCTAAGTGCTTTGCATATTTGAGCTCATTCAACACATGTTATATCTTCATTAAATACATACTGTTAATATCATCAGCACCATTTTAAGGGTATGAAAGCCAAGGCACAAAGAGTCACAGAGCTCTTAAGTGGCAGAGGTGGGATTCAAACTCCAGTAACCTACCCTGCAGACTTTGACCAACCAATCCACCGCACTGCCTCTCTATCAAACAAGAGAACTCCATGCCGGACAGAAAACTCATACTTCTGTTAGTACCATCACTGATGTTCCTGCCAACTTAGCATCTGATTGGTTGTTTTCAGTTGGGAAATTGAACCAGTGCTGGATTTCAATGCATCTTTTATGAAATCAGTAAATGAAATAAATATTATAACCAAAATGGGCCTTGTACATGCTTCCGAGTAAAAAAATACAAGTACAAGGCACACTTTGGTTATAATATGTTTGGAACAGAAAGTAAATATTTTACACTGAAGATGAAATCCATGCCTACACACCTACACACATAGCACAATATGTAAAGAACATGTGTGCTCTTGAACAAGTTAGTTAACTTCTCTGAGTTTGTGTTATCATTGACAAAATGGGGGTAATAATGTAACAGTAGGACCAACTTCACGGGATCACAGTGAGAGTTATATAGGATAATCAGAGTCCCAAAGTGCCTGTAATAATATAATAAGCACTCAATAAACACGTGTAAAACACTTAGCACAATGTGGCACACTGTAGGCACCAAAAAGTGTTGTCAATCATAATAATGATAATAATACAAGATCGACACATGTCAATAAAAATTAATATTTACTAACACCATGAGGGGAGCCATAATTTTGCTTTAATGTTGCCAAAAGAATAATTTTAATCTTGACCAAACACAGCCTTCCAGGAGATGGCATCTTAAAGGATATATCCGATTAATTCAAGATGACTAAATAGTACTATAGCAGATTTAGCAGAACTGTTTAACTTATCAACAAATCAAATTGGTATCAGCACAAGGTCCCTGCTGGCTATCGTATGTCAATCCAATAGTGTGAGCAAACATTTTAAAAGTACTCTAAATATTTCAGCTATGGAAAGTCAAACCAAGAGGGGGAAAACTCTCCTCTTCCACTGAATGACACAAGAAGAAATTACGGTCTCTATTTTAATAGTTTAAATTATAAGCTGCCACTGAGGAAAATAACTGTAAAAACTGACTGACTCTATGGCTCTCAGTTTTGAAAGGTGATGAAACGTGAAATGTTCCTGGTTATTAAACTCCATGACCTACAGATAACTTACAAATCTGTTACCTCTAACCCTAACATTATCAGGCAAAACCAGGATGCCAAGAATCAAGAAAAGATTCATTCCCGTTTGTACTTCCAATTTATATAAATAAACTCAGAGGAGTCAACCACTACAGCATTAAAAATCCAGGACCCCTGGGGCCAGACTGGGTTTCTAAGAACACCAATGGGGTCGCTGGACCCACACGTGGCTTTAAGTGAAAAGTCACGCAAAGGTCCAGGGGCTTTCCTTGGCCAGCTCATCAGTTCAATCAGGTGTTACTAAAATCCCAACCATCCATCTGACCGGACCATTTAGTTTTTGCAGGTCCAAATGGCAATTTGCTGTACATTTTCGATTACACGTATATTTTCTCCACCATGCCTAACAGCATGTAAAACAAAAACGTGCCATTTTGTATACACAAAGGCACTTATCAGGGCTCAGTGGCTCTCAGCACCATGCACTTTGAAAGGATTGATGATGGTGTGGTGGGAATGGGACAGGAAATGGACATCTGCGTTTTCCCCTGTTAATAGCATAATGCAACCATATTGCTATAAAGAAAGAAAGAAAGAAAAAAAGCGGATGTTTTCAACCACCTTGTGCCGCTGAAAAAGACACTGGCTGCTGAAGCGAGAGACCTGCGTCCTGGCCTAAGTACCTGAAGGTATTTCTCCTCCTTAGGCCATACTGTTCCCTTCATTTCCATTATTTTACTGCCCTCAAATTACATGAATCTGCATGGTTTCCTCAGATACAAAACTCCAATACTCTGAAGTGATGCGTTTTTGGCTGCAAGTGGGCAACCCAGCCCTTAAACAGATGCTCAACAAGACCATATCTGGCTTCCTAAAATTTCAGTAAAACATATCTAACAATAATTAGCAAAGGCTATATGGTGCATAGGGTATATTCCATGAAATATGGAGCCGTAAGTCCCCAGAGATGAAAATATGAACTCGACACCCACAGCAGGTATAGTAAATTTTATTGCTGCTGGAGGGTCAGGAACTTTGAAAAGTCTCTGCTTTAACCCAAATCTCAGCAAATACATAGGCATGTAGGTATGTATATTTTGAGGGGCACTCATTTCTACAATAACAAAAGAAGAGTGGGGTAAAAGGCAAACTGTCCTTGTATAATATTTGTTGAAGAATGATCCCTGAGTAAAACGACTCATAAGACAACCAGACACGACAGTCACTGGTTTTCAGTTTCTGAGCTCTCGTCTTCTAGCACAACCCCACCCTAAAGCTTACTTCTGACCCACCCAGACAAACTACAATGTAGGCTCCTCCTCTGCATACAGTGGGTGCTGCACACAGGGACTGATAAAGAGATAAAGACAGAGTGAGAAATATACCTGCAACTCCACATCCCTTCTGACGATTCTTTTATTCCTCCGGCTCTCCTGGGAGAAAGGGGCTGTAATGAACTTACTCGACACCACGCCTTCTTTTGCCTCACAAGTACCCTTTGCACTCAGGCACCTCCTCCTAACTCCTATCTCCTGCTCTTGTTAAATTTTGAACAGTATATGCCATTTTATACCTCAGAGCTCAGGAAAGGCAGCACAGTAGCTGGGGTATCGATGTGACAGAATGTTTTTATTCCACCCCTGAAAAAAAGCTCCCTGTTTTTGACACACTGGAAAATGTACAGCTAGAAAGTGCTGGAGGCGAAGATGCCACCCCAGCCTTACATCTGTCTGCTTTCATTTGTCTACAACTGTGCTTATAGATAAAACAAGCTCTCCAGATGTCATCACAAGCAGGACTCATATGCTGACTTCTCTGAGACACCATTGTTGGCTGCCAGCATAACAGAGCTGTAAAACTAAAATATTTAAACTCTGAGCCACTCAACACAACTTTGAATGTCACACAGGATCATATTTCAGGATTAATTAATGTACACCCCAATAAAATAATCATGTGTTTAAAAACAGAGCTGGCTGGCGTGCAAGTGGATCTAATTTTCTTCTTTCCCACTGTGCTAATGGCATACAACTGCACCATGAAGAAATTCCTGAAAGTGAGCACTTCCTTCTACATGTTCACACCCTATCAAGCCCTTGAGTTCCAGGTGCTGTATCTCGAGGACCGATACGTTCTCATTGTTTAAAACAGACACGATGAACCTAAGATGAACAAAAGCAATATGCCAGGCACAGACTAAAAAGACATTTCCACTGTGAGAGGGGAAGGCCAATGACAAGTGATGGGGATATTACTAAGAGGCATTGGTACATGCATCCACATGTGAACCTTGGCTCCAGGCAACCTGGTATCACGGTGCTTGACTGTTTGTTTGTTTGAGAACACAATATCCCTGTGGTTATAATTACAACCACTGTACCAAAGAGGACTGAGGTGGTTTCATAACGTCCCCTAACAGAGAAGAACTCATTGCTCCTGAGTCTCCTGAAAAATTCCTCAAACGCACACATGCGGTATTTCTGATTTCCTTTTTTTCTGAAACTACATAATAATTTTGTTTTCATTGAGAAGAGTTCCAGGGAGCTCAGACTTGGTCTGAATGACTATTCCTAGTAACACCTAATATAGGTGTTCTGAGCTGGAAAAAGCAGCCGATTCACGGTTGGGTATGTGAAACCTCTACGCACCTCCCTCTAACTGGGTTTTCCTCCTGCTCTGGTTCATCTTTTCTAGCCAAGTTTGTGTGTGTGTCAGCTTGGGTCAGGAATGCTCATTAAGCATCTGTTACTCAAAAACCCGTTTGTAGGTCATTCTGGATGCAGAGGCCAAATCCATCTCAAAGGCACAAGCCTTCTGCAGTTTCTGCATAATTTGACAAGAGACCAACTTTGCATTAACCCAGTCAAGGCATCATATAGGGTGTGTCAGGGCCGGTCCTACACCCCAATGGGCTCATTCCATGTAGTTGGAGCTTACAGAAAAAAAAAAAAAAAAAAAAAAAAGCATGTTCTATGAAATCCCTAACTTACCCCATCCCCTACTCGCACACAGCAGCAGAACAAAACATTTACTTGTGATGGCTTTCCAGGGAGACCACTGATTGAGAGGGAAAAGGAGAGAGTTATTTTGCTTTTCCACCATCTTGAATGTTCCCATCTTCTCTTGAGCTGATCTAGTTTAAACCCTCTGAAAATATATCAGCCCAAAGCACTCAAGATTTCCCTAAAGGCCCCAGCAGGCTTCCTGCTTTGTGTGTTCCCACTCCTGTGCTGGAGGCTAATGTGTTTTATGGATGTTTGTTTTAATGCAAAGAACTTCCCTAAGTCAGAGCAACCTGCCCTAGTGATGCATCTACTTCTGATGATCCTGGCCTCTTCTGCTGCTCCTATTTCAGCCTGGGAGGAAGAGACGAGGGCAAAAATAAAGCCCTGAGTGTTGGATTTCAGTCCCTTCTAAGTGTTAGGACAGCAGCGATACTTCTGTCCTCACACTTAGAAGGTAACAATAATAACATCATTCCTGGCTTTGTAGTTCCTCCTTCATTTGAGGTTGGGGTACCTTTCTAGCTTGGGGCAGGAAGAATCACTGCTGAAGCCCATCCTGCACTTGATCTTAATTCCCCCACACCCAAATCAATACATACCCATTCTACTGCCCTGCCAGGACTAAAGTTGGACAGTGTTACGTGAAGGAGTCTCTTCATAAAGTTAATTTGAGTGATGCTTCCCTAATCGAACCCTAATTATCAGCTCTTTGGCAAAAGTATATTCCCACAAACATTTAATGATACATCAGGGTCTGGAATACTTGACCTGAAATTTACTTCCTGCTCCTTAAACCTCTCCTGGGTTTCTAGAGGAAGTACAAATATTAAACAGTAGCAATGTGAGAAGTTCACGTTCATCTTTAATCTCATCTGTGCTTTTAAAATCCACTAGGGAATCCAGAAGTGACAGCTTCCACACTCCCCTTTTACAGATGAGAAAAGAGATGGGCAACTCGGCTACCTGTTTGTCTAAGGGCAAGAAGGGGAGCCCGGGGCTGAGCTGGGGGTGCACCAGTGGACTTGGAGACCAGGTGGGTCTACTGTCCTTGCCCAGCTCCAGACCAGAGGATGTAATAACAGCAAGAAGTCTGCCAGCCAGGAGAGAGCCTGTTCTGAAGACTGAAACCTAACAGGTTACTCTCAGGTCTGTATTTGAATACAATTGCATGTAAAAATAACCCAATTTAACAATTCACAAGTTCTGATATATGTTTTATAAAAATGTGTGAGAGACCTAAAAGCCATGGAGAGCCATAACTTTGAGCTGCCTCATTTGTTTCTCTTTTATTACAGTCCTGCACGGTGGCCACAAGCCCTGCACTGAAAAGAGAACATTAAATCTTTATCCTTAACTGTTTTAGCAGAACGATATTAATAGTTGAATATTATTTTGTCTGACTGATAAGATATCATTCAATAAGACCAAAGAGAGCACTCAACCCCACCCTCATCCTAGGATAAAAAAGTGATGCCCTGTCTCCAGAAACAATACTTCATCACTCTTGAGACCCCAGGAACATTTCTACTGCTGTATAAGCCCCGAAGCCAAAAACCTAAGTGAAGGCGGTTATTCAGAAATAAAACATTTCTCTGGGTCTTCCTTGGTAGGGAAAGCAGCTGTGTGAAACGTTCTTGCTCCTCCTGGCATGCCAGTGTGGTCTTTCCTAATGCAGGACCAGCGTGGACACATGAGCAAACCACCAGAAAACCATTTTGTTCCACGGATGTTTTATAGCACAGGTGGAGAAACAGGACAAGACTTGAGTTTAGAAGAGAGAGTTCAATACTGGAAAGTACTCAGACATCAGTGTGATTCTATTCAGCAAAACCCAATACTACTATTTATGGCTCCATCTTTGGCTCTGTCTTTGTCCTACCAAAGCACACATCCCACATGGTACAGAAAAGCAAGATTTCCCCTTTACTTATATTTCCCTGTGTGTCACTACAAACAATTTCAGTAAGGTTAGCCCCAAACCATAGCAATGGCCTTTTCTTTGAAAGCTTTCGAATTTTCTACTAAATTCACAAGGGTTGTTTTCCCCCCCAACTATACTATATTTTGATGTTCCAAATAAGATAAAAAATAAAATATTAACAACTGATAAGTTAGGAAGCCTGTTCTCCACTCGAGATATCTCTTTTTAAATAATCAAACAGGGCTTCCCTGGTGGCGCAGTGGTTGAGAATCTGCCTGCCAACGCAGGGGACACGGGTTCGAGCCCTGGTCTGGGAAGATCCCACATGCCGCGGAGAGACTAGGCCCGTGAGCCACAATTGCTGAGCCTGCGCGTCTGGAGCCTGTGCTCCGCAACAAGAGAGGCCGCGATAGTGAGAGGCCCGCGCACTGTGATGAAGAGTGGCCCCCACTTGCCGCAACTAGAGAAAGCCCTCGCACAGAAACGAAGACCCAACACAGCCATAAATAAATAAATAAATAAATAAATAAATAATCAATCATCAATCAATCAAACAAATGACAACAGTACTAATAGCCAAATGGGGTTTATATAACACTAACACGCCTACACTTAAATTAACTGAAAAGTTACACTGAACCTAGTTTGAACTCACATAAATAAGCAACTTTGTGGAAATATTCAGTGTTTCTGCATGACAGCCACTGAGTTAAGTATTTTAGTGGGGAACAAAATTTTTTCTAATTGGCAAATAAATGGTTCTATCTGGAGATCTTTTCATGCACTGAAATGTGGATTCAGGGCTTAGCTTGCAAATACTTCAAATTAAGCGTGCTGCCTTACATACTGTATTGACTGTAAGTTGCCATTAAAAAAAATACTATTGTGGAAGCATTTATGAAATATTTGAATCCTAATTCCTATCATTCAGTTAGCCTTACTCACTAGCTAATCAAGGAGCAAAGGTTAAAGTCAAACTAGCTCAAAACCAAAAGCAATTTTAAAAGACAAAGTCCTGAACAGGGATAAAAGCCTTCATTTTTAGCAAAACAAACAAACAAAAAACCAAAGCCAGAACTAAACTGATTGGCTTGATCTAGTCAAAATCACAAGCAAAAAATTTTAGGAATCACAAAATCATTGATACCATGTTTTAGTCATTGCTAATTGCCCTCTTTCCAAAATGTTTAGTAAGCCCATTCAGTATAAACCTTCATCCTAAAACAATGGGATTAAAAACTAACATATGAGTTTTCTAAGCCAATGCTGTCAAATAGAATATGTGACCCACAGATGCAATTTTAAGTTTTCAAGTGACAATAAGAAAGTAAAAAGAGGTAAAATTAGCTTTAATTTTAATAACATATTTTATTTAACCCAACTGTCCACAATATTGTCAGTCCAACATATAATCAATATAAAAATTCTATTTTATAATTGGTTTTTGTACTAAATCTTGAAAATCTGGTAAGTTTTTTTCTTTTACTTCACATCTCAACTTGGTATACAATACTTGAGATGTGGCTATACAACTATGAAAATCTATTTTACATTTTATTTAAGTTTAAATAGACACGTAGTTATCGGCTACAATATTAGACAGCATAGGTCTATAGTTTAATAATTCTAATTCATTTTGCATTAAAATAAAAACTTTTAACATACAGCAAAAGCCTAGGACTAGAGAAGTCTTTAAAAAGGCAAAATACAAAGCATCAATCATTGCTGGTCTGAGGGTAGGAGGGCCGGGTTGAAATGCTGTATATGCAAATATGATCCATGGTTTACATAAATGCGTTTCTGACATTTTTCACTTTCCATGCACATGTGTGGTGACGTGTGATTTAGCATCCTAAGGAGAAAAACATATCACCCATCTTCAAAGGCTCTCGGCTGATATTTTATGTTACATGCCTTTCTCCTCCCCAAAGGCTAACTCCATGGCACGTTTGAAGTACTTTAAAAAGGAAACTTCATGAGTGATTTGAGTGTTACATAAGCGGGGGGGGGGGGGGGGCGCTGAAAAGTTTCCTTCCCTCTAAAAACTCAGATCCCTCCATATGTTCAGGTGACTCCAAAGAATGTTATTTAACAGAACTTGAGAAGACAGCAGTACTTACTGCTCAGAAAGCCTGGTAGTGGAATCAGAGCCCTTGAGTGTCTGCCACTGATGATTTATGTGAACTGGATTGAGTAATTAAGCTTCCTAATGCCTGCTTCATTAACTATACTATTTATCCCTCTCTTGAAAAAGTTATTTTATAAGAAAATAAAGAGGCAAATCTTTCTATTCTTCCAATGACACCCAGATTCAAACGTTTAATATCTAATTCAAATATTATCCCTCCAAGTCAGAGGCTCTTTGCCCCATTATCAGAATGAAATCTCACCTTCCCCTAAACTCTCATCTAAGCATAATACACATCTTCTTTAGAACAAATTTTAGCAACTATTTAATGTTAGGTGTATGAGTGTGTGTATTGAAGAACATATCTCTTTTCTGTTACACTGGGAGCACCTAGAGGGCAGGGACCAGGGCGTAGTCATTCTTATGCCTCCCAACTCAGGTGCTCAGTGCAGAAGCTAGACTGAAAGAGCTCTGGGCTCGCTGAAGAAGAGAACACACAAAGAGAGAAAAATTTAAGAGCGGGTCCCAACTCTCAAGGGGCTTGTTCTCAAACTGGAGATAAATACAAGGAGATAACACAAGATGCAACACACCTGGTTCAGTGTCAGAACCAGTGGTCTCTAACCTCCAGGAGCTCACCGTCTAGTGGAGGACTCCTTGGAAGAAAAAGTCAAGAGAGATCTTTTAAGACTTGAATAAGCAGAATATAAGAGCTAAGATCCTACAGGCCAGACAGCTCCATATGAGCAGAGGCACGGAATTGAAGTACACGTTTGGATGACCAAGAGAAATGGGCAGTCACATGGTTGCAGCAGGTTCCCACAGGGTATAAAAGAGGAGAAACCTGACATACGAAATGAGAATGGGGCCATGTTATGAATGGCACACAGAGCTGAGACACATATTCTTTACTTTATGTTGCAGTTAGTGAAAAGCCACGGAGAATTCTGAGTAGCAAGTGAAATGATGAAAGTGGGATTTATGGAAGAAGGATCTGGCCACAGCTTCCAGGATGCACAGGGCTGGAGGCAAAGGGGAAAATCAAATCCATTTCAGTAATATACTCAGCAGGTGGTAAGGGTCTCATCAAGGGGGGTGGCCATTCAAATAGAGAGGAAGATGCATTTCCCAGAAATGGACATAAGAGGAACAAAGGTAAGAATCATACATTTTTCTCTGATTATACTGAATACCTTGCAAGTTCGGGAAACGACAGTGATTCTAAGAGAGACTGGGAAATTGGAATAAGGCTTAAGAAAGAAGACAATGAACTTCACTTGGGCCATATGAAAATGAAAGAGATGGTAGTCAAGGTAGCAGCTAAAGATATATATTTTAACTTTTCACTTGCTACACATCCATGTGTGTATGCATGCATGTACACACACACGCACGCAAGTGTAAAGGGTGTATTAGTAGTCTCTTAGAGATATTTTCACTGCAGTTGAAGTCTCCTATCTTTTCAGTTACACAGAAACAGGAACAAAGAAAATCTTATGACTACATGTGTGCTTATGCTACCAGATTCATCAATATCACTATTACTTCTATAAAATATATCGATAGGCACAGCACGCTAAATGAACAAAACTCATAAACTACACCCTAGTGTGCCCATGCATTTGTTTTTACTGACTTGTTTACTACAGAGTCAGTTAGTTGTTTGTTTCAGATCTGACTGTAAGTTTCATCTATAAATACAGCTTTATAATTTAATGAAATACTACAAAAATCAATGAAATGTGACTGTAAAAGAAAAAGTTCATTCTACAGAAACTAAGTTGAATGTTTTGGACAGTCTTGACAAGGACGGGCCACTATAAAACAAAAAAACAAAAAAACAAAAACCTGGCTCTCAGATTGGTGTGGGCAAGGCACCGGCAAATGATTGAAGGATTCTGCACTCAGGACCACTTATTCCTGTCTAAGTTCTAGGTTTGCTTTAAGGCAATCAAAGGTGAAAATCTTGGTGATACATGACAGATGTCATTTATATAAGAATTCAATTTAGAACTCCAATGAATACAACCATCCACACCTCAGAAGTTTGGAAAATGAATTCATTTATGTATTTTACATTGAAAAGGCTTAAAACTTGTGGTTTGTTTTGGTAAAGTTTCACGACTTTGATTAACTAGCTAACTATCGGTGCTGGTTGCAAAAGATAAGAGGGATTCGCTACTCATACAGTTTCCTTAAAGCAACAAAAGCACACGCTGAGAATTACTTTAATATGTATTTACCTGGCAGGTTGTAAAGATGTTCCTGCTGCGAAGTTATGGTCCGCTAAGAAATCACATGCTGTACCTCTGACCTTTTAGGAATACATGTCATGCATCCAAAAACTAGCAAAAGCTCCACCCTTTGAAGATGGCAAAGTCCTGCCCAATCTTTTCCCCCTGTAGCTATCCGTAAAGTTGCCTCAATTAACGGTGAATAGTAGGCATCATTACAAATCAGTCCCAGCAAACAGCTGCTAAAATCTTTACGGGCTATCTGAAATGTTGAGTCTCAATTCAACTTAACATGCAGGTAAGTTTCTTACAGGCATTACTCAGATGATATTCTTTATTATCAGTACAAATAACATTCACAATATTAATGCTTTTATGACAAATTTCCTGTTGATCACCTACACTAGAGAGCATTAAACAGATTGAAAACTCTGCAGCTCTTATTTTTATTCAAAAGTTTCATAGAGGAAATTGTAATTGAGTGATTGTCACTCTGTTTTCACATAAGTCCTGTTTTGAAGAAACAAAGAATGCTCGCGGAGAAAGTACTCATTACCAATAACACTGACACGGGTCAGCAAAGCCACTGTTTCTCAGAAAAGACAAACTGAGGTCCTTGAGATAGCCATTTCCCAGCCAGTGCATCTTGACAGATTGTAGAGTCAGAAAGAGGTTCTGCCTGCCCTGTCTGACCACATCCAGATTTGGTCAACACCCTGAGGTTAAAGTCTATAAATTCAGAAGACCTCTTCAAAGTTCAGTGTTAAAACAAATATTTTTTATTGCTAATTAGGATTGGGGTGTATAAGAAGGAGCAAATGACTGGTTCATTCAGAGTGTTTCTGTGCACCTATGAGACGGCAGCATTCTAGGTAGACAATAAGGATGAATGAAATGCTGCGGTAACTCTCCTGCTCCCCTCCTTTCTTCAGTTAATGAAAATTTAAGACATACCTACCCTGGGCTAGGGACTGAGAACAAAGAACCAAATAAGACCCTCAAAAAGCTTATCTGGTTTTTAATGGAAAAGCCAGGCAGAAGGCAATGTAGTTAGTACCGTGCTGAGAGGAGGGCCCAGGAGAGCCAGTGAGGATGAGACCCCCGAAGCAGAGAAGCAGCAAGGAAAAAGGCACTGGGGATGCGGGAGAGTGTGGAGTGAGGAAAGAGGGAGCAGGAAGACTGAAAAGATGAGAGCCAGCAGGAGAGGAAGAAGACTGATGAGACGTGGGGCTGGAGAGGCAGGCAGGGGCCACACTGACTCAGTCCTCCACTCAGCTCATCTTTACTGCCTGCCTGCTGCGGGCTTGGTTCCGTTCCAGGCACTGGGGATCTGATAGTGGACAAGACACATCCATCCCTACCGTCATGAAGCTTAAATCCTGATGGAAGAGAAATATTATAAGCCAGCTAAATAAAATATGGACTGTGTCAGATATTAACTTTTCAGGAGGAAAAAACAAGGTAGAGAAGGATCTGAAATGTCTGGGGTGGGGCAGAGCTGAAATTTCAGTTACTGTAGCCAAGGAAAGACTTGCTGAGGAGACTGCAGAGTCAAGATCTGATATCTGGGGGGAGAGCATTTCAGGAAGAGGGAACAGCAAGAAGCCAGTGTGGCTAAAGTCGAGCGACCGTAAGTCCTGTAGGGCTTGGGCTTTTTACGTGGAGGGACCTCTCTGAATTTTGAGCAAGATTTGGCACGCCATATTGAGGAGCTTGGATTTTTCCTCAACCCACAAGAAAGTCATTGACTTTCAATGACTACTTAGCAAGTATGACCTTTCCTGAATTGGAGGAGAGAACAGATTCGAGGCTAGAAGACCAGTTAAGAGGCTGGTGCAGAGACCTCAAGGGGGACAAAATGATTAGGGCCTGAACAAGGTGGTGACGGAACATCAACTCTTCTCTAAACCATTAACAGATACTAAGAAAGGATGACTGCAGCTTAACCTACTTGGCTTTCCTGGTCTAACATGATAGCAGCAAAAGGAAAAAAAAAAAATCAGCAGCAAACATTCCCGAATATTGTTTAGATTCAAGATGAAATGAAATGGCTTTTCTGTTCTCTACATTGGGTCCATCCCTATCTTAGAAGTCATGTCATCAACTCTGAGGATTTGGGGCTCGAAGGCCAAGAGACCGTTGTGGACCTAATCAGACCACATACTCACGAGCACCAACAGTGACATAGTGTGGTTTCCAGGGCACCTGCTTAATGCTGGACGTGTCCTGCCTAGAAATCCAGATCTAGAAAACCTGGTGGTCAGGGGGCTCAATGGGTGCAGTGCACAAACGTGCCCGGCCAGAGTGGCAGGTGGGGCTGAATTTAGCTGAGGCCAGGCTCAGTCTGGGACCAAGCCACAGACACTGGTTTTGGACGCATCTGTCCAAGAAGGACAATTTTTCTAATTTCCATGAAGACTCATCACAGGCTAGGAAATCTGCATTTTAATCACAGGTCCCAGAAGACTGAGTCGGACACGCCACGGCAGGAAGCTTCTACATTACTATGTTCTACGTTACTTTTACATTACTCTGGGCTAGCCAAGCTCCTACTACAGAAGATTCCATTTCTTTTCTTTCTTTTTAAACATAATGGTGCCACAACACATAATTTGTCCTGTTTTGTTAAGATAAAGTACTCAGAGACTATATCCTCCCCACCGACACCCTCCCCCCCAAATGATTCTGTTTAGGACACAGGCACAAAGAATACAGGTTTATTTCTTTAGACCTAGCATTGGACTATTAAAATAGCATCATTATTGCATCTAGAACAAACAGTCAAAAGGGCCCTAAATTGTACTTAAGCACAATTACTTTAATGTCAGTTGAGATTTTACGATACAACTGTGAGGCACTTTATTTTTAAGGCAGTTGAACCTGCTTCATTCCTAAGAACAGACATCTAAGTTTTAAATCTAGGGTTCTCAATAAGATGATTAAGCTATGCTCAGCAGTTTCTTTAAATATTTAAGAGAATTTTCATCATCTAAATGTTTATGGCAACAACAGAGCCAGGTGCATTTTTTCCTCGTTTGTCAGGAATGGGAGGTCCATATCCTTTCCAAAGGTGTGTGTGTGTGTGTGTGTGTGGAGGTTGCCTCAGTAACCAAAAAATCCTACCAAGCTCTTCAGAATCCTAGAAACTGAGGAGAAAATCTTATTTAAACATGCCTGTTCAAGTCAGTGCTGTAGTTCCCAGACACCTAGCAAAGTTGCTGCCCTGAATGGTAGTTTGCAGGGCTAATCCCTAGAGAGTGTTTTCTTTTGAAATATCTTCTACCTCATGGACTTTATTTCCATCATCACATCCGCAGCCTTCTAGCAGTGCTACCACCATCATGCGGCTGTGCAGGATGCTCTTTTTCTGAAGAGGGTAGAGTATTTCCACAGGTCAGGTATGACCCGGATGCTTGCCATGCCTGGCGTTGCGTGGCAGGGAGGTACGGGGCTCAGGGAACCTGTTCAGCCTTGCTGGTTAGTAACCTCCCATTTTATGCATGGCCACCCCAGGGCCCCTGCCCCAGTGCAGGCTCTGAGCACCTGCTTTTTGGAACTGCAATGTCTGAAAGGGTTTCCTAGTCATCTTGAAGAGTGAGTGAGGGAGGGAGGGGGGCTCCCTAAAAAGACCTATCTTATGACCTAGGCCTAATTTTTAGATATCGGAGAGAACAGTATGCAATATCTCATTTATTCTAAAATCATGTCCATGAAGTAGATGCAGGTAGTTATTATGCTGTCCGTTTTAGATGATGAAGGTACAGAAATGAGAATTTTAATGATGTTAAAGTCAGCTTTCTTGGCAAACGCAGTGACCCATACCCCTTGACATGTATCTGAGTTATTACTTATTCTCGAATTCATCCATTCATCTTCAAATTCATATTTATTGATGCCTTATTATATGCCACCCAGTTGTACTGGAAGCCAAGCACACCAAATGAGAAATCAGAAATGGTCTCTGCTCTCAAAGAACTTACAATCTGGCAGAGGAGATGGATATTAAATCAACCAACAGGTCAACAAACACAGGAATACAAAGTGTAAAAAGTGCTATGAAAGAAATGCATAGAAGCCATGAGAGGAGAAAAAAAGGGAAAAAGTCATTTAGATTGGGTGACATTTAACCTGAGAAATGAGCAAGAATTAGCCAGGGGAAGAGTCTGGGCTACAAACACCCACCACAATCCATGGCATAGTGTGTATCCTTGAAAGAAAGAGCAGAGAGTTTGGACAGTCATACCTATGAACAAGTAAAGAGGTTTTCAAGAATTTTCTCCCTGTTTTCTCCTGTCTCCTATCTTGAACTATGATGGTTGGTATTGGAAAGAGCACTTTACTGAGTGAAGAAACCGGAGTAACAGTTCCAGTCCTATCAATTCTGTCAATTCTGTTGCCTGGTCCCCATTACTCCTCAGAGGAAGTGAGCTGATCTGTCTGAGGTGGGGGACAAGACATCCACCCTGGGCTGCTGGATAGCAAACAGGAAAGTAATGTGAATATAATACAGAACCTGCAAATGCTAGACACATTTAAGACATTTTTAGTTAATAACAGTCTTATTAGTTAATAAGATTACTTGCCATAAGAGGAAAACAGGTATGTTTAGCTCTTTGAAAAAATGATATAAACAAATTCAAATTTTAAAATACGTATATTAATAATTATAGTTAAAATTTACTGCACTCTTACCATTTTGGGGGCAGTAGATGTCAAGGCCTTAACATGCTATCTCATTTAATTTTTATGTAATTCTTCCAAGGTGAGTAGTATTATTCTCATTTTACAAATGAGAAAATTGAGGCTCAGATGGGTTAAATAACTTTATCTGGTCATATGGCTGTCAGTGCTCAATTCTGGTAGTCTGATTCCAGAGTCTATGTTTAGGGATTACTATTTTTACTAATTTATTGTTAATTCATCAATTATTAATTATATGACTACAACACGACCCAGCATTTTAACTGTAGCACACTAAATCCAACTGGTTGTTCTCTGACATATAGAAAACCCACCCCTTTTCCTCCCACTTGCACTGCCATCATATACAGTTCCTTCCTGAATATCTTAGTCTAAGCGGTCATTCTGCCTACAGTAGCTTCAAACTCCAATCCATCTGCCCAATTAACTGCTGTCGGACCAAGGTTCTCAGAACTCAGCTTTCTGGATGTCATTCTTCTGAACCTGCATTACGACCAGACTACCTACAACAGGAGGAGCGCATTTCTTGCCTGGGTATTCACAAACTCACAGAGCCTGGACCCTGCAGCTGGCTGCTCCCACCCCCGCGGTTCCTCCTCTCCCTCCACAAGCCCTCCGGACCAGCCCCCTGGTTGAAGCGCGTCTCCAGCTACATTCATGCTGACTCTGTACCTGCGTTTTCACTACATTCCTCCCCGCCTTCCAAGAAGACTCTCCTCACCATTTAGAATCTCATTCATCCACCAAAACTCAACTCAACTCTGATGTGCCCCATTAAAGCTTCTTCCAGCCCTCAGTGACCTGGTTTGTCCCCAAATCCCGGGTGTTTAATGAGCATCCAGTGTACTTGACTTTTTGCCACCTCTTGCATTCTTATTTAATAGTTACACTTCTAACTTTCTACATGCATATAACTTGTCTCTGTGACCATATGAAAGCTTGCAGACGGCAAGAACAGCATTACTTTTCTGTGATTTTCCAGGGGTCAAAGCCAAAGCAGATAATTCCAAAAAATATCTAGAATTTTAAAATCTTACACTCAAAATGGGTAGTTCATGTGTGACGGAACCATGAATGAGTCTGTTTTGTCCTTGGTCACAAATGCAGGTCTGTGTTATGCCAGCCCAGCTTTTACATATGCTTGTAAATTGTGGTCAAAGGATTTAGAGTTGTGGGGTGGACGGGGCAGGGGCACAGGGGAGAGAAAAATAATTATCTTCACTTAATCATTAAATACAGTATTCAAAAGAGCATACCTAGGGGCAAAACAGGACACACCTGTCACTTCTGTTGTAAGATCACACTATTACTTGATATCTCTTTGGTGCTTCATACCTAATCAAATGCTTTCAGAGGAATGAGATAGGCAGTTAATGGGTTTCCCAGGGTCCTACACATCAATAACTGACCATCAATCAGTATTTGAATCCATATCTACCAGGTAGTATCTCTTCCAGTAACCCAGTATAAATCACTGAGGCAACAGAAGATCATGGTTAACAGCATGGACTCCAGAGCCAGATCATCTGAGTTCAAATCACAGCTCTGCCACTTACTAGCTGTGTGACCTTGGGCAAGTTACTGAAGTGATCTGTGTTTCAGTATTCTCATCCGTGGAATAAAGTTAGTAATGACACTACACAGAGTTGCTGGGGGGGATAAAATGAGCAAATATACACTTAGAACGGTGGAAGTACTCTTTAATGTCTGCTTTATCATTTTACAATATGCTCTTTACTCTGTGTGGGTGTGTATGTGTGAAATTTAATCAGCTTCCCAAACATTCAGCTAAAGGGAGTCTTTATTATTCATATGAATGTATAAGGCTTATTCTTTTCACCAAAAATCCTGTGGAACAAGGGAAATAATTTACCTTATGAGGCAGTGATGAAAACCATTCCTCAACATGCCTCTTGACCGATGATAATGATATCACGCTTTTTTTTTCTTTTTCGGTAATGGTCTTTAAGTTTCCAGCTGTCAACACTTCTCACACATTTTACCCTCACAACCACTCAGTGAGATGGACGGATAGATGGCTGGGTGTACAGATGGTGGATGAAAGGTGAATAAACCCTTAGATTCAGAGAAGTTAAGTGGCTTGATTAGGGGCAAGTAGAAATTGGCTATCACGGTGCCCAGTACCTGCTTTAAATCTATATCCCAATGTCTACACAAGCCGGCAGTTTTTCTCTTGTCCTAGGGTGCACACAAATCTGAGAAGTGTGAATAGAGCCCTCTTCAACTGGTTCGATCCCATCCATTAGGGGCAGGGTGAGGGCTAAGTAGGTGTATTACCCTTCCTCTGTGCTGAATGTAACCCACACTCAAAGGAAGGTCAGGAAACGCAGGTTTGTGTTGCCCTGAACTCTGGTGGAGTGGCCAGAACTCTTGTAGAATGTGGCAACCACAGAAAACTATACCCACAGATACCCACAGAAAACTATGGGCTCTCTGGGCATATAATCGGAAAAGACGAAAACTCTAATTCAAAAAGATTCACGCACTACAATGTTGATAGCAGCACTACTTAGAATAGCCAAGACATGGAAGCAACCTAAATGCCCATGGACAGATGAATGGATAAAGAAGATGTGGTATATATATGCAATGGAATATTACTAAGCCATAAAAAGAATGAAATAATGCCATTTGCAGCAACATGGATGGATCAAGTTAGAGAAAGACAAATATCATATGATATCACTTATATGTGGAATCTAAAATAATGATACAAATGAACTTATTTACAAAACAGAAATAGACTCAGACATAGAAGCAAACTTATGGTTACCAAAGTGGAAGGGGAGGAGGGATAAATTAGGAGTATGGGATTAGCAGATACACACTACTAGATATAAAATAAACAAAAAGGACCTACTGTATAGCACAGGGAACTACATTCAATATCTTGTAAAAACCTATAAAGGAAAAGAATCTGAAAAAGAATATATATACATACACACACACACACACACACACACACACACACAAACTGAAAGATTTTGCTGTACATCCGAAACTAACACAACATTGTAAATCAACTATACTTCAATTTTTTTGAAAAAAGCATTTAAATCAATCAAACACAAATGAGGGAAAATTTTTTTAAAAATCCTACAGGCTTTGGTTCA
This sequence comes from Balaenoptera ricei, assembly GCF_028023285.1. Classification (NCBI taxonomy): domain Eukaryota; kingdom Metazoa; phylum Chordata; class Mammalia; order Artiodactyla; family Balaenopteridae; genus Balaenoptera; species Balaenoptera ricei. Next base: position 56,968,956 of record NC_082644.1, on the reverse strand, counting down.
TTAGCTGAATTGGTAAAGAACAGAGAAAAAGTGAGTCAACTGGAAGAATATCAAGACATTTTGCCACTTTCTTGCATATTTAAGATGCACTTCTTGTTTGCAAGGGCACTGTTTGACTCTACATTTCCTAATGTGTACTTTAAAAATTGCTAGTTCCAGGAAAAAGGTCTCCCTGGATAAACGGGTTTGGCAAATGTAACATATCCTATGGGGTTTTTTTGAGGAGAGGGAGGAAAGAGGGGAGCATGCACAATGCTTAATCTTATTAAAGATTCTGAGAAGTTTTTAATAAAAAGTTGGGTTAACACTTTCTAACCCAGGCTTTCTCAAACTCCCCTGACCTTTGCCTCTTTTACAGTGTAACACTCACATCCCACAGCATGCATGCTTTGTGGGGCACCCTTGGGAATATTGGTTTAGACACAAGTGCCCACTCTGTTTTGTTTTTCATCTTTTTCTCCCTTTTATTCCTCACTGGACTGAAGAGTTCACCTGAAGAATATCATTCTGGCACTTCACTGTCTGCCTGCTAAGATTTAGAATCGAGGCCCTCCACAGGGCTGAAGATGCTGAAGAAGGAAGTAGGAAAATGGGACTAAAACCTGAGTCAAAATTGCAGAAAACCCATACTCTACATAAAAACGCAATGCTGCTCTATTTCATAAGAATTCTATCAAGCACTAAGATTCATTCTGCTGAAAGGAAAGACTGTAAATTGGTATCCAGCTCTCAGTTGAGGATGGGGTGGGGTTAACCCCACAGAGGGCAAAACAGACACACAAATATCAGAACATGGTTTCGTGTGTCCTCAAGAACCCAAAGAAAGAGCTAGAACAGGCATATTCTAATTCACCCCAGATTATGGGATCAGTGAAACCTTACTAGTAAGACTTTCCAAAAGCACAGGTGAGAACTGCCACGACAGTTACATGAATTATTTCTTGCCCCAAGATAATTTTTGTATGAAGAAGTGGAATTGTGCAGTTTCCTATAGAGAGTATATGAAAGGAAAGTAGAAAAGAAGGCAAGAAATACCCCCACAAAATCTTAAAATATACTATATATGGTTTATCTCTTACATTTTTGTCCCAAAACATTACAACAAACACCATTTCTAAGAAGAACTGGTATGATTAGGAATGAAGACATTCTGAGGGTCAAAAAAGGAAGCAAAATATCCCTCTCCCAGGACCCAGCTCCAAATACTATACCATGAATGTGCTCATGGGGAGGAATAAATGGCTGTGTGCCTATTCTAACTGATCCATCTAAGCACCTTTTGCTTTTTCTTTTCTTTTTTTAAAGGGACCTGTTTTTTAAATCAGAAACACAAAATATATGGCACAAAGGCACTGAGGAAGAAGGAAAGGACAGTCATGTGTCCATTAGCATCACACAGTAAGGCTCTCTGGGAAGCAGGTCTCAGTCAGATGGTGACATGACAAATTCAAGACATAGAAAAGGGGGGGTCAAGCACGGCAACTTTTTACTATCGTTGATATCTGTGTACATAACATTATTTATTCAAGTTTTTATTTGTCACTAGAATGTTATAAATATATATGGATATACAAACTACAAATCAATAGCACCTTTATAATTTTTTTAAGTACCATTTTCTAGCAATTATGTGGGCCTCTTCATGTGCCAACACTATACGATTTTTAACATGCCAATAAACCCACTAAACATATTTATGTTGATAGTTATAAAGTTCAAGGGGTTTCATCCAGGAAATATAGTTCAATAAGAAAAACAACCTTGTAGTGAATCAGAAAACAAATTAACTGCAGTCAAAAAATGAAGATACGCTGACTTTATAAACATACTCAGCACCTGCGAGCAAGTCAGAATCCATGAGGAAAATTTGCAAGTAATAACACATCACCTGTATCTATCGGCTGTTATCTTGGCAACATCACTCATTTCTCTAAGTCATAGTTTCCTCACCTGCAAAATGAGGATTCTTTGCCTGCTCTGTATGTGGAAAATACAAAAATAAATGGTGAGTAATCATGTCCTGCCCTCCAAAAGCAGTAATTTGTGCAATTTATGGAGAATCAAACTTCTTAGAAGTTCTAGAAATAACTGCTTTAATTCTGGATTATATTTATCAAGTCCAAATATTCTGAAAGAACTGTCTCCCTCTTTCAAATTACATCCAAACCGTTTAAGATGCTTGATGAGCTTCTGGGATATATTTATGTCCAAAATGGCTTGGTCAATGATAATTGTGCTACTTTCCTGAATTCCAATTAAAATGTAGATTCCCGGGCTTCCCTGGTAGCGCAGTGGTTGAGAATCGCCTGTCAATGCAGGGGACACGGGTTCGAGCCCTGGTCTGGGAAGATCCCACATGCCGCGGAGCAACTGGGCCCGTGAGCCACAACTACTGAGCCTGCACGTCCGGAGCCTGTGCTCCGCAACAAGAGAGGCCGCGATAGTGAGAGGCCCGCGCACCACGATGAAGAGTGGCCCCCGCTCGCCGCAACTAGAGAAAGCCCTCACACAGAAACTAAGACCCAACACAGCTAAAAATAAATAAATAAATAAATTTATTTTTTTAAAAAAAAGTAGATTCCTAAGTAAAAGAGATCCTGCAAACTGTAAAAAAAGATGCAAACCCTCAAAATACTGGAGATACATCAAAGACTTGATAAAATTCAGTGATCTCTGCGTCCTTTATACAAAACTAAGAATAAAGTTTCAATCCTAAAAATATTTTCCCCTCCTGATCAAGAAACACAGGTGAAAACTGTAGAACCATCTGATGGCTATAAGCAGCTCAAATTCTAGGTAACACTATTTTTAAAAGTACAGTCTTTGGAACCTCTTTAGAGCGTAGTTAGTAAAAGAAACAACACTGAAGTCAGGTGCCTGGGTTTCAAACCCAATCATATGCTATTTGTAACAGGAGTTGGGGCAATATCCTGAGACGTTCTGACTCTTGGTTTCCTAATCTGTAAAAGGGGAACACCAGAACCTACCTTCTAGGGCTGCTGGGAAAATGGGATAAAGTGTGTAAAACTTTCAGCACAGAACTCAGATATAATTATAAATATCAAGGCAGTGCGATCCTGCCTGTGAGTAGTGAATTCTCTCTCACACCACGCTACTGCAATTTTCTAGTAACAGTCAAGCTCTGCTTGGGCCCCAGCGCTGACATATTTTACTCTAATCTTTGTTTATAGAAGGAGTAAATAATCCAAACAAAGAACATTCCAGTACGCAGTGCTGATGGTTACATGAAAAGGCAGGGCCTGGCACCAACACCAGGACTGGCGATCTATTAAGGTGAAAACACATAACTTTGATAATGAAGCTGTCTCCTGATTTATAGAAGCTATGCTGTCTTAACTCCTGGGATTCAGAGCCAAACTGTGCCCGGAGGGGAGGGGAGGGGAGGTGAATGTGCCACCAGGATTTAAAGAGAGAAGATTTTAAGCTTGAAACACTAAAGCTGTTCTGAAAGAAAACAGTGTTTTAAGTTCACAGAGAAAACTTTTAAAAAGAGAATCAGAAAGGTTCTAAGTCCCATTTCAGAGACAACTATAGACAAAAAAAAAAAAAAGACCCCAGACTTACACACTTCCCTCCCCTAAATTCACCCTCTTAATCATAGTGCCAAGAACTTCAATGAGGTAATCTGAATTTCATTTCAGCATTCATAATAGCATTAACACCCCAAGGAGAACAAACTAGTCTCTTAAGCTGTGAGGCCACGGTCTCATTTTAGCACGTTTGTAGGATGGTCACAGGTACACAAAGCCTCATTAACCACATTGACAATCTCTTGCAAAAATTCCAGAGTACTGCAACCAGAAACACCCCCCCAAATAAACAGTATAATTGTAGCTTTCTGGTAGCTCTTTTCACTTTTAGCCCAAAGACTTAGTAAAAAGTGGACTCTGAAAAGCCAGTTGAATAAAACTGGCTAAGATACTGGTCCATGAAAGCTTTTAAAAACCGATCACAAACTTTTCCCATTAAAACTTGGATGAAAATTGCAGAAAAGTTTTTACCTTTTTAATGGTCAAGGGTAGATTGAAAAAAAAATTCATACTGAATTTTGCAAACGTCTTACATGGATAACAAGTTTTTGGAAAAGTCGCAAAAATACTTACGTGAAAGTAAACAGAGGCCACCCACTAGGCGCTGGATGGCACCTCAAAAGACCTTCAGGAGGACAGTCATCATTTATCAGGGAAGGTCCTGGACAGAACTAGTTTCTTTCCTGTGAATATTCTTAATCTCACACTCAAGCCAAACCAACTACCTGCTGAAGTTTCCTATGCATATCTCATCAATTTCTGTCCCTGTGCCATCTGGCAAGTTGAAATCCTACCTATCCTTGCTGAACCAGATTTAAAAAGGTAAAATTCTCTATAAACCTCTCTCGACTTTCTGGGATAGAAAGAACCTTTCCCCTTTTAAGTACTTCCATAGCACTTTTTATCCAGACATCCCATACTGTATTAGTATTTTCCACCTAGTATTGCTGTTATTTATGGCAGTATCTCATCTCTCCTTCTAGTCTACAAGCCTCTTGAGGGTAGGGTATCTGCTTCCTTCGTGTATGCTTCCTGTTCAACAACTTGTTCATAGTAGGCCCACAATGAACATTTACTGGGTGAATAAATGGACCTTAATCTCCCATAGCGTTAGTGTAACTCCAAAGACAATTTGAGGATCATCTTCCTATTTGCTCAAAGAGGCTGAACTAATGAGAACTTTCCAAAGCAGTTACACTTATACAATAATGCATGCCAATACTTCATTATTATAACATTTCCACTACCAATGAGAATGCAAACACTATACATTTTTCAGTCATTGAGTGTTGATCACGTATCAGGCATTTTCCTAGGCACAGAAGATATGAACATGACGAAGAAACAGTTTCTCTGCTAATGAGGAATTTAAAGTCTAGTGAAAGAGATAAAATGTAAGACAGGTAACACCAGTAAATAATGTTTAATTACTCCAACAAAAGTCTGCACTGCTTCTTTGACCACAGTTCAGCATATTCACAAATTCTTAAATTTAGCTATAAAACCTAACCTTACTTTTCTTTCTGTTCCTTACATCCCTACCATTTCTAATGAAAGACATCCTTGACTTGATCATTATGGACATTTTTCAACACATCATTCAACTCAAAAAGGTTTTAATATGTGGCAGGAATCCTACATACTTGGGCAACTGTAAACGAAATCGCCAACATTTTGCAATTAATAACACAAAGCAAAAGAGAGACACAGTTCTTTTTTTAAATTTTTTTTCTTTTTTTCTTTTTCTTTTTTTTTTTTAATCAGTCATCAATTTTATACACATCACTGTATACGTGTCAATCCCAATCGCCCAATTCAGCACACCACCATCCCCACCCCACTGCAGTTTTCCCCCCTTGGTGTCCATACGAGACACAGTTCTTATATCTCTCACCACTAACACTCAGTCCAAAACAACACAATTCTTGTAGATTCTCTCACTACAAGTCTTTCAAACCAGTATCCATTCTGTTTTATTTCTGCTATGTATGTGTTGGCCTGGATTACTGAATTCCTCCGATTTCTTCACACCTAAATTTATTGAACACTTTTTTATCAGAATAATTTTCCTGCCATGAAATGTCCATCATATCATTCTACAGCTCAAAACTCTTATTGGTTCTTTGCTGCCCAGAAGCCCAAACACAAACTCTTCACACACTATACCAGCTCCCTTTCAACAAAGCCATTTCTCAACCGTCAGTTTTTCTTCCATCACTGGATGGATATTCTGCCTTCTGGCTCATGAAAGGAGTCTACTTCTTGGATCTGTATATGCTTTGCACACCTTAAATCTCACCCAGGATGCCCACTTCACCTTCACCTATCAACCCCTATTAGCATCTTTAATAATTAGGTTGAACAAGTCACACCTCATCTGGGAAGCTATCTTCCAAAGGAAGCTGCCTGGCCCTGGTATCTTTTGTTATAAGTCGCCTCTGCACTTAGGTCCTCAAATTCTAACATATAAACTTCTACTTATTGCTGTGTAAATTTTGGAAAATGTACTACAACCATTTCACCCAGGACTGCTGCTCTACAGACCTTGAGGACAGGAAACACATCAATGCCTCTCATCTTCAGTAGGAAGGGCCTTGCACACACAGTCACTCAATGAATTCCACTAGACAACATTGGTAGGAGATATGTTTGGAATTCACACCACCTCACAAAGTTTTTTAAACTGGAACAAGAGACTCCTGTACGGATATCCACCCAAGTTACAGCAAACCAGGGTGCTACAGCAAAAGGAACAGAATTAGACCCTTAATTTAAAATGAGAATAAGTCAAAGTTACTAAGTTGGGTAAAGATGCCTTCTGTAGGCTGCTGGAGATCTTCTGGTTCCATACAAAAGGACGAGGTTCCAAAACCTATCAAATCTCTATTCAGGAAAGCAGGAAAACTGTTATCTGGCCTAAGAAAGTAGCATTACTGGTGCTTTTAAAAGAGCCTCCAGGGCTTCCCTGGTGGCGCAGTGGTTGAGAATCTGCCTGCCAGTGCAGGGGACACGGGTTCGATCCCTGGTCTGGGAGGATCCCAGATGCCGTGGAGCAGCTAAGCCCGTGCACCACAACTACTGAGCCTGTGCTCTAGAGCCCATGAGCCAAAACTGCTGAGCCCGCGTGCCGCAGCTGCTGGGGCCCGTGCGCCTAGAGCCCGTGCTCTGCAATGAGAGGCCACCGCAATGAGAGGCCCGCGCACTGCAGCGAAGAGTGGCCCCGCTCGCCGCAACTGGAGAGGGCCCGTGCGTGGCGGCGAAGACCCAACGCAGCCAAAAATAAATAAATTAATTAAATAAATTTAAAAAAAAAAAGAGCCTCCAAAGCTCACAGTTCTATTAATATCTCTTAACAACTAAAGAATATGAAGAAGTCTTTTGCACATTTCTAAGAAACAAAGGTAAACTGGCTAAGTATTTAACCTGTAATGATCCACTAGCACTCTTCTTACAGTCTGGGTTTTGGGCTCTGAATTTAAGGTGAATTTCAGGGCACTATATTTTTGAATATTCAAATCTGTTGTCAGGCTTTAAGGCGGTGACACCTTTTTTTCCTCTTGTGTCTAACAAATGGCTCCAAAGACCTGTTTGTCCCTCAGATGTTAGAGGAACTGTTCAGGAACAATTCATTCCTGCAAGGCTATGAGTCACCACACACTGCCAAGGTCAGGGAGACCTCTGCTAACCAAGGCAGCACTAGCCACACACTCGGGCTGTCTTAGAGAAGCTGGTCTCGGTGTCCACTCTTTTTTTTTGTTAATCCACAGGTCATCAATCATTTTTACAGAAGAGAAAACGTCCAGCTTCCTCACTGGGCGGAGATCATCCTGCTAGGCCTTCATCCCGGTTTCTTTTCTGCTGAGACGGTGATTTTCCTAGGGGTGCACAACTGCTTCTAAAAGGCAAGTCTCCTGTTTGGTTATGAAAGGAAAGCAGGGAGATCCACTTAACACCACTGTGCGATGAAATTAGGAAATAAAAAGGCAGGAAGCGTAGCAGCTATGGGATATTGAAACAGCTTTTCCCAGAGGTATCTGACCTCCTTTCACGTACTCTCTCCTTTCGCTCACTCTTAAATTACGTATATCATGCCACAACGTCAGGGAAATTCACTGCTTCCCAACAGAGCTACAGATTTTGTATATGTTTGCACCAGCTCTTCAAATACAAGGTCGAAAACTTGGTTAATTTTTCTTCCCCTTAGGTTGGAAATCAATAGGTATTTAAGTCTTCACAGATTTTTGAATCATTTCCTCCTCTTCAAACTATGGGCGGTACAGGCTGGGGAAGGCGGGGAGGAAATTCCAGGCGAATAAATTGGCCTACATATGTTATCAAGTTTTAGCAATGGGTGGTGGATGAAATCTTCAGGTGATTCATTGCCAGAGGTGGTATTTGGTGCTCAAATGACAGAACTGCAACTTTCACTGAGCTAGTCAGTTTCGCTTTGTCCTCAATTTGGGTAGTGGTTGTAGGATTTCACATGGGCAAAAAGTACATTTCCTTCCAGCTGGCCCCAAGTGTAAAGGTCTCATTAAAAGACTTTTTCAGACGTGTACCTGGGGGCTGTCAGGAAACACCCATTTGTTCCACCAAAAACAGGGAAGGAAGAGCAAAACTAGAAGCTAACAGCACCTGGGCTGTTATTTAATGTAACTGTTTTCTCAGAAATGCTAATGGGCATCACTAAATTTACTCTTAATCTAAGTCCAGCAGCAGAAAAAACAAGTCTTCTGGCTGCTTAAGAAAACAAAGGTATTTCTTCCCACATGACACAAGTAATATTCTTTCACTGAAAAAAGCACAAGGTAACCACACTCCAGCATTTGTGTACCTGTGTGTCTATGCCAGCCAAGAACCTGCTAAAACAAGCATTTAAAATTCTATTCGTAGTGCTCTCTGTAAAAATCTCTTTGTTGTGATGATACTTATGATACTAATGTAAATATTCACAACAGAATCAAAGATTAATGTGGGACCTACTTTTATTTCTGTTTAACTCAATCTGTTGATCTACTTACACATGTGCAAGTACACACAGACCTCATTTTTTGAAGAAAACTTGACAAACGTTATCCTCCTCAATACTGAGACATTTTCTCCTTCCCTGAAGTGGTGGGAAAATAAAATAGCTGAAAGTTTTCTTGTTCGTCAAATTGCTGACATAACTACATTCTCTCAAATAGAAGAACTGAGCACTTTTAAAAACAATGCTACTTCAACATGTAAATAAAAGTCATAGCAGGGGCTTCCCTGGTGGCGCAGTGGTTGAGAATCTGCCTGCCAATGCAGGGGACACGGGTTCGAGCCCTGGTCTGGGAGGATCCCACATGCCACGGAGCAACTAGGCCCGTGAGCCACAATTACTGAGCCTGCGCGTCCGGAGCCTGTGCTCCGCAACAGGAGAGGCCGCGACAGTGAGAGACCCGCGCACCGCGATGAAGAGTGGCCCCCGCTCGCCGCAACTAGAGAAAGCCCTCGCACAGAAACGAAGACCCAACATAGCAATCAATCAATCAATCAATCAATCAAAAAAAAAAAAAAAAAATCCTCCTCTTCCCCTTTAAAAAAAAAAAAAAAAAAAAGTCATAGCAATTTAAAAAGTTGTTGTTACTGAGGACACTAAAATATCTTGAGTAATCTCCAGCCAAAACTCACAATCAAACGAATAAGATCCTTTTTCTGCCTCCACTGCAAAACCTGTAAAATGGGATAATGCTGACACAGAGCAGTTGTGAATACTATTAAAGGTCAAGAAACAGTAAAGCAGAACCTGGGAAACGGCGTCATTAAATAAACAACTGATTAACCTACTGCATGATGACAAAGGCACATCAAATAAAACTACTTTGTTGTTCTACTTTATACATTTACCTACAATGTTAATACATGGACAACTACATAGTTTAAATACACTATAAAACTTTGATGTTTTAAGGGTTTCTATAAAAATCTATTAAGAATAGTTTTATAAATAAAACATAATATTTTTTAATCAAAGAAAAAAATTGTTCTACACATTAATTAGTGATTATATATCTGCCTGAGGAAGTATTAACACTGGGAGAAAGCCTAATTAACTTTCTTCCTTTAAGATAAATTTTTTTTCCAGCTTAAACTTCTATTTATTTATGTTTTTAACATCTTTATTGGAGTATAATTGCTTTACAATGGTGTGTTAGTTTCTGCTGTATAACAAAGTGAATCAGCTATGTGTATACATATATCCCCATATCCCCTCCCTCTTGCATCTCCCTCCCACCCTCCCTATCCCACCTCTCTAGGTGGTCACAAAGCACTGAGCTGATCTCCCTGTGCTATGCGGCTGCTTCCCACTAGCTATCTATTTTACATTTGGTAGTGTATATATGTCCATGCCACTCTCTCACTTCGTCCCAGCTTACCCTCCCCCCACCGCCCACCATGTCCTCAAGTCCATTCTCTATGTCTGCGTCTTTATTCCTGGAAAATTAACTTTTTAAATGCAAGTTGACTGAAGAAATAAGGTGTGTATACAAATCAGTGATGTAGAATATTATTTGGTTATTATTGTGTTCCCCTTAAAATTCTAGAATCTTATTAAAGGAAATAAGTTTTATGAAGAAGGTCTAAGAAAAGGTTCCTAGCAATCAAGAGATTTCTCAAGTATGATGAAACAGAGAGAGGCGAGTAGGACGAGGAAGAAAACTAGAATCTTCTTTGAAAGATAATACTTTTACTCTGAGTTGTATGAGAGTCGGTGGTTGGAAAGGACAGTATATTGAAGACTGTGAAGCAACTTGGAAGAGAGAAGGAGAGTAAAGAATGTCAATGATTAGAGCTACAAGTAAAATACTAAGAACAAAGCCCTAAGGGTTTCCTCAGGAAAACTTCCTAAGGATGATCAAACTCAAGGGGCTCAAAATGCTAGGCTATTATCACATTTCACACTGGTGCCTGTGCCATATGAGAAGACAGGTTAGCCTCTGTGAAGGTCCAAAACTAATACTCTTTGCAAGAATATTATTAGCCAGATGAGTAGGGATCACCTATACATGGGGACATCTCTTGCCACTTCCTTCTGTAAGGTGATAGTAGGACATCACAGTTTTCCAGTGGAAACCTGTACCACTGAAATCCCATCAATGTGTGAGTCCCAATTACATACTCTGGTCCAAGCCTTCATCGAAGTACCACCAGCTGACGACATGGGTCCAACCTCATCACTCTAGAGTCGTCTGGTTTTCAAGGGGTAAGTTACCACATCTATTACCCCCCAGACCACACAACCTGAGAACTACTAGGTTTCAGACTAACTTTTACACTCCTTCTGTGCAAAGAACCCATGTGCCTTCCACCGTTCAAGGAGGAGAGCTGCCAAAACACCACTGGCCATGATATGAGCAGCTAAAAGTCAGTTGGGAGGATAAAAAAAGGAAGGAGGCCATGGGGATGCAGAGCAGGAAGAGCCAACTCAGGAGCCAAAGCCACAATCTTACACACTTTCATCACCTGGGTTTCCCCCAGCCCTGATATCTAATTGCTTAGATGGTTCCAAAAAAAAAAAAAAAAGTACTGGTAGTCAAGGAGAGGTTTTCTTTTTTTTTAAATAAATTTATTTATTTTATTTATTTTTGGCTGTGTTGCTGCGCACGGGCTCTCTCTAGTTGCAGCGAGCGGGCTTCTCATTGCGGGGGCCTCTCTTGTTGCGGAGCACGGGCTCTATGCACGCGGACTTCAGTAGTTGTGCACGGGCTTCTCATTGCGGGGGCTTCTCTTGTTGCGGAGCACGGGCTCTAGAGCCCAGGCTCAGTAGCTGTGCACGGGCTTAGTTGCTCCGCGGCATGTGGGGTCTTCCCGGACCAGGGCTCGAACCCGTGTCCCCTGCATTGGCAGGCGGATTCTTAACCACTGCACCACCAGGGAAGCCCCAAGGAGAGGTTCTTTAAAGCAGCGCTGTACTAGAAATCTGTTATCTGTATGCCTCTGAAATCAAATTCATAAACTTCCTTTCCTCTTTCTCTCTCTTAGATGTCTTAACTTACGAATCTCCCTGTCCTCCCACCAACAGGCAAGCAAGGTTTGTTTGTTTTTTAATTGTTGTAACGACATTTTTTTTCTAAAGGATCTTAATTTCTACAGTCACAAGGCTCTCTTAGCAAAGGATGCATTTCCTGACACTTCTGGAAATTTAAAATAACACTTTCACATTGAAAAAGTGAAGCAGTTGTCAATCAAACCCCTTCTTTCTTCAGTTAATGGCCATCACTGGAATAAAACTTATCACCTTGAGATTAATAATTCCCAAATATTCAACTCCAAACTCATGGCATTGATTCCGGATTCCAGCAGCATATTCCTGGTTTTGAATCTAGCAAAACTGCCTGCCAGTTACCCTGACTCAGAAGGGAACAGGAGGCGGGAAATAAAACTCCCTTCCATGCACTGCTATCAGAACTGTTGGCTATTTGCAGAATTCTTATGTCAGCAGGACCAGTAAACAAGTGTTAATATTGCAAGTGCAGGCAACATCCAGAGGAAATTCAAGGTAGTTAGCTGCATGGAGCAGAGCATGGAGATCCGAGAGAGAACTGTGTCAGCTCCTAGAAGCTAGTAGGTCAGGGGCTGACAGCGGTGAAATGGAGCTGCTTCAAAGCCGACTGGGCTGTGACCTGAACACTGCACCCAGCCAGAGAGGATCAATGACTGTGTTTGCTGGGCTCTAGTCATCCCCCTGGCTAATGAAAGCTGGGCTGAAAGGCATGCTACGGGGCCTCTGGGCAGCCTGAAGCCTGGCATTAGCAGAGTTTGTTATATAGCTGGGCTGGTGAATGCACCAGGCACCAAAGCCTCCCTTACCCCCACTGCCTTCCCTCTTCCATCCCACCAACTCCCCTCTGGCTGTCTGTTTAGTGTCACTCAGTTGGGATGGATCCTGTTAAAGATCTGACGCTTAGTGAGGACTCGGAGGTGTCTGGAACGCCTGCCTCTAATCATAAACACCACAGCTGGCAATGATGTGGTCGAAAAAAAAATCACCTTGATCCAGTACACATTCTCTTTGATGTTTCTGCAGTGAGTTCACTGCCCAGAGAAAAAGGTACGAGGTTTTCTTTTTTTTTTTTTTTTTTTAAACTCTGAAAAAAAAATCAAGCTTGACATTCTCAAATCATAACCATATGACTTTCAATTCTGTGCTTTAAAAAATTTCACATATATATATATATATCATCACATTTTGTTCTAAGAAACTCAGAGAAGAGGCATCTGACAATGATAACATGAAACAGGTTTGGGAGATAATGGCAGTTTGAGAGGAAAACACTCCCAAAAGGGGAAAAAAAAAAGTCAGACTGCCACAACCAAAAAAGGAAGAAGCCTTCTGCCAAAGATTGCAAACTGCAGTGACCTTAAGTAAGAGACTGTAGCTGATTCAAGGGAAAATGAAAACTTTTCAAAGACAACACTGCTTGTGCTGCGCCACTGTTTATAAGTGCCTTATGCCCTCTTGCCTTTCAGGTGGCCTGGTAAACACACAGCCCCACTGTGCTTCCAGCCCCAGGCCGCAGGGTTCTAATGAATATTCAACCACATTAACATGCATTTTCTTTGTGTGTGTTTTTTTTTATTCCTCCCAAGACAGGGCTGGTATGGGCAATGTCCTTGTGATGCCATGTCGAGTATCTGTACTGTGAGGTGCCTTTGCAACTTAAATCCTAAGATTCCTCTTAGATTATGGGGAACTTTAAAAAAAAAAATTGAAATACACTCACTAATCCTGTCTTCTGAAGAAATGAGTCTAGCATGGATAACAATTATGCAGGTCTCAAGATAACTCAAGAGATCTTCTTATTTAAACGGAGATAAACATTTCTTATTTATCATCAATGTCTATATTACACAGCTACATCCCCGGAATACCCCAGGATACAGGGTGAGGACTCAAAGATTCTTTATACCCAACAGCCAGTTCTTTCTGGTATACACAGTCCTGCTATACAAAGAAGCACACAAAACAAGCTCGGTTCCATAAGTGTGCTGCTTTTGCTTTTTTACTGTTTTAATCCAAAGTATTTTGAGCAATCTCATATTAAGATTTTGGCATTAGACCTTAACAAAAAATTTGAGAAAGAAAGTAAAAAGATGTATTCACCCAGATAGTTTTAAAATGCTAAATTTGTCAGGTGAGAAGCATCTTTTATACTTACTCCAAATGTAGTGAGATAATCAGGTGATTCTAACTCTAAATGGAGTAAATGATAATTAGATGTTTTTGGTTTCTTCGATTCTGAGGGAAAATAGCAAAACTGCCTTAAACCGGTCAGTTGCACTGTGACACCACCGATGTTTAAGAAATCACTCTATAAATGGCACCCAGGAATGCAGCGGCAACACATGCAGTAACAATATCCAGACGAAGCCAAAAAGTTTGGATACTGCTGTGTTGTTCTAAACTGAGGTTCTGCAGACTAACAACATTCCCCCTTAATGATGGTGGTGTCTTTAGATTGCGATAAGATTCAAATTTATTGAGGGTTATTTACTGTTGTGTATAAGGATCTGTGTGTTAAGGAGTGAAGGAGTGGGTTGGAGGAGGGCAACTTGGCTGGGTTTACAGCTGAGAAACCTCAGGAGTCTGCATACCCCTATAAGGTAATTTCTTTCCTTTTTTTTAACATAGGCAAGGCAATTAAATGTTAGTCAATCTTAGCAAAATGAGAGGCAGGGATATGCTAGTATACACTGAAATACTGGCATTTACTGCAATATTTGCGTTACTGTATTAAAGTTTTGGGGAAATATTAAGTATAGCTGCCAGAAATTTTAGTCCAGTTCTAATCATGAGTGTGTGTTTTACATTGTATTCCTTGCCAGAAAGAAAGGGAGAAAAGAAGGGGGGGGGAAAAACCTATATGCTGGAATTTACAATGACAAATTAATTTTAGTGACACCAAAATAAATAAAAGATTTAGATAAATGGACACACCTGACCTGATGTCCTGTGATGGAAAGCAGACTTCATTTTATTTTTATTTGTAGTAGTATGAAGTTCATTAGTTTACTTCCTTCCTCCAAAGCTTAGAGGAGACAAAAAAATTATGTCATTTAGCTCATTTTTGAAAGAAAGTCAGTCTGGGGTGTTTATACAAACAAAATGAAGTATGGGCTTGATGTTACCGTATAAATTTTGATATCAAAAAGGGAACAACAAAGTCGTCCAGTTCTGTTTTCTAAGCTGATGAATGAATGTACAAGATAACTGCGTTAACTCTCAACCATAGCTGAGATTTGTAGAACCCATCCTAAATGGCACAAATATCTCATGCCAGGGTTTCTACCAAGTCCTTTTGAAAGCTGACTGGTCTAGAAAGAACACTAAAAACCTGGGTAATAGGGCCCACCAGTTAGTTCTTGAGATTGAAATTTGGGGAGGAGTAGCAATAGAAGACAATATTCATCATCTACTATATATACTCCTGTGTAGCTTGAATTCTTTATAAAAATATTATAATGAAAACTAACATTTAAAATAGAAAACATACCTTTTACACATAAAGGCAATGCCCCCACTTGACTACTATTCATTTTACTCTCCTATAATCTCTGTTACAGGAGATTTGACATAGAAAGGGACAGAAGTCATATTTCGATAAAACCAGAAAACAAATATCTCTATCATGTAGTTTAAGGGGTCAAACAAGAAAACTCACAGATGATGACCAACATATCCTCATGTTGAGAAGAGAAGACTGCTTGCCAGAATTGTCAGATTAATCTTTTTTTTTCAACATCTTTATTGGAGTATAATTGCTCTACAATGGTATGTTAGCTTCTGCTGTGTAACAATGTGAATCAACCATACATATACACATGTCCCCATATCCCCTCCCTCTTGCGTCTCCCTCCCACCCTCCCTATCTCACCCCTCTAGGTGGTCACAAAGCACCGAGCTGATCTCCCTATGCTATGCAGCTGTTTCCCAACAGCCATCCATTCTACATTTGGTAGTGTATATATGTCCATGCCTCTCTCTCACCTCGTCCCAGCCCACCCCTTCCCCTCCCCGTGTCCTCAAGTCCAGTCTCTACGTCTGCGTCTTTATTCCTGTCCTACCCTTAGGTTCTTCAGAACCTTTTCTTTTTTTTAGATTCCATATATATATGTGTGTTAGCATACGGTATTTGTTTTTCTCTTTCTGACTTACTTCACTCTTTAAGACAGATTCTAGGTCCATCCACCTCACTACAAATAACTCAATTTCATTTCTTTTTGTGGCTGAGTAATATTCCGTTGTATATATGTGCCACATCTTCTTTATGTCAGGTTAATCTTAAAGAGACACAATCAAGAGTTTTGCCCCAGTTCTTATAAAGAGGGATGAAAGCTCCCTTTTGCTGGTCCCATTCTCAACTGACATTAAAATGTAGCAGAGTAGTGACTAGGGTCTCTTTGTCTCTCGAAGGTGTAACCTTCATTTGCATAATAAATCCCAGTGTATTATGCAACCAACAAAGGGGCGGATAGGAATCAGGGGAGTGATTCTGCGGTACAGCCCTGGATGAAGGGATCTAGGGCAAGAAACAAAGAGTCTGGAGACTCCAACGTCAAGTCTCAAAAGATAGGAAGTCACCTCTTCTAGTAGTTTGGAGCTTTTGCCACAAATCACAGCAGACTTAGAAGGTAACTTCTTCTTAGGAGGTAGGGATTCAAAGAAGAGAAGGATCTCTTTGGACAAGAATAGGCAACATTACGTCTGGGAGAGTTACTTGCTTTGTAGTGGCTAAAGAGCTCTAAAGGAAGTGGCTAGACGCAAGAGGCAGCACATTCTAGTTACAGCTGGGTTGCTGCTCACCAAGCAAACATAAAGAGGACAGATCAGAAGGCCGGCTAAGGCTGCCATGGCTATTAGCAACGCTGGCAACTGGAGCTGCCAACTGTGGAGTTCCTACTGTGTGTCAGGCACTCACTCTACCATTACCTCTATCTTTTTTGGTTTTTGTTTTTGTTTTGCAACCCTGTAAGGCAGATATTATCATGGACATTTTACAGAAAAGAAAAGTGAGGTTCATCAAGGTTAAGTAATTTGCTCAAATTCATACATCTGGTAAGAGACAGAAGTGGGCTTTGACACATAATACCAAAGACTGTGCCTACTGTCCTTCCAGGTGGAACTAAAGGACCCTCAGCTCAGAAGAGGACAGATGACCTCTTCTGTCAGTAGACACTGTTGGCACAGGCTGATACTACAAACCCCTGGGACCAAAATCCAAAGACCAAATCAAATTATCTTCAAGAATCCTCCCCAAGCACACCTAAAGGTCAGACATGCATAGACTTTGGCTACCATAATCTTCTACAGGATGAAGTCAGTTTCTTTCCTCTCCAGTTAAATATGCTCGTGCATATGAGCTCCAGGAGGCCCATGAGGAAGCATTTTCCCATGCTTGAAATCCTGGTGGGACCTTGAGCCAAGAATATAATAATCATCCTGGACTATTTGACACCATCCCAAAAATACCACCTGTGGAAGGCACCTGGGCTCTTCCAGACTGAAGTATTCCTAATGTAAGTGTCACAAAAAAAGGAGGGACTTTCCTGGTGGTGCGGTGGTTAAGACTTGCACTCCCAAGGCAGGGGGCCCGGGTTCAATCCCTGGTCAGGGAACTAGATCCCGCATGCATGCTGCAACCAAGAGTTAGCATGCCACAACTAAGGAGCTGGCAAGCCGCAACTAAAGAGCCTGCGAGCCACAACTAAGGAGCACGCCTGTTGCAACTAAGACCCGGCACAACCAAATAAATAAATAAATAAATAAATAAAATATAAAAATAAATAACTAAATAACAAAGGGTTAAGTATAAAATTGAGCAAGAAAAGAATCGGTGTAAGTTCAATCTGAACTGAGAGCAAGAGATTTCCATTCGTCTGAGTTATCATATGTAGTTCGGTGTAAAGGCATTTCTCACTATCTATCTTGTTCCTGTGTTTGGACAATCATGGTTCAGGAGGCAAGAGTTTGGAAGGCAAGAGGTATGACATTATCTGAATGGCACATAAGACAGTGTAGACAAAGGGGGATTCCTTTCACCCAAACAGACCAATCTAAATAACTTATCTGAACTTATTTCGTCACTGAGCACAGATGGCTAGGTTTGCATACTGAGGAATAATTCTATTTTGTGACTCCACATTCCACTGTGCATGCATATACTATAGGTGTACGCTGCATTACTATAGGTTCCTTACACTAGGTTACTTAAATGACTTTATAGCTAAGAAATCCTATACTCAGCATGGCACAAGCATAGGTAAGAAAATAGGAAAGAAAAACAGAGGTCCACAGCAATTTCAAAGAATTTTCTCCAAGAACACATGAATTGGGACTCTCTCCAGACATACTAATATGAGCATTTTACCCCATCGTCTACCCAATCTAGTGGGTTTACTTCAATCCCAAGTTGGCTGTGGTCCCCATCACCACACCAAGCAGTGAGACGGAAGAGGAACTCCCCAGGCAGGAGAACAGTTAAAAACAAAGTGCCAAATGAAAAAGGTTTAGATTTCCTGACGGGAAAGAAATGGGCAGGCTTCCCTGGGGGTTTTCTAGAAGACTTAGGATACTACATAAATGGCCAATGTATTTGGAAGAGATCTGCCAGAAGCTGCTTTCTGAAATAAAGAGACAAAAGTAGTGGAAGCTCCATCTCGCTCCAATTCACTTGTCTGGTGTCCTTCTCTGGATCCCTCAACAACCAAATCAAAACCTCAAGTCAAATTTCCACCAAGAAATGAGGGATTTGACTAAGCAGCAATGGAGAAGTAGTTGATAATTTTGCAGTGTAAGCAGCAATTTCATGACCACTTCAGTGCTTTCCAAAACAGCGTATTAACATGGCAGTATTTTCTTATTTACTTGCCATAAACAGGTAGTAATCATTAGAGTAGAAAATATTATGATTTGTGCATCTATACATATTTCTTCTAATATGAAAAGGGTATTGTACTTTTCTGAGGGAGGAGACCAGAATTAGAAACTCAACAACTATTCTTCTTTGTGTGTGTGCCCTTGCTTTTTTAAACATGTATTTTAGGTTTTTCCTCTAGAGAGTCTTTTAAAATATGAATTCCTTAAAAGTGCCATTTCTTACCAACAGTAGATGCCAACATTAAAACTCCCTATCATGTTAAACTGGGTTTTTGAGTTTTCTGATCTTACTTTAAACGGGGTGAGGAGAGGAAGAGAGGGTATGAGCAAACATTTTAAAACCATAGCAAGAAATCCATGTGATGGCTACAACTGCTTTTAAATACTCATATTTTAGGCCTGTCTGTGACAATCCTTCTTGGAAAAAATTTAAAAGTTCCCTCCCTCCAAATAACATGCTCAACGTCCTCTTTTGCTAAAGGCACTCACTCATTATATAAATCAAACAAGCACACAGCACTAGACAAAAAGTGACTAGCAGCGCCTGGCGCATTCCTCTGCTCGAGCTAAGATGATTTGGGTGCATTGCATGCAGATGTCAGGTATTTTAATAAAGAGCTCCATTGTGCAGGCCCCCCTGCTCCTCCATAGCTCCCAGCACTCCCCGAAAAGGGGGGGGGGGCGGGGGAGAGGGGAAGAGCGACAGCCATTCCAGCTGGAGCTGGAACCTCGTCTGAGTCAGGAAAACCACAGCTCATAAGCAAAGAGGAAGCATAATGTTCTACAAGGACAAAACATTAGCAGAAATGTCACTCAGCCCCAGTTCCACATGTTGGCTGCCACGGCCTCTTCCTCCGAGCATGCCCGATTGATATAAATTCCATCTGCTCAGCAGCCAAGTGACAGAGAAGAAATACCGGCATCTGGTCTCCATTGCTGTCGGGTTTTTGTTCCATGTTAGACCTTAGCTAGAAACATATGAAGAGAGGAAGGTGCTGGCAAACGACTAAAAGGCGAAACTGGCATAAAGGAGACTTTCTGATGCTTTTCACACTTCCCTCTGGATTTTTTACATGGAGGGGGAAGGGTGTGACAGAGACTTGATAAACTAAACAGTGGGAGCCAATAGGCCTGAAGGTCATTTCATGTTTTTTAGGCTGTGGGATTTTTTTTTTAAAAACAGAGTTTTAATGTTAAAAATTGTAAAGCACAACATTTAGTCCCCTTTCTGTCCATTTAATGCAACAGAAGGCAACTAAGTTGCATAAGAATGTTTTCAGCTAATATTTTTTTTTCCTTTCTCTTAAACATCCACTGGTTTGGACCCACTCCACAGGCACTTTATATTCTCCTGAGGAGTAGCTGAAAAATGCCAAAACTCGAAACCACCAACTCTCTTTTAACTCTAAGCTGCCCAGAAAAGTATAAAGTCACTATCAAGCCTAAAACCATAGGGGGAATAAGAGTGAGTCTAAACCCCATTATGAAGGCTGAAGGCTCCAAGAATTCACTCCCACCTCATTCCGAGGTCATCATTTATTCATTTACTTGATCAGAAGACTGAGAAATGTAAAAAAGAAACATGGAAGCAGTGGCGGTAAGAGAGAACATGGGTATCCATTTTTCTTTTTTTCAGTGTCCATTATTTGCATGTTTGCAAAGCAATAACAACGAGAATGGCTCCCTTCACAAGTATGACATGGAAAGGGTGTTTTGTTTGTTTTTAAAGATTCAGTTCAGGTCATAAACTTGCTTTGGAAAGCAACTATGAGGATGAATCCTGTTAAGTCATCCTCAAAATATGACAAAAGAAATGTATAATCTTTTCAGCAAAAGAATAGAAAAGAGATTAAAAGGATATTTTAACAACTGTACTATTTGAGAATTCTAACTTGAGCTTCACCTAAAAACCAGAAGGAAAAAAAAAAAGACAACCAGAAAACATTGCTACATGAAATTGTGCTGTGAATTAAGCTGCTTTTTCAATTTCTTCCTTTTCTATTTATCATTTGGTGAGCAGTTGAAGTGAAAATACCATGCATGGTAAGAGAAGTGAATCATGATAAAGACAATAATATTAAATAAGATGGCAATGAAGCCAGTAGGAACAGAGCTGATGACACCCTCAAGGCTGTCAGTCCTGATAGCTACGGGTGCTAATGACTCAGGAAATTGCAATGAAGTACAGAGTACAACCTACTGCCCAACACCCAGAAGCAGAAGTAGATTTACCATTGACCTAAAGAGGCTTCAGCTTCATGTCCCTCATCTGACCAGGCCCTTAGTATTTCAAGGAACTGTACAAAGTTCTAGGTGGAGAGGGAAAGCCAGGTTGTAACCAAGAAGGATTTCTATGTATGTATTTCCGGTAAATTCCCTAAGAAGATGTTAGAAAAAGACCTGAATCTCCGTGACTATAGTAATTTTCTATTTTTTCGGTTGACTTCTTATTCTAAATACACATTCACTGTTGTACCTAAAAATTATTAAAAGTTTAAATTAAGTAACAGATTTGCTAAATGGGACTCTGCTGTTTGTATATGTAATAATCCTTTGGAAATGTTTTACATACTTTCAATAATCAAATGTCATTAAAATAACACCCACTGGGTGAAAAAAAATAGATCACCCCTAAACAACATACTTTCACTGCCTCAAGAAACATAAAAATCCTGGCTGAAAAACTTATTCAATAAGACTAAAATTCCTTGAATACAAATACAACAGAACAATACTAGGAGACAATGTGAACTGTTCATTCTAATTGGCTTGAAGACTGGAAGATCTTTCTAAGCCTGATTTAAGAGTCAGAAGCCAATCAAAGGTTAATAAACCCGCTTGAAAAAGAAAAAACCTGCAAGGCAAAAAACAAATATGTATAAAATAGATAACCAACAAGGACCTATTATATAGCACAGGGAACTATATTCAATATTTTGTAATAACCTATAAGGGAAAAGAACCTAAAAAAATAGATACATATGTATGTATAACTGAATCACTTTGTTGTACACCTGAAACTAACACAACATTATAAATCAACTATACTTCAATCAAGCAATAAAAAATAAAAAGAAACCCAGACTAAGAAAACAAAAAACAGAAACAAATAAAAAACAAAAACAAATGAAAAAACAAAAGCAAAAACAAAGTAAAGAGATAAAGACCAACTAAGAACAATATCTGCAACATAGACTACAGGCTAATTTCCTTAAGATATTTCAAAAAGGATTAAGAATAAATACAAAAAAAGATTTACGATGAGATTAGAAACGTATGAAGAAATTGAAAAGACATTTTGGAAAAATGGAAATGGAAATGACTGACAATCATAAAAAGAGTAAACCTTACTCATTATTAAGAGAAATGTAAATTAAAGCAATGCACTACCATTTATCCCTTATCAACTACCAGAATGTCAAAGATCAAAAAATTTGTTTCAACACCTAGTCTACCAGTGCGAGAGGGAATAGGCTCATAAATTATGATATATCCATACAATGCAGGTGTTCAGAAAGAGTGAGGTAGTTTTTTATGTGTTGATATGAAAGTGGTTTACAAGATGTATTATTAAGTGAAAATGAAAAGTGTGGAATAATGTGCTGATTGTATCCTCCCTCACCATTTTTATTAAACAGAAGGATATGTGTGCTTTATATGCACAGACTATTTCCAGAACTCTACTCCAATATCAAAGACTTACTTTCAACTGTATATTCTTTTGCATAATTTTTTTTTACTAGAGGCATCTATTTCTTTCTAAAATGTTATTACTTTAAAAAGGTATTCCATATAGTGGAAACAAGAGTCTATCATTCTTGAACTTATAACTAAATACTTTTTTATTTTTCTTAGTATCTTCTGTCACTCTACCTACCAGACAGGATAAACTCGTATAGGAATAGTTATCCTTGCCCTTATCAAAGTGAGTAAAAAGACTTCATTCTGGGTTGTTGTTTGTTTCTGAACCTTCTTGAAAATTTAAGTTTCTCACTCTTTTTGGTCTTTTCAGATTGCTGTGCACTTAACAACAAGTAAACAAATGCATACATAAATAAATAACATGTATATATGGGGTATATGTGTGTATTTCTATACCCAAATTATATAAATGCATATATATAGTTCTGGGTATTAGAAATTTGATCATTTTCTACTTCATTACACTCAGTGAGATAAGAATAGCAAAGATCATTTGAAGGATGAATCCATTTCTAAATGATAACCTAACTGATATAATGCCTAACTGATTTATTTCTTTGGAGGATTTATTTTAAAATCATAGTCTATGTTCACAAACACTGGGATTACTTCCCAGATACAGTTTAATGCTTTTTTTTGCCTTGTGATACCTTACTCTCGGCCATTTCCTAAGCCGTGTCAGAAGAAATCCTATACTGCCAAGACATATTCTCAGACAAAGAAATGTATGACATTAGTCACTCATTAAAAAAAGGCAATAAGCAATCAAAATGTTTTCCTGTCTATACCCACGGTTATCAGCACAGTGTATGGGAGACAGTATATGCCTATAATTTATGGCTTGAACTCCCCCTTGATATGACCATGGTATGTCAATGGAAAGTGAGTTCATAAAAAATAAACTCTCTTTCATTCTCTCAACATTAATTTACTGAGGTTCTATGATGTACTCAGAATGTGGATACAGCGAACAACGCTGAGAACTAGCCATCAAAGAACTTACAATCTAGTAGCAGAAACAGACAAGCAAAGAGGCAATTACTGGAGAGTAAATAAAATTGCCACGTGGGCACTTGAGGTGGTACAGCCAAACACCGAATACAGAGAAAAGTAGCAATTTCCTGGAAAAGTGATGGCTAAGTTGAGACCTACAGGCAGGTAGGAATTATCCTGGAGAACTGTTGGAAGCAGCCCATTTTAGGCAGAGATAGCGGAGGCAAGTGAGCACATGTCCAAATGAAGGAACCACAAAGCTGCCAAAGGATTTAAGGGGACGTTCCCACCCTCTGAATTATAGCTTAAGCTTCAGATATAGGCAGAATACCACACCTGATGGGTCCACTAACCAGATCAGGTATGCTAACCCCAAGTTGGCAAACATCAGAGGATGACAGATGATGCAATAATAGTTACATGCACGTGTAGCACCAAAGAGACACAAATGTTGTATTTGCTGCTGGTCACCTTCACCACCCATTGCCCACTGCCACGTCCACACCATGGTCCTGCTGTGCGGTCTAAGGGGGAGGTCTTATCATCTCTGGCCCCAAACGCAAAGCCACCTTTCTTAAATTGTATGAGGTGTGTGGCTGCTTGCCGTGAGGCCCCAAAACACAACCTCCCTGAAGTCGGGGGACTTGCAACAATACAGCTGCTGGGGTGACTGAATAGCTAAAGGGACCCACATAAGCTTCCACAGCAGGCCAGAGCACCACTCCTCCATGAAAGACAACTGATGGGTCAAATCACCAGGGAGCTGCCGAAGAGTTATTAATGGTGACAGGTACACAACCTGGGAGACAGGTTGAAAAGGGAAAAAGATTATTTATAAACGAATAGTTAACAGCTGTACCTACTGCTAAACATTACATGGATGCCACAAACTGTAGAATTCAAATCCTGGGTTATTCAAGCACGAACAACTGCCTGTCACCCAAATGCAATGCATCGCTACAAATTAAGGTGGGAGAGATGAGACTTCGCAATGCTGCCTTGCCTTAGGAAGGCACTGTCATCCTGGAACTTGGATAGGATGTGGAGAAAGGCAGAGATAACCATCAAGTGAATGATGGTTCTTAATAATAATGATGAATTTGCAAGAACAGCTTTCTGATATTTCCTGAGGGCTTTAACAACAGAACAGATGCGAAATGCATCTTGTATTTTTGAGAGTGAACTGGAGTTGGGAATGCAGGGAGACTGAAGGGTCATCTTGGAATAGTAAAATTAGAAGAGAAAAAAAAATCAACCTCAAAGAGAAAAAGAAATTATATAAGTTTGGTTTAAAGAATAAAATTATTGGACTAATTATTACTGGAGATAATTTTTACTGTATTTTCTATATGAGTAAATATAACATCTGCCACTTTGATATGAACTGATATTAATGTTACTCTAGTGTGACTCTGGACCATAAACTAAATACATATGTACTATGGAAAGTATCTCATGTATTAATATTAAGAAAATCAACAGTAGAAGTTATTCTTCCCACGTCAGTGTTCTGAAAAGCCTTGAAGCTCAATATATATTGAGTTGAAAATCTATGAGAAAAAATACCTCAACAAATTCTTATATTTTCCTTTCTATAGGATTTGAAAATTCCTATGACTATATGTATTTTTCTACCACTACAATACAAGAGCTGTCAAGAGACGGAAAAGAAAAAAATAAAGAGAAAAAAGTAATATTCAGGAGTTAGTCTCATTTTAGAAAACATACAATATATGAAGTCATATATTGTTAATGGAGTATATATTAGTACGAGCTTTTGGAGAACACATTAGGACACACTCAGAAAATAACCACAATAAATGCAACTACTCTTACCTTCTCTCCATGGTAACTGTTAAGTGAAAAAAGCAAGAAATAGAATGCTCAAACTGTAGGCTATTATTTGTGTAAAAAAAGAAAAAATAATATTTACATGCACACAATTATAGACTATCTCTGGAAGGTATACAAACACAAGAAAGTAATAAAAGGGACTGCATCTGAGCTGAACGGCAGGGGTACCTATGTGTATATATTACCAATTCAAAATATAATTTTTTATAAGTACCTACCTACTGACCTAAAAATTCGATTTCCAAATACTTATTCTACAAACACCCCAACAATCGCAATGATATGTATGTACAAGAATATTCCCTAAAACAATGTTTGTAAAGTCAAAACACTGGAAACAACCCAAGTATCATAAACAAAGGATTACTTAAATAAATTATGCTGTATCCACACAATGGAAAAATGATATGGAGGTTAAAAAGAATGGGTAAGATCTATAAATACCAACAAGGAAAGAGGCCTGTATTAGTTTCCAAAAGCTGCTGTAACAAATTACCACAACCTTCATGGCTTAAAACAATTAAAAAAAATTTATTTTCCCATAACTCTGGAGGCCAGAAATTGAAAATCAAGAGGCTGGCAGGGCTGTGCTCCCTTCAGAGGCTCTGGGGAAAAAATCTGTTCCATGCCTATCTCCTACCTTCTGGTAGCTGCTGGCAATCCTTGGCTTCCAGGCACATCACTGCAATCTCCGCCTCCGCCTTGACATCACCTTCTCCTCTGTGAATGTCTTCTCCTCTGTGTATGTGTCCCTAATCTCTCTCTGCCTCTCTCTTATAAGGGTACATATGATGGTACCTAGGGCCCACTCAGATAACGCAGGATTATCTCCTCATCTCAAAAATCCTTAAGCACATCTGCAAAGAACCTTTTTCCAAATAAGGAGACATTCATAGGTTCCAGGTATTTGGTGTGAACAGTGGGAGTGGGGAGGGAAGCCATCTATTGATCTGTCACAAAGACTAGGATATACCATTAAAATTTAAAACAGTAAGCTACAAGAGAGAGTGTGTGTGTGTGTCTATATGTAAGATGAATTCATTTTCAAAAGAATTAATAAGACTTTTTTAGTACTCCATATGCATAAAAACATATGGGCTATAACCAAACAATTAAAACAGGGGTTGTCTCTGGGGGAAGGGGCTAGAAACAGCTTTCATATTTTTGCATTACATATTACTGCAATGTTTGAATTTTTATATCAATCTTGTATTACTTTCATAAGCAAACAATGACAACAACACTTATTTAAAAAGAAGGTTTGATATATTTTGACATTTTCCCAAATTATCTTACCTAACTCTGTCATGTTTTTGGTTCCTGTTGAGGAAAAAAGGTTTAGTCACACCTTTATAATAGAAGATAACTACCAATTGTTCAGTGGAATAAAATTTTATAAATATTAGATCACAATTTCCAAGAAGAGTATTCATAAAATAGGCTGCCATTTTCTAAGAAGGAAAGGTTTATGCTTAATGGGACCTTCTACAAAGGTCCTGACAACTATCCCAGTAAAAAAAATCCAAACCCAAATTCTATGACCTCTTCCTCAAAAACCAAGGATTTTAAACCATTTCTAAGGTTGACCATGCATAGGCATGAACTGCTGAGTGGTATTAGCTGTCTGCCTTTCCTTTTACCTAATTCTTCTCTTTGCAGGTATTCTCACTGAATACAGCTTCATCTCCAAGTCTTCTTCCACTTACAACGTTCAGTAACAATATCTTCACCATACTGAAATATTCTGGAACAAAAGTTCCCCAAATCATTGTATATTTCTCTACTCCTTTTTTTCCCTTCCTTGAGAATTGCTAAGCACTATGAAAGCCAGCTGGGGTTCCCTGGACTCTTTTCCTTTGGCCTGTAGAAAAACTGAGCAATGTCTTCTCTGTCTACAAGAGAAGATGACAGTCAAGATGAGCTTTTACAGCAAAGATAATATTGTGCTAAACAAACCTGTCAAGAATAGGAAAGGCACTTAATACAGGGAAAATGGAAACCATAACGCAGAGAGAACTGTCTGCACTAACTTTTCTCATTCGTTCTCGAAAGTCTGTGAAATGCCTACTGTCTGAACGGTCACAACGCCAACACTGGTGTGTGGCACAGTTTGGGCAGAACTTCCGGCATCTGAGAAAGTGAGGGGAAAAGACACATGTTTACTAACGGCAGACTGCTGCTCTGTCGTGAGGCCAGCCATCAAGCCGAGGCACGAGAAGGGGCAGGAGAAGAACGCGAGCTGGACAGGTGTCATGCAGAAGCAGTTCTGCAGTCAGGGCTCCCAGTGCCTGATAATTACGGATATCGTCAGATCTGCCAAGAGGCAGATTTAAGCAATGAGCAGGGAGGGGGCGGGCGGGGGAGGCGGGCGGATTACAAAACATGCCACCCACCTCCCATTGGCACTATCGGTTTCATACGCTCTATAAAGACAATCAAGGGCTCCCAGCCTCCCCTGAGATCAAGAGGAGACAGTGATTATGAAAATAATAACAGTTTTAAAAATTACCTAAATGTTCTAAGGGAGCTTTGAGCTCTTGCTTCTGACGGTGTTCAACACTCGCAAGCAGGAAGGCAAAAAACAAAAACAAACTGGGAGACCACAGTAGCCTCAGTCTGAAAGGCCACTCCAGGGCTACTTAAGCCAAACACCCTCTGTGAGTTTCAGCGGTTAAGCAAGTCCCTCTTCTGGGTGGCATTCCAAAGGCACCTCCTTCACATGTGCAAAAACAAGAAACCGGCACAAAGATGGTACAGCAGATTTCTGTGTGAGAGACTGTTTCTGGGGGGGAAAGAGCAAAAAAGAAGGGCGAGGAAAGCTTTGCTTTTTTTTTTTTTTTTTTTAAACAAAACCTGCCTACAGACACTGGTGTGCAATGCCAAGTTTGTTAAAGTACAAGTGTAATTTACTTTTATATAAACATAACTTCACAGAGCTATCAGTAGGTTCCATTTCAGTAAAAACAAACAAACAAAAAGAAGCTGCAAAAAATAATTAAAAAACATATGGTGCAAACCCCGGCTGTGTTTATTTTATGACAGTTAACATTATTTACAGTGTGATCTGGTCAGAATTAATACTCAAAGGGTTATACACAAAATATGCCCAATTTTTCTTCTTGACCATGCATGCCAGCAGTTCTGTCAACCCACCTAAATGAATTTGTCTGGAGAACTCTTGGATTCCCCCGAAGAAGTCAATTATATTTTTAACGTGTTATTTTATTCAAAAGCCTTGAGTAATACCACCTATAAGCTGCCAACAGTAATACAGGAGGAGGCTCACCCCCTCTCTCTTTTTAAAGAAGAGGAAAGTTTGTCAAAAATGCACTTTAAACCCTGCCATTAGCTGCAACAGATTCTTTAATTGTTCACTTCACTACCTCAGTTGGTAATATATATTAATAAGTTTAAAACATTCCGGTTTATTTTCTTCTGTAAGAACACAGCTACTACATTCTACGCTGCACATTCATTATCCATATATCCTGTTGAGAAAAACTAATGTAAACAGCTTCTCCTTGCTATTGGAACGGCTTTTGGAGGTGCTGACTACAGGATGTGCCCAATGGGACGTCACGACAGGACTTTTTCCCTTTACATGTTTAATTGAGAGGGTATATAATAGCCAAGAGACACAGAAACAGAAAAAGCAAGAATTAAGAATAATTCTTGCAACGGAAATCTTAAATTTTCCCCAGCCCTTTTAATGAAAAGATTCTAGTATTTTATTCCCACTGAAGCCTTATATTAATATAAATACCAATATTTATGGGACCAGGTGGTGTTTAGTAATTTGAGCTGCAAGAGAAAATGACTGCCTTGCTTCCTGGGCACCCCGACACAAGGCGCCCCTCCTCCAGAGCGGGTGCAGCCCACAACCTATCTTTTCAGTGCTACTAGGCACGGGAAACGGCTTCTTGCAGTGGTGCTGCTGGAGCCCGCTAGCACCAGCCCAAGAGAGCTGACTGTTAAAGGTTTAGGAATTTTTTAAAGCTGGTTGTCAAACATAGACATTATTAAAAATGAAACTGTATAAACTTACAATTAAAGAATTGATATTAAAAATAAAGGTAGTAGATACTCAAAACTCATCACTTCACCTACATTTTATTATTACCTGTGCTCTTGAGATCATTTACTTCTCTTTACGTTTTTTGTATGGTGGAAATACTATATAATAATGTGCTACTACATATCTCTTCCCAACCCTGTGTTCAGTGACTTGTGCTGAGAAGCTGCAATCAGCCACTGTGGGCTATTTTCACCATAGAAATCAGCAAACAAGGCAATTCAGGTCTTTTTTTAATTTAGAGAGCTGTTGTAATGCATTTACCAACATACCACGAGCTTCTCCTGAATAATGGATGACTGTCTAGTTTCAAAACTTAGACTTCATTTGAAAACACACATTTGTTTAAACTTTATAATCCCATCTGTACCCATTTGAGAAAGAGAAAGAGAAGAGAAAGAGATAATTTTGCTATGACAGATTTTTAAAAATAACTATAAATTTTATTTGGATCACTTATTTTTATGAAGTCTTGTAAAATATAACATGGGGCATGATTTCCGGATATGAAAAACATTAGATATGACAAATGAAATATACGGTTTGAGCCTTGGACAGGAAACACCCTGCACAGCCTCTAGAAACAAATACAAAGATTAAGTCGCAGACACACACGTTTTTAAAAAAATTTTTTAAATGCCTGGATTATTCTGTGTTTATAATAAATTAGTAAATGAGATTCTAGCCACTGCAACTCTTTTTGTGTATTTTTAAAAAAATCTATCAATTGATCTATGATATAAATACATGTAAGGACTAAAGCATAGAAGACTGAAATAATTCTGAATCAAAGCCAATGAAAAAAAGACAGCTTATAGGTGTTAAGATTTAAGAAAAATTGAGAGATAAATTACTTTTGCTTAAACATGTAGCAATAGCTGTTAAGATGAAAATCAGGATGAATCAAATACTCATATTCTTGAAACTAAATCTGGATAGGAATAAAAATCTCCCTATTTGTATTACATGGTACATCCACAATCTCATTTTTTCAATCTCTGGTTTATAAACTTAAAACAAACATTACATTTTTCAACACTGCTGCTATTTGTAAATCATCTACTAAAAGGAAATATATTGAAACTAAATAGCAAGCCATTCAGAAATTTTACAAATGTCAACAAGATAAAGAAAGGCAGGATAAATATTACTAGAGTTAAAATGAATGTTTTATAGGTCTTCCTACAGCAGCTAGCAAAACTTTATAGAAGTGAATTTTATTAGAGAGAAACACAGTTGAAAAATCAAATTTTAAGACAGCCGCTCTTACGAGTAACATAGGACATTTCAATGTAATGTTAAAAAATATGTCTGACTTCTAAAATTTGCTTTTAAAGACATCTAAATCTACATTAACATTGTGATCATTAAATAAATCAATAACTATGTATGTGCTTTTAAAAATAGCCTCATACTAAATGAATAATTATTATTTAAAGATAAACATTACATAATGTAAAGAACTCTAGACATGATATCAGAATATCTAAATTTGAGTGCTTCGTTTTGAATGCTGTGAAGTTTTTTCACTATTACCAACTCTAAGTTTTAGTTTGATAACATAAAACAAAATTAATAAATCTTGCTCTATCTACTCAATAGACCTCCATGCTAAATGAATCAGTACAAGTGAAATCCCTTTGTAAGCTTCAAGTGCTATGAACCCCAAGAGCCAATGAACAGGTTCTTTTTACTCTATTTATCATGTTGGTGGCTGGCAGGGCCATCCACTCTGAGTTAGGAGAAAAATATTTCTTCCTTGATCTAAGATTGTGAACGTCTTCCTGTTTTAGCTTCACAGTAATTGAGATGACCATGAATAAAAGAATCACACAATAGTAGGAATGGAACATCTAACTATGCAACCTAATTCTATATGATTTGTACCTCAGGTTGCAAAACCACGTTGCTTTAACTGTTAAAACAAACAAACAAACAAACATGAGAAGATCATTTTTAAAAATCTGCCTGTCTCTTTCTTCCTTTTGTTATTTTCCCTTCCCTTATCCTCTCTTTTTTAACTGACTATAATATAAAATTGGGATATATTTTGTCATTTATTATATATAAGTTTACGTACCCTAGTCTTAAATTAAATGATAAATTTCATACTTTTCTTCCCGAAGAAAATCACGCACTAAGGTTGCTTTTTCTCCAAGTCCCTCTCTTTAATTTCTTTTGTAGGTAAATCACATACCCTTAACAAAAAACCCAAACAACAGCAACACAAAAGGTTCTCCATCCACGTATAAGAAGAACAGAGAAACCATGGCCAAACTAATTTTCTACTCATTTAACAGGAAGAAGCCTTTAATACATTTTCATAAATAATCTAGACATGATTTCTACAAAAAACATTTACAATATGGAGGAGTTAAACCCCAGATTATGAACGGAATGATTTAAAAAGCAGCAAAACTTTTATACTCTGGCTCTGAAACCTGGAGCATAAAATGCTTTACAAAGGGATACTGATATTACCAAATTTTTAACTTTTATCAAAGTTGACATACTTCTAAATATAAAAAAATAATCTCAGAGAAATACCTGTAAAACTAAATTCTCAAAAATCCTAAGCAGATGTTGAACTCTGAGAAAGGAAACTAGGAAATCCAAACTTTGAAACATTTTGCTTATAGCGAAGTTGTCCATGTGCTTTTAAAAGATGAGATGAAACACTTCTTGTCACTTAATCATCTTCACAAGGATTAGGGTCAAGGGGGCACTGGGACGAGGCCATGAATTTTAAAGCAACGGATAAAAAAAAGTAAGAATTTCAAAGATGCAGTCTCATTTCATATTAATGTTCCTGCACAGAGGAGTAGGAATTGTCTAAGAAGTTGCACAGATGTCCTATGCTCACTGCAAACATAATTAAGGTCCAAAATCTCACCAGTTCTTGAGATTCCCATATACCCAAACTTGAAGCCTGGAATCAATCTACAAGCACCTTCTCTCTCCTTCACCTACCGACTTCAGTTAGCAGTGGTTTCATCTAATACTGCTGTTTACTCTCTCTGCCACTACCCTAATGCCAGGGTTATTTCTACCTGAACTACAGCAAGTTTCTAACTAGAGAGTCTGGCTCAGGGCTCCCCCTCCTCAGTTCCACATAGATACCACTATCAAATGAAGCTTCCTAAGGCACTAGAGTCTGGTGATCAATGATTGCAGTACTGGCCCCCCAGTTGTTCAGGCTTCCTTGTACACATGTCCTGAAATAATCGTAATCACCCCCTACTCTGGCCCTGGGTTTTGCATATGTGACTTGCTGTGGCCAATGGGATTCTAAAAAATATGAAGCCAGCAGATATTTAGAAGTGCTTGCGCATGTGTACTTGCCCTCTCCCGCTGCTCTTCAGAACCCTGCAACTACCTGCGTGTGAATAAGACGAGGCTAAGTGGCTCAATGATGAGCTATACTACACCCAGTAACCACCTCCCTCTCCCAACAGACAGCCAGTCCCAACCCAACAGCCAGATGTGTAAATTAGGCCATCTGACACCAACCAACCCACAGCCGCCTCCATCCTGTCAAAGTACCAGTTCACTGCAGAACATTCCAGTTGACCCACCGACTTGTGAACAACAATAAAATAGTGGTTGTTTTAAACTACCAAGTTTGGGGTGGTGTGTCACACAACAGTGGATAACTAATATACTCATTACTTACTTAACAAGAATCGACTTCCAATGACATAAAATGCTTTAACTTGCCAATCAATACCCTTGGTACTCTGGTTCCATTCCACATTTCCAAAGCTCCCCCAATGTTCCTCTCCAGGATTCCATACTTCATTCCTACTGATCTTGTTAAGGGCATGTAACATTGTGTGAAAGTACAAAATGTGGATGAAATTTTATAAAGGCCATCTAAAATACCCAACGTGAACTTGTTGTGAAGTTTGGCAATTTCTTTTCTGCAGAAAGTCTTAAAAGAAAATCACTAATAAGCTGAGGTATATGAATTTTTATTACATCTAAATCAGTGTTTTTGGCCTCATAATTTAAAACTCATGAAAACACAGACTTTTGTTTTTGTGTTTCTCTCTTTTCATAATCATGAATTGCAGAACCTATTTGACATGGAGAAAAAAGCATTCCCCTCTTTCTCTCAGAGTCTTGTTTTTAAGCTCTGTCCACAGAAACGATAACATTAATAAAGCTCTCTATTTTTATTCCATAAATACTTCACAGCATTCTAACTCAAGCTAATATTCTAGTTCAAATGAAAAGAGATGAATTTTCACATTTTTATTCTTTCCCCCAAAGATTTATTTGGGAATGAAATAAGAGAAAAATTTGGAAACATTTTCTAAGGCAAATTTTGGGTTTCGTTCTAAACTAAATTTTTATTAACAAAAACAGTTTTTAATCTGTTTATATTACCTATCTGTTTTACACACTGGCCTGCATGTTCCTCAAGGTTAGTTCAGCTTTATAGAGAGAACTCCCTCTATTTAATATATTATTTTTATCAAAACTAAATATTTCAAGTATGACACTTAACATATTAGCATCTCCCAATCTCGCTATGCTGCTCACAAACACTAACTACAAGGCGAAAATTATATGGCATCTTGCAGAGTTCATTCTAAGCAGAAAAATACTCCTGAAACATGTTTAGAGGTTCTAGACTTAACATAATTACTTAGGTTTTTCAACTACATACTCCAGATAAGGGAAGATGTATATACCATTCACACATTTGTTCTGTAGGAAAATATGCTTTAATTCTGTGAATGCTATTTCCAAAAGAATACATAGGCAATGACTAAAAGGACTATCTTTTCAATATATTCTATGAAAGTCTGAGGTTATTCAATGCGTAAGTACATTCAGTCTCCTTCCATCCCACTCAGAACACTGTAGAAGTATTATTTGCAAAACTTTAGAAAGTGTTCTTATATTTAACATCTGCATAGTACTCTTTCACAAGTACTGCTGTAAATAAGTGAGTAACAACAAAAGAACCATGATCTTCCAAGCCCTCCTCAGCATTCAGATAATATTTCCTAAGTGAAACTGATTAAAAGATCTATATCTCTGGGGCTTCCCTGGTGGCGCAGTGGTTGAGAATCTGCCTGCTAATGCAGGGGACACGGGTTCGAGCCCTGGTCTGGGAAGATCCCACATGCCAAGGAGCAACTAGGCCCGTGAGCCACAACTACTGAGCCTGCGCGTCCGGAGCCTGTGCTCTGCAACAAGAGAGGCCACGATAGTGAGAGGCCCGTGCACCGCGATGAAGAGTGGCCCCCGCTTGCCGCAACTAGAGGAAGCCCTCGCACAGAAGCGAAGACCCAACACAGCCAAAAATAAATATAATAAATAAATAAATAAAAAAGATTACTATTAAAAAAAAAAGATCTATATCTCAAAAAAATGAAAGAAAGAACACCATAGAAAAATAACACCTTCCTGTGTCACCACATAACACTGGCATTTAAATTCTACCATCTTGACTTTCTGTTAATATAAAATAACATGTGACAGAGACGGTAAACATCTTTTACGAAGAAACCCAATCCAACGTTTTTAACAAAAGCCAAACCTTGACTAAAATAAATGGCAACCAGACTCTTAGCAAGATATATTTGACCTGTGGCATAGCATAGGCAAATCTAAAAAGTTTGTGAAATCTAACTTTTCAGACACGTCTCAGGTCTGGGAAAGCACAACTTATACCCAGGATGCTGTTTGGACCTTCAAAGCAATCTGCTCAAGTGAATAAATCATACATGAAAACCCTATACACCATAGCATTCTTTATAAAGTTCCTTTTTAAGAAGTATTCCCATTCCAAGGGTGTGCCCCTTTCAGGTCCCAGATACTTTTCCATATGGGAAATATAACACAGTAAAGCTTCCTTCCATTTGGTGCCTTGAAAAACATTTATGAAGAAGTTTCACTGAACATCTTTGATAATCTTGATACTCCAGACATCTCTTTGTCAAAGTTACCCTAAAATGTGAACCATGGAAATCATGATTTACAGTAATAGCCTGAATCTAGGTGTAAGGTGGAAAAGAGAGAAGAGAGAGGACAAAGCAGATGGTGTGGTCAGACGGACCCTCTTATTGTGCTTCCAAATCTGAGACTACTTTCCACAAGAAGAATCTACTGACACCAGACTACCACCCTCTTAATTTTATATATATATATGTATATAAAACTTCTCAGTCAAATAAGCAATCGGGTGAACTAAAATTCTATGTACTATGTGAAGAAATCTAACTAACAAAGGAAATATAGACTAATTCCAAATTTGATGTTCTTTATTTTAACAGGCAACATACTTTAATATAAAACATCTACATTTTAATTGGCCCAGTTACTCCCTAAGTGGTGTTGGCAATAGTAATTCCACAAGAGATTTTCTTGTTCTAAGTGAGAGACTTCCTGGGTAGCTTTTGCAAAATGATCCTAATAGGGCTTAAAATGATCATATTTGGATTCTCACGAAAAGGGAATTTTAAAATAAGTTTTTATTAACTTGTCCGAGCATTTGTGTGTTAAGGAATTGGAAGGAAATGTATCTTTGCTGCTTAACTTCTGTGATCTAATAAATAGGTGAGTTTTCCATCATAGAGAGCAAAATTTCATTCATTCAAACTAAACTAAATGTTTTTAATTCAAAAAGTATGGGCCGAATTGAAAATTAATTTGGTTTAGTCAGTCATTTAATTGCAGAGTTTGAATTAACAGTACAGGCAAGATAGCTAGGGAATGTTTAAAATCCTTTAAAGCATTAACTTTTCAGGCAAGTTGGAAATATGTCCAAAGAGTCTATTTACATATAACTCATTATTGCACTGCTTACTGATAGTGCTTATATATTCGTTAGAAAATGTACACAAATGGCCTCTGCTTTCCTTTAGCTTAACTTGAGCCCCAATCTCCACTAAACTGAGAGCTGTAACAGAGGGTCACGGTGCCTTTTTACCACTTGAATACTGAAGCCACTCAAGTAAATGTTTGTTGAATGAATACAATTTCCTGAACCCTCAAAATAGAAAAACAGAACAAAATACACACAACATAAAGGAAACTTATCACCTAATGAAATGTTAAAAAAGGGATGATGAATCAAATCTGAAACAAAGACTGTATCCTAAGTAAATAGAACACATTAAATTATACATCTTAAGTTAGTAATAGTAAGTACTATTTAATTAATTTCCATTCTCCACCTCTAACTTGCCTATAAGTTTCTGGATTTACTTCTCCAAAGTTTTAGCCAGATGTCTCAATTCATTTTTCTTTATTAAAAATTAGTAGGCATAGTGAAGGAGATAATTTTACCTCTGTATCTGACTCTCCTACCATACAACTATTCAACATGTGTTTCTTTTGTAACTCAAAGACACAATCCAGAGTAACAAAAAATTAATCTGAAATTCTCAAACTAGCAGAAGAGGTTTACAGAAGCAAACTTTGCTTATAAAAATTTTGGTTCAGGAAAATACTAGAATTTTACATAAGGCGAATTCATGGTTGGAGAAAGATTTCTGTATAAGTACTGAAAATAATAAAATCATTATTTGAACACTATACACTTCAGACTTTTTATTAAACCAGCTGACCTACTCATTAAGTCGAAATGCTAACTCTTCTCACACCACATATGAAAACATGCATATTATGATCAGGTATAATGCATGAGTATACGGGTCTCCATAAAATTAAAACAGAGAGAAGCATCTACTCCCGACAAACACCAAGAATTACCTAAAACTCTGATTTAAAGTAAATCAAGTATTTCTCAAATTTTTAAAATAATTTTTGTAGGCGGATTTTCGAAAGACTTATTGGAGAGCGTCTGTCTGTATCAGACACAAGTGTAATTGACTTCAAAAATCCATAAGCAAAGAAAGCTTAATGACCTTGCTTAATTAAAATGTGAAACTTCAGCCTCTTAAATTCCATGTATATGATTTTACAGGAGGCTTCAGTAAGTCACTCTCTTGACAAGAGCATTCAGATTGCAGAGAAGGCTGCAAAGGTGTTAATGACATTTACCCGCCTAATAAGAACTGTTCACACTTCATGGTTTTTCCTTGTTATTGCTCAGGACAGACACTAGCACCTCATTGAAAGATCAGTGCTGCAAGGGAAAAAAGTCCCCTGGAGACACCTCAGACTTGAGGAAAAGCACTAAATCAGGTGATGCTACACAGATGACATGTTTGATTCTCAGGGGTTCTTACTCACCCTGTGACCATGGATTTGAGGCAGTTAACACACAGCCAATCAAAACCCTCCCCCACTCCCAGAAGACAGGGCCATCCTCCTCTGCAGCAGGCAGAGTGAAGGGTAGGGAGAAAAAGAAACTTCTTTCAGGTGCCCTAGATCTAACAGGATCCAAATGTCTTGTACTGCTCTCAGTTAATCTCCATCAATGTGTGGCTGAATGAATAAAACACTAACCTTTTCACCTAAGAAACCACAATTTGAATCCAATGTAAAGACACCGGAGGATCAATGGACAGAGGCACTCATATTTTAAAGCAATAAAGCACTGCAAAAAGGGAAAGGGGAAAAAAAGAGTTTTTTGCCGTGGATTTGGCCACAGATTCAACCCGGTTTCCCTGGCTCAGCTATTATGAATTGGATCTCTGATTCAGAATTGAAAAGCTCCCAGCACTGCCCCTATGGATCTCAAAATCTGGCACGAGCCCATGGCTACTGCAAGCAGACATTCCCTCACATGTCAATATGTGGAAAAGTGATTCCTGCCGGTGATGGAATGATGGCTGACTCAATGGAATATACTCAGCATGAACTCTCAATTCTGGCAGAGATGACAGGACACAGAGACAAAGAGCTCTTAATTACTCTTTCAAGGGGAATTTGTGTTTTGTTGTTAATTTAAAATTTCTAAACCTGTGTGCTGTACTTTTAAAAGAAGCAAATGAATGAACCAATTTAAGGTGCATCCCCAGCTACCTAATTCTGTGTCTTATCAACACACCGTAAAATAAACAGGCTTAATATTGATGGATACTCTAGAGGCAAAAACCTATGGTATAGATACTCTATGGTTTAAATGTCAGTTTCTCTGAAGCATGGCCTAACCTGGCCTGACCATAAGCCAATATTTTTAGTAGTCTGTGTTCCAAACATTCTCCTATTTATTCCACTAAGGAATGTGGGGGAAAAAAAATGCCCGTTGTAGACAAGTATTCCTTCAGAATCGCATCCCAGAGAGGATGCAGTGTGCACCAGTCTTCGAATTACCACATTTACTCAACTGCTATTTTTAAAACCAAAAAGAAAAAAAAATCCACAGCAGGAAAAACATATTAAAATAAAAATAGAAAATACAGTAACCACATTACTCATACTAACTAGAAAGCTGCCTCTGACACTATTATTATGGCTTTGCTAAAGAGAGAAAATTACATGAGAACAAGGAAACCTCTCCTTACAGACAGGACCTTCAGTTCTCAAAGTCTCTAAAAAATGCTTTCCTGGGGGCTAGAGGTGAGAAATACACAGTAAACTGCAGATGAGCTCTGGAGAGTAAATGTGTATCAACCAATATCTCCTTCTCTTAATTTGGGGTCTGATGTACTACGGTCTGTTGTGACCATGCGAGGCGTTGCACTGTTAACGCAAAACTACACTGTCCAGCCTACCCTCCAAGTCTCTCGTCCCAAGTTTACCTTGACTGAGAGAGAGAGAAAGAAAGAAAGAGAGGGGATACAGAGGTCACTCAGTTGCCACCAACAAATGAAAATACTTCCTCGATAGCAACAGGACCTCAATGGTGAACTTCTAAAAATAACTGTTTATGAAGTTACTAGCCAGTAATCCACCTTTTTAAGTTTAAGTTGTTCAGCAGCAAATGTCAGGTCTGCGAACCAACAGAATCACTAGTCCCTCCCCTTAGAAACGGATGGTGACGTAAACATCATGTGAATGAATAACAGCTTCTGATCAACAGGCCCAGACTGGCCTAACCACACTCACCAACACCTCAGCTCAAAGCTGCTCACCCAACCGAAATGCAACGCTCTCCCTTAAACTTGTTCACAACTCTCCCCAACGTTAGCACTCTTCCTAAACGGAAAAAGGTTTGTTCCATCCCTTCTGCTAAGTAACAGTATCTCTCCTTCTTCCTGAAGAATCTCCTCTTTCAACAGGTCTTCCTAGAGTAATTCAATTTGGCAGTGGTCACTTTAATTCTACTAGCAAATGCATTGGCCCGCGTTCTATTTTCCAGTTGCTGCTGGCATTACTTCCATAGCTGTCATGCATGAATCAAAAAAGTGTATCTTTATTTATGTTTGTCCCATCTGCACAGATTTAGCAAAAGCTTCTAGAAACCTGCACAGATCCTCATCTCACTTTCTGCTTTTCAAAGCCCTTCGTGATTTCACATATGAGTATTTGAAATGTAGGTCACTCCAAAGAAACAGATGGTAGGCTAGGGTTGGGTCTTGAGAGCCTTCCCATGATTTTTGCTATAGTCATGATAGAGCTCATTCCCTGAGCAAGCCCCTCTCATTCTCCACTTGCCCCTTCTGTCAAATTGGGGGAAACATTATAAAAGGACACAGTAGCTCAAATAAAATATATGGACACGTAGAAGAATCACAAAGCTTTGTTGCTTTAGGAACTTAAGGGTTTTGGTGAGTGGGGAACTGGGAAATCGCTCGGCTTAAGGAATTAACATTTACTGAGCAATACTATGAATTTAACAAATTACTTCTCTTTATCCTCAAAACCCTATTATGTAGGTATCATCAGGAAAATGAGGCTCATAGAAATTATTTACTTTTTGCAAGGCTAGAGAGCTAACTGGTGGTAGAATTGCGGTCTAGACCCAAAGCTCAGGAACTTTCGACTTTAGATTCAACAAGGAGCATAAAAGAGTGTTGCTCTGGAGATCATATGGTTTAATCAATGCCATCACAGAGAACATCCATTTCAAATAAATCTGAACTGGTTCTTACCAATGGCAAATGGCCAGTGAGCTCTGGGCTCATTTCTACTCCTTCTGGGCAATACAAAAACCCTCCCTCCATCTCCCACAGACATAAATCCTATTCCAGTAGTCACTGAATTCCATGCTAGAATTTGGTGAGCTATGTATTTCTACTTTGCAAGGGTAAAAGGAGGAATATTTTTATTTTAGCTCTGAGCACAAAACATCAAGCTATGTCCTTGGATATAAGGTGTTTATTTTCATTGCTGTTCAAATAGTTAGAGCTTTGGCAAGGGATTCAAAAATTCCTGTATTCCATTTCCAGCTCTGACCCTGCCTGAGGCCTTCAGCTACGATAACTTTAAAACCAGGGATAATAGTCTCTGAAACTCTCTCTCTAATAGAGAGGTTAGGAGGATTGCTGGGATACCATCTATACAATAGTCCAAGCGGTTGGGAAAACTGACACTGTAAATACAGTACACTGTCCTGAACCATCTGCTTTTGTATATCCCTGCCAAAGACAGCAGGATCTTGACCATTCACACCCGTGATCCTTCTTGCCTGCAAGATTCACATATTGTTGAAATGATACAAAGGCCCCTTATACCATGGTGGTGATAATCCGATCTTTAGTTGGAGTCAAATAATCCCACTCTATGCCAGTGCTGTGGGTCATCTGTACGTTCTTATAGTTTTGAGCTTAATTCCCACGATTTGTTAACCGATGCTTCTTCCTTGTGAGTGAAGGCTTCCTGAGAGATCTTCTCTTGTGTACTCAGTACGT
Source organism: Balaenoptera ricei (assembly GCF_028023285.1). Classification (NCBI taxonomy): domain Eukaryota; kingdom Metazoa; phylum Chordata; class Mammalia; order Artiodactyla; family Balaenopteridae; genus Balaenoptera; species Balaenoptera ricei. The sequence continues at coordinate 56,928,162 of NC_082644.1, read as the reverse complement.
AGTAATTAATCAACAAAATTGGTTATTTGGAGGACTACCTAAATGAATTTATACCTAGATCCATTTTTCTTTCTGCTCCAGAAATTTCCTCAAAATCTGTGAGGTCAGATAATAGCCATAAAAAAACGGTACCTATTTTAAATAAGTTTCACTTTATGCAATGGGGTGAAAGCCCAGATACTCTAATCATTTAAATAAATTCATCAAGTACTCATTCATTCTGTGCCAGGTGCTTGGAAGGGTACTGAAAGAGTTGATGAAACAGAGAAATGCAATGGTAATAAAATGATAGTCATATATGGAGTAAGTCATTACTCATAAAAAAGCACACATGCATACTCACTCACATACCACGTAGTAATGGTTAATTTCAAGAAGAGTGCTGTGGGCTACTTATTGCACTAAGGACTTTATACATATCATTTGAATAGCCTTTATGACGAAGACACTTAGGTTCAAATACGTTAAATGACTTATCTTAGGTGATAGAGCTATCAAAAGGTAAAACCAATATTTATACCCACGTCTGTTCCACTCCAAAATCCAAAATCTTTGTCATGATACTCTCCCATCTCTTATTTGTAAAATCAAGCATGTACTATGTACATATGCACATGCAAGTTTGTGTATATGTATGTATATGCATAGGTATGTATGTATTATTTATTTACTATTGAATAGTAGCTACCTTTTTACCAGACTGGCTGGTAAGACACTGTGTTCTAAGAGGCATGGTGAAATATAAAACATCCAGGATTTAAGGCTGCTTTATGCACACAGTTCTAAAATGACCAGGTTGGCAACAGTCTCGAGCAGCCTATATCATTATCATGTTAATAGTTAACATTTACTGGATACTTAGCAAGCGGCACGACTAAATGCTTTATGCGCATCATCTTATTTTATCTTCACAATAAACCCATGAGGTAGTTAATATCCCTGCTTTACAGGTGAGGGAGCCTAGCCTGAGGTGGATAAAGACATGAGTCTATTTCACACACTTAGTAAGAACTGCAGCCAGAACTTAGTAAGAACCTGCCTTAACTACACTAATATTCTGCCCTAAGCTTTCCTGGTCTGTTTAAAAAGAAGGCAGAATGCTGGCTATTCTACCACACATGAGAGGGGCACTGACCTGCGGGCATCCTGCAGGGGCAGAGGCATAGCTGGGAGCGACTGTTCAGTGGGACTAGTGTCCTAGCTCCCTTCAATCACATGGCCCTAATCAGACGTAAGCTCTCATTAGCGACACGTGGAAAAGTGACCCACCCTACTTTCAGGCCTGGTCCATGAAAACCTCCCACACCACCCCTCCACCCACCTTCTCTTGGGACTGTCACCGGGATGAGGAAGCTGAGGGCCCAGAGAAGGGCAGAGCCATAAAACGGCAGAGCCTCTAAACTACTACTCCTCAAATCCCCTCTGGGAGGAAAGTGTTCACCACCCAGGAACGTCGGCTGGTCTCGCTGAGAAGGAGAAAGAAATTCCTATTGTGCTAGGCCACTAGTATTTCAGGGTTTACTTACTAAAACGACTAACATTTATCCCATTAACTAATCGCTAAAATGTGCTTCCTATCTTTTCCTAAGCATTGGACATCTGCAGAGAAACTTGTTTGGCCCCTGATACTGCCCTGCTGTTAACTGGTCGGACCTAGCTCTATGCACAGATATAAGTGAAAAGTACCAACTTGAGTTGGAGTTTACAACTTCATGACTTCATCCATGTTATTTCATCTTTTTGCCATTCAAAAGCAAGAGAGATATAAAGGATTATCTCAACTTTAGAGATGAAGAAACCATGGGTAAGAATGGCACATTTTTCCATATTCACGTAAATAATCAGTGGCAGTACTGAGATTTTAGCCCGATCTTCTTACTCAACAGCCCTTTACTATCCAACTTGATATCCTTTTATGGACCCAGAAAAGAGCTACTTCATCTCTGCTCCACTCCCTGCACATGATATAGTTGAAATCTTATTAATTAGGTATAAAACCTTTGCTTTTTTACACTCAATTACAAAAGGCATGTATCCCTGAAAAGGTAAGTCAAAGATGAGCATTTATAATGAAGCATAATTAAGTATTAGATCTAGAGGAAAAGTCTGCGTCGTGGAAATCAGAGAACAAAGGGAACCTGAAACAAGGTGGAGTATCAGGAAATAGGCAAGAAAAGGAACGCAAAAGAGGAACCAATTTCACCTAATTTTGCCACTAAGCACTTCTCAGGTCTTCTCTGTTCCCCAAACCACACCACTTTGAGGCCACAAGACTCTCACATATCACATTCTGGAAATACAGCTTGGCAGTCTTAAAAAAACAAAGCCAGAAACCACCCAAACACTGCCCATTGAGTCAGAGACCCACGCTGGAATCAGATTTCAAAATTTCCTCCCTCCAATATTTAGTAAGCACTATTACATGCCAGGCTGGGTGCTGGGAGGTGGGTTACAGTGACAAACAAGAGGTAAGTGGTTCTTACCCTCAGGAAGCTTATAGTGCACCCACTGTGCCAACTTGTAGCCTCTGTGATCATGGAAAAGTCACTTGACCTCTCTGAGCTTCAACAACTACAAATGTTAATTCACTGGCAATCTCTACAAGACGGTGGTATAAGAAAGAGGATTCAAAGAGCGAAACATATGTGAACTTGTTCCGCAAAGGGCTGTTTAAATCCAAGTGTTTGCTTAATATTGATGTTTCCTACCACATGGATACCACAAAACACTTATTCTACACAGACCACTAGCTAGGGGGTGTGTGTGGGAGCTTCTGCTTCTCTTTTTACTGCCCTCAATGGCCCAGCTGCTATTACAGCCTTTGGTCCCCAGGACACCTGAAGAAAGACTAAGGGCCCTCGGACCAACTGAAGTCATTAGATATTCCATGGGTTCCACGGTGAAATGTCAAGCTACATCAAGTGAAGCAGGTTTCTTTACCCATTCATTTAACAAGTACTTATTGAGTACCCTGCCTCTGTGGCATTCCCGAGTGAGGAAGCCAGGAAAAAAACATTTTAACAGTTGACTTGATTGATTTTAAATTGTATTGGAGCTTGAGGGATACAGTATCCTGAGATAGAGCCACATGAGAAAAGACCTACATGGGTTAAGCTGGACTGAAAAGGTCTCTGTGAAAAAGTGGGTGGACACCTAAAGGACAAGGCATTGCCCAGGCAGAGAGATGAGTAGGAGAGTCCAGGTAGAAGAATCCACACATGCAAGCACCCTAAGTTGAAGAAGAGTTGAGTGTGTTCAGGAATGGAAGACTTCTGATGAGCTTCACAGGAAGAGGCTATAAAGTGGGCAAGGTTGGTGGAAGATACTTATCTATTCTCAGAAACCAACTTCTCAGAGCCTTTATTATGCTAATGTCATCACTAGGCTCTAAGGAAAGGATCCAGAGTGTAGGTCCTCCTAATGCTCAGGTCGGATCTCCGGAAGACAAATGCACCCAGGATACTCTGGGAAATGTTCTTCTAGAGTGTTGACTGTTCTATTAGTTCTGATTGTTTCAAGACACAGGTGACTTGAAATGTGCATCACTGCTCGTCCTCTCACCAGGCTGCTGACACCTCAGCTAATTATTCAGAGTGTCTGATACGGTTCCCTGAATTCTGGCAGGACTCATTTGCAAAGGAGGAGATTTCCACAGATGGACTGGCATATGAACCCAGGCAAGTCAGTTACACGTTCAAACTGCAAAGAGACTGTGTGAACGCTTGATTTTTAAATGATTAAATTCAACAATGATAATCACCCATATTCCTATATCCTAGGCCAAAGACAAGGAAAATGGGGAAAGAACAGGCCACTGCTTTTATTCACTGTCAATAAACGTACTGTGAGATGTAGACTTGAAATACGAACAACTCTTCAGCAGCAGAAAAAAATATCTCATGTTCCGTTACAGTTTGCTTTTTAGGATCAAATTGTCTATTTCCTCCTTTTTTCTGTTTTGTGAGAAAATGCCTAAAATTTACTTCACTTTTCTGGTACTTTCTGAATGAACACTTTAATTGGTACACAGGAGAATACTGGGTTCTTCACCTTTAAGATACTACCTGGATTCTTAAGTCACTGTAGTCCAAATCTTGCTCTGCATTTTACAGCCAGCTGGTTAGCTTATGAATCACACAGATAATCATATAAGTGAAAAGCAATTTTTATAGAAACAGTACAGGACCCTTGGAAAATATTGCTAGCCTCAAATAAATCTGTGCCACCACAATCATCTCCCTTTCTCTTTTAATAACCTCTTCAAACATGCCTGCAAAGGATAGGTTTGAACGGCCAGCTCTTCTTTCCCCCCAAATCCAAAAACTCAAAATCAGATCAGACACTGCTATTCTTCCACATTCAAAACTATTTCTGAAACCAGAAGTGGCTGTGTTTATACATCAGGGATGTAGGTTTGGGCCCAGAGAGAGTTAAATTAATATCCTGGCTTCACCAGTTCAACTTACCGTACATCTTCATTTGCCCAGTAACACAATCTATAGCCAACTGCTAACCAAGTCAATATGTGGTAAGACTAACAGCCACCCTAACTTGCCTTGATAATTATTCTCTTCTAACTGACATAATATTCAATATACTGTTGTTGAGAGCAATAATGCTAAAATTGATGCCTTGAGGGCTACAAGACAATTGAGTTTTAGCCAGATAAAATAACTTGTACACTAATCGTGCATTATAGGGTTCCACAACCTTTGGACGCACATTTTATAGTCTACCTGCTCAAAAATGTTACATATAATTATATTCAAAGTCATCTGAGCATACCTTGTCATTAGCATATATAATTTTAAAAGTACTGGCCAATAATCAAATAACACTGCTTTAGAGGAAAAAAAGGTTTATTTCTATAGTCTAGTTCTTGCTTATTTTTTTTTAATGAAATGAGCATTCTCTCACTACATAAATAACAGTATTGTGTCCTTCAACCTCTTGCTTTTTTCCTAAACCAAGAATTGTTTTCACAAGAAACAAGTAGATGATAAATGCTGAATGACAAAAAGCATCATTTAAATAAAATCCATATGACATCAGTACTACCAATAAAACAAGACAGAAATGAAACCTAGTGTTCCTCGAATATAAAAATCATCTATGATTTTCTCAAAATGTCAATTTCAGACCCTGAGTGGAGAAAACAGATTATATTAAATTTGAGACTTTCTCAAAATCTCTATGACATTAATGAAAATTAATTATAATTTTTGCAATTAAGTAATTAAGTATCATAATAAATAACAGTGTTCCTTATTAGGCAGTATTTCACCCCAAAATAAGAGACTATAAATATTAGTTTGTGGTTTTGTTGAATTTTCCTCTGAAATTTAATTTCTCTTGTAATTTTGTATCTTTAAATCCTAGGCCCTCATACAAAACTAAATATGGAATACATTTTCTATTCCTGTCTTACAGTTATGTGCAAATGCTGAGAAAAAATTAACACCTAAGTAACAATTTCAAGTAAAACAAAGAACAGGCACCATTCAAGGCAGAACATTAGGACTATAGCACAGAACAACGAGCAGGTTCTGTATTTACTGCCATCAAAATGCTACGGGACACTGGGTTGTTACGATGGCAATTAATCACAGCCATGCTCGTATCTCTGTGTTTCAACAGTAAGAGACCATGTGTATGGTCCAGCTATCTCAGGCAAAAATAGACACGTTGAACTGAAATACAGCATTGGTGACAGAACGAAGCATCACATTGGAGGCAGTAAAGATGTGATGAGGTCGGGGCATATACTACCCTACACTTTATAAAGGAAGGAGTGCTTAGCCAAGCTGACAGTGCCATTCAGAAATCTGCAAGACGTTTGTTCCTTCCTGCAGGGTAGAACCCATCCCAAATGCACATTAATAATCATGTGTGGAAACAACTGTAGAAAGACATGGCTCTGTGTGTGTCTCCAGATTAGCCTAAGTGGGGATTGTGGAACTGGTTCCATGCTTTGTTCTTCCTGGCCCCTTCCTCATGGACCCTGCACCGCCTCAGGACCCCCTGACCACCCAGGACTTAACTTTCCACTCACCCCCACTGAAATGTCCCCAACCTGAGGCAAATGAGAGAATGCTTGTGAAAGTCTTGTATAAACTGAAAACGTAATATATAATTATTCCTATTATCAGCACCATCTCATCTTCTGAGGGCCAAATGCCCTGTGCCTTCCAAGTTGACGTCTCATTACGAAATGATTCTATGCTAACTAAAGCAGTCACGGGAGCAGGCGGGTGATCCTACCTTCCCTCTTTCTCTACTTCCACTCAGCACCCCTCGTCCGCTCGCCCTGGCTAACACCTGGTGGTACCACACAGGAGAATGACAGGAGCGTGTGTGTTCACGCCAGGTTAAAGCCAGGGCGGGACTCGAGGCCCCCTCCCCCACTCATCACATACTAAGCTGGCAGCCTCACACACAACACAGGGCGGTCCAGAGAATCAACAAGGCTGGCAGAGCCAAAACCAATTTTTTTTTTTTTGAATGGGTCAATTCTCCTGGTATTATCCCCCATAAGAAATTTCAAAAACATCACTTCAGATTCTACCTTCTCCAACTGTGATCTCCTTTGGCAGGAGGGAGTATTTCTTCATCGTCCAGTGTAGTCTTTTTGGATCCTGGGGTCTCCCAACATGCTGCTTTCAACATTTACCCTTCAAGGGTCGTGGGAAGACAGATGGCCATAAAAACATTTCAGAGGCAAAGTACACAATGCAAAACGACTCATGACATAACGGCAAAAAATGATGGAAAAGGCGAGGAGGCTGGGGGCATGGGGAGTGGAGGCTGCAGGCCCTTCGGAAAAGTCTCAAGACTCTTACCAGACCGGAAGCGCCCCTGACACACAGAAGGGGCTCAAGCTGGAGGAACAGGTGCTGTGAAGGCCAAATCTACAACCACGTTTGCATGTTTTGGAGTGTGAGGGTTTACTGATTACAAAAGCAGGGAGTTTACAGAGTTGTTCCTTTGACTTGGATGAAGAAGCAATAAATGGTTAGGGTACAGAGAAGAGACAACCAAGAAAATACCAAACCTACCAAGTAAGCATGAGAACGAGCCCTAGGAAACCCGGATGAAGAGCAATTTCAGATTTTCGCACACCCATCACCCACCTCCGCCCCCTCCCTTTTAGTAGGGCTTCGAGAAGGCCTTTTGGGGAAGCCAGGAGGCCCGCGTTGTAGAGAGAGGGAGCTGAATTCAAAAGAATGCAAACAGAGCAACCCTAGGCAACAGGCCACTACTTCCTTTCTAACGTTCACCACTGAGGCCGGACACCGGCCCACTGGCACACAGCTCCTTTCTTCCAATTCCCTGAGCAGCCCGCCAAAAGGACCACGTTAACCAGAATGGGGCGTGCAGGCCTGGGCCTGTGAGGGGCAGGAAGGAGGGCAGGTTTGCCGAGGGCTCCTACCCCAGCCCTTCTCCAGCTGGCCCCCGACACCGGCTTGACGTCCTCCCCCTACCTGCAGGATGTACCCCCGGACATAGTCACGCAGGGTCCAGCCCAGGCCGTGCAGGATGTGCAGCACCTCCTCCTGCTTCAGGACGCTGAAGAGACGGTCCAGCAGGATCTTGAGCCGCACAGGCACCGCCTGCGTCCCGTAGAGCATCAGACTGCTGATGTCAAACACCACGTTGGACTGCACGATCTCCACTTGCGTGGGGTGGTAGAGGTGCTGCGTGCTGAGCTTATCCAAGGCTGCGGTGGTCCCGCCAGAGGTCCAGGGGCAGGTGGGAATAAAGAGATAAAAAGGAGAGGGCAGAGACAAAGAAAGGAGAAACGAGTTACTGGGAGTTACAGGGGGCTCCATGTCTATAGCTGGATCATAATCACAGATATCTAAGCGGGACTGTGCAATGTAAATAGTGCTCTTCCCACCTCCTCCCGGTTTTGTTTGTTTTTTGGTTTCCGTGTGTTTATAAATTGCAGACGACAGCAAATACAAAATACATTTGGCTTTCAGGAAGAGAGCCACTGAGGAGGTTTCTAAATGACTGTGGCTGGTGCTAAAAACCTGACTAATTAATTTGCTAATTGAACTATGGCTCAACCCAAGTTACCACGGTATTCCCCTCCCCGCACTAAAAGAAGGAACACGCACACAACTGCCAACTCGGCCACAAGAGCGGGCTCAACCAACATCGTTTTTCTGAATAAGATTCACCCCTTATGATACCTGGATGGTTTGAAGAGGAAAAGAAAGGTGTTCTTTAGACGTACAGGGGAAAAAGGACTAACTCAGAGGGAATAAGGAAAGCTGACCTCTGGGTGGGGGGACTAGTCATTCACTTCAAAGCTGAATTAGCTAAGGGGAATTATCCCAAGACTTAATTCTCCAAAATTCCCTTCTTGCTGTTTACCTGTTAGTTCAGTGTTCTCTAAAAGTTATTCAGGAGAAACAAACAAGAAAAGGAATTCAAGTCATAATTAGGTATTTTATTAACAGCTCTGACAAGGGCTCAGTATGAGATGAAACTGGAAAAAAAAAATGACTACAATCAAAAGTACGAGAATTTCTGTGTATTTCAGCTGCGTCATTTCAGCGCAGAAAACTGAGGATGACCGTTCTCAGAGTAAATATTTTTAGTGGAACTAATATTTCAACAATTAGGCTTTTTTCTCCTCAAATCTAAGAAATCACATCTCTTCTCCCTAGCTCTGAAAGCCAAGATAAGGCCATACATTCTCATCCCCATCCTTATCTGAGTTACCGGGAACCCTACTGCAGATAATGTAACGACATTTATCCTCAGTTTCTCTAAAGTGACCCATTAAGATAGCGCTGTCTCACCTACAGGGCTCAAAGAGATGCTGAAAAGATGAATAAGATAACGAATGAGAGGTGCTTTGAACTCCCGAAGAGAACACAAAAGCATTAGATCAACTATCAGAATTACACACATGACCTTCTGAAGATTAAAAGAGATAAACACGTGAGCCTGAAAGATGGTCATCTCATGAGTCAGGCAAATGGGTATCAGACAACAACCGCCAGGCTCAAATCCTAACTCTACCTGCAAGCACCCAAGGTTTCTGCAAGCTCGAAACCATTCTTAATACCGTCTCCCCCAACGGCACAGGCTACCGTTCATGGACACTCTGAGCAGTTCCTCTTTTAATGTACCGGTATTTCTGCATATTAATGTGGGGTATTTAAAAGTGCGCATGCGCACACACTCACTTCTTAGTATTTCAAGTGTATTTTTTTAGGGCTCCTCCTCCACTCTCGTTTCCTCCTGACTTGTGGTCACTGGAGAGTTCATGTACTCTTGATAAATTGCCTTCTTACATCCACAGTGTAAAGGCCCTTATCATTTACCCGCTGGCTTCATTCAACACATTTACTCCCAGGAATACTTTGTCAAAGATTTCGGGTTTCCTCATACTTCATTTCTTGCAGCTGATTTGTCTGATCTTTCCTATTCTAGTGGTTAAGTCAACTTTGAATAAATAGCTTTAAAAATTAATTTAACGTTTGGGAAAGATAAGGGATTCACAAGCCCAGGGATTGAAGTCTTCTCTCACTCCACAGGGCATTTAGAAAGCAAAAATGCAGGAAAGAGGTATTATTATCCCTGTTTTTCTTCAAGTACAGCTTAACTACTCAGCCTTCTGATGAGTCGCTGCTCTGCTTACAGAAATCCAGCGCCCAGGTCGAGGGAAATCTCCTCTTCCGTTTCCCTTTATCAACCTTCCTGGCCCATATCAAGCACTTCTTCACAAAATATACTGCTGTGACCACAACAAATATGAAACTGGGAGGGATGAGTAGAGGTGAAATAAAATGACGCCAAACCTGATTTTTGTCCATGTGTTCGGCACCTTGTATCTATGCATTAAGTATATGCAGGTGCGTGCACCAGTGTGTTCTAAGGCCGGGCGGAAAGCTGTCACCCCTCTCCCTCTCACTCCTTAAAAAGGGCTGGAAGTTTTAGAAGATGAAGAGGACTAAACTGTTGAGGGCACAGAAACAAAGAGAAGTTGTTCAGAGAATTGAAAGAGCACAGGTGGAACAGGTAAAAGCAAAAGTATTCCCCTATATGTGCTTGTGAGACCGTCAGAGAGTGAGAGTATTAAAAGGACATTACTGATTCTTTAGCATGCCACATGTCAAGAAGTAGGAATACACATAAATAAATAGGCCACATAAATACACAGTGGAGGTCAACAACTTTTTCTGTAAAGGTCCAGACTGTAAATATTTTAGGTTTATGGGCCATGCCCTGTGTTTCACAGCTACTCTCCTCTGCTACTATAGAGGGAAACAGAGCAGACTTAAACTAATGGGCATGTCTATGTTCCAATAAAACTTTATTTACACAAATAGGTATCTGGCTACATTTTGGGCTCTGATATGGAAAATGAAAGGGCGGACCAAATAGTCAAAGAAAGTCAATAGTTGATAAGGAAAAAGCCCCACGGGTGTGATTTAAGCAGCAGTTACCTAGGAGATGAGCCATAGAGGAAGTCTTTAAAAATTAAAGACTGCTCAGCTTGCAGATGTCAACTGCAAATTTCAGCATAAACATATCATCAAAGATTATGCTCGGTCAAATTTCTTGAATGAATCAAAATTTTCTGCTTTATAACTGCTGGATTGTACTGCGTCACCAAGTTGACAACAGCTTTGGGAGGGGATGTCTCCTTGGTCGGCAAAGGGTTAAGTAACAATTTTTAAACTGTCATAATAACAGTAAACTGAGAACTGGACTTCTGCCTAATGTCATGCTCTTCTTATGTCTGACTGTGGGAGATTCGAGTCTGGATCTCAGGCAGGTTAGGAATATGAGTTGGGCCAATGGGAACAAAGGAAATGTAGGGCAAGAACTTGTTCAGCAGGATGGAGTGGGAAAATGATGGTCATCTACCTTTATGAGCTATGGACCTAACCATCTGCTAAAATTGTCCTATATCAATGGTATTGCCAAAATTCCATTTTCAAATGAAATCTTAGCCAGAAATTGGGTATAAAAATACATGAAAGTGAAGCTACTCTTAATAAAGCTCGAGTGAGCATGAATTTGACAACTTCCCACCATGCATTACTCTCTTCTTCCCTTCCTCCTGTTTAAGCATCTCAGTGGGACCCCTAGAGTTCCCAGAAGCACAGTTTGAAAAGCACTTGTCTATACAATAATATGATACCAAGTGTTTCACCTGCTGTGCCTCCCCTTCATTCTGGGAACAGAAACTGGATTTCCCTTCAGGGAACCCCTCTTCTCCTACACTCAGTACCATTTATTTCATAGAACAGAATATTCCTGAAGCCAGGCCTGGAAAACCAGTACCTCCCAGTTCCTTGGCCAAAACAACCAGTTTAAGAATGGGCAAGTGGGGCTTCCCTGGTGGTGCAGTGGTTAAGAATCCGCCTACCAATGCAGGGGACATGGGTTCAAGCCCTGGTCCGGGAAGATCCCACATGCCACGGAGCAGCTAGGCCCGTGTGCCACAACTACTGAGCCTGCGCTCTAGAGCCCACGAGCCACAACTCCTGAGCCCGAGTGCCACAATTACTGAAGCCCGCGTGCCTAGAGCCTGTGCTCCACAACAGGAGAGGCCATTGCAGTGAGAAGCCCGCGCACCGCAACAAAGAGTAGCCCCTGCTCACCGCAACTGGAGAAAGCCCGCACGCAGCAACGAAGACCCAAGGCAGCCAAAAATAAATAAATAAGTAAATTTATTACAAAAAAAAAAGAATGGGCAAGTGACCTAAGTCTGAAGAGTGATATTGAATCCAGGCTTTCAGTTAGAAATACTAGGGAGTTCTTCCCTCTTCTTGAAATTTGTAGCTGGCAAATATGCTTGGGAATGAGAATCACATGGAGGACAGTTGAGCCACAGGATGGTCTGAGAAAGACTAAGGACTGACAATATTGTTTGATCCAGAAGATACAGATATGGCAGTGCCTGAGGGTGGGACCCTCCCAGAAATTTCAGTTACACGAGCCAACAAAAGCTCTCTCTCCCTTTCTCTCTTTCTATGTCTGCTTGAAGTAGGATTCTGTAATTTGTATCTAAAAGAGCCTTAACTAAGACAACTACCTTTTTGGGGTATCCTTCCAGCTAGATAACATGTATTTCAAAGGAGCTGTCAGTGGTTCAACAACGTATGTTAGTTCCAGGCCAAATGCAATTCACAATTTCTCTAGTGACTGGAATGAGGGTATCCTGAACAATTTCATATCTCATACAAATTTGCAAAGGGTGATGGATGCCATCAACTACATTAATAAATAAAAATAATTGTTGTATGGGGAAGGGGAATAAAGGAAATGACCATTTAAGTACTAACTAAATACTAGGCATCATTCTAAAGGGTTACAATAATCTCGTTTAATCCTTTAAAAAAAATTAAAACACAAGGTATTACTATTACTGCCTATTTGGAGATCACAGGTTCCATGAGGGTCAGTAACTGGCCTAAGGTCACTTAGTTATTTCTCCCAAGAAATTCTGTTTCTACCACACGTTCAGATAAACAGTCAATAAACAACTCTGGAAACGTGCAAGTCTTCATCATGTTGGAAGTCCCTAACTCCCAACAATCTGGGCTTCCTGCCCATCACTCTGCTGAAGCAAGCATTTCAAAGGTCACCAACACCTGCCTTACTACAAAATCCAATCGCTTTTCCCTTCATTCTTCTCCATGATCTCTCCATAGCAGCTGACCTTATTGAACACCATTCCTCCTAAAATGCTCTTCTCCTTCATTCACGCATACATGCATTTATTCACTGGCACTTAACAACTTATCACCAAGGCAGGTGCTGCATGCAGATGCAAAAGTCATCTTTGCTGTAAAAGAGATGTGATAAAGTACTGTAGGACAAAGAAGAGAGGGCCACTCTGCCGGGAAGGCATACTCTTGTAAGGCATCAGCAAGCGAGAAAGGAGGAGGACAGTCCAGGTAGACGGCACTAAGGCAGGGGTTCTCAAACATTATGTGTCTCAAAATCAGATGAAGGGCTTGTTAAAACACAGGTCAGATGGCTGGGCCACCTTCCCCTGGAGTTTCTGATTCACTGGGTCAGGGGTGGGGGCCAAGAATTGGCATTTCTAACAAGTCTCCACAAGACACTGATGCTGCTGGCCAGGGACCATACTTTGAGAACCACTGCACTAATGAGGTGTGTGTAAGAGAAATGAATATCCAAAGAATGTGTCAGGCTTGCAGCAAAAGAGTTGAAGATAAATACAGAAAAGTCAGATGGGCAGTCTGTAAGAAACCTTAACACTGCAGGCCAAAACCTGTGGAAAGGTTATAATATAATTTTATTTCTGGTTAATAGGATATAGAAAATATTAAACATTTTATAAGGTGAAAATGACTTATAATTTTAGATGTAAAACTCTGACGAGAGTCCAGAAGTTTATTTAAAGCAATAGGTGTCAGCTGGGGACACATGGCCACAGAGCCACCACCCCTAAGGAAGAAGGGTCGAGAGGGAGATGGTCATAGTTCGGGTGAAAAATTACCACAGGTGATGCTGACATACACGCCTACAATACATGCCACTGAAAACCACAGAGATGAGTTAGAGGGCAGGATGACTCAGAGTTAAGTGAACAGGGTAGGAAATGTTTGCAATACTCCACTGGGAGACGCCCTGACTCAGTGGACTTCAAATGATGATCTGCTTAAACCTGGGGTATGCACCGGCCTTTCAGAGATACGCAGACATGAGGACTCAATTTCCAGATCCTGTAATCCCATATTTACTCTTTCCTAAAACTGATCCCCCTGAGAACAGGCCCACCTGTTCATGCAGATTATCCATCCCCAATTCTCCTGTGAAAACTATACCCTTCTTTCCTTTACCAAATAAAGGCATACTCTGACTTGACTTATACAGTGCATTGGCCCAGGGTGTAAAGCTCTCCTGGGTGTCAAAATAGTGGCCAGTTTGAATCGCTTTGTGAAGCCTTGTTTAAGGATTAATAAAAACACCAAGAACCTGGAAAAGGGCCCTCTTTCCCTGATTATGCATATATGAGTAAAGGGTAGCTAGAACCTGATATTTGGGTCTACGCTGGAGTTTTCAGAATTCAGACATTACATAAAATGGGCAGCAGTCACACACTCACCTCTTGCATTCCTATTTAATAACGTATCACTGTTTAGGAAGTATCCTGTGAGCACAAAGCAAAAGTGTCCAATGCTGAAAATGGCTTTTCCCTCCATTCTTTTCAATTATTCCTGATACTCATCCCCAGGAGGTGTCATCACCTGGGAAAAAAAGCTCCCGAGCACATGTGATGCCTACTCTTTTAAATTCAGTTTGAATATTTTCCCAGACCTATGAAATTTGGAAGATGCACTGAATAAAACCTGTGGATAGGAATTTTACAGAAATTCAGAAACGATGTTTATCATTTAATAAGGTAGTTACTACCCATTTAATCAAATACTATCAAAATATTTATGTTATGATTAATCATCATTTTCATCTTATAAAGTTTTGAATATGTCTACATCCTGTTAATAGAAATAAAATTAAATTATGACCTAAATGCCAAAGCACTGAATTTTTAGCAGTATATAACTTCTTTCATTAAACACATTAAAAGTTTGACCATGTTTTTATAAAATATGGCTCTTATCTACTTTGTTCCTGAAGTCCAACACCAGATTGTGATACACACGATCATTATCAAAGTAATACCCTGACTTTTAACATACTCATTTCATAAAAATCTTAAGTTATACATTATAGTGCATCATTACTAATTAAGTAATGAGAAATAGCATTTCTATTGTACACTTAATAGATTAATTTTATTAGCTCCACATTTTATTCTAGACTGTTTTAGCAAACTATCCTATGAATTGCAGTTCATAATTTATTGATTATTTACAACTTTTCTCAAAATGCATATTAATACATTTGAATTGAAATGTGACTTCATTTTTTTTCCCAATGATAATTCAGCCTGATTTGACCATGAGCACTGGTGGAAATTTTCATCAATTAAGAGAGCTAAATATGCAGTAATAAAAGTTATCACCTTTAAAAAAAAGATATATTGCAGAAATCATTTGAATAACTAACACAGTATTTTTATTTTCTCAGTCTTTTTGGTGTATACAAGAATAAATGATATGCCTCTAAGTGAAAGACTAATAGCTAAGTTTATAAATTGGCATTTGCTATGTCTTGTTAATGTCTTTCTCCAGAAATTGAGAAAGTAAATGACTCTAACAACATCTGGGTAATAAGGTGGATGAAGCAAAGAGAAACTAACTGATCACTGTGTAACTGTTGGCACATAATCTGAAATGATTTCTAAGAACCGAATGACAATGTGATAAAGTTCCTAGTCCCACCTATTCATGTGAACAGGTGTCTGAGCACTTAGATCTGCAAAAATGGGGAAGAAACCGATAGTGTACCTTTCCTCTTTCTTACAATAAGTATTAATCATTTATTGATACATGAACTAATCTAGGAAGAAAAATTATGAAAACCTGTAATATTTATATTGCTTTGATCTTATTCCTCTTGATCAAAATTAAACAATAAAATTTCCATTTATGGATATATTATCTCATTTTCTTAATTTTCCTTGCAGACATGAATGATAAAAGACTTTCCAGTGAACGTATGATTTCATTTGTGGTAATGTTATTTGGGGACAGTGAACTGGAAACAAGAGTTAAGGAGAAAAAATAACGACTTAGAACAATGATTTAAAGTTCCCAGTGTTTCAAGAGTGCTTGCTATCCTCCAGATTGAGGACAGAAATTCTAGGGCCAGACTCCAAGGGTTCAAATGCTAGCTCTGCCACCAACGTGCTGCATGACCTTAGCAAGTTACTTAGCATATGAAAATGTTAGGATGGAACTTTGTTTTCAAAATTCTTTTGGGGGCAGGCAAGACAATAGCATGAAGACCACTACCTTAGTACAAGGAGAAAGAAAAGGAGAACAAAGAATCAAGACCAAGCTAACAAGTATGGGGAAGAAAATAGATGCTTGGAGTGAAGATGAGTCAGGGTTACAGGATGACTGAGATTTTCAAGTTTGGAGGATTTGGACAGGAAATCAACTGAGATACAGGGGACCCATCAGGATTCCAGAGGAGCTGCCTCTCCAGCTGCCCACCTGTGATCATCTGCCTCTAGGAATCCAACTACTCCTATACTACACCGGCCATCCCTAACCTGTAAGTTGAGTTCTACCCAAACTCTGTGCCCTCAACTCCAAACATGTACTTGTGACCCCTACTGCTGTGAAAGGTAAGCCCAAGAAACTAGGCCAAAATGCTTGAAATCAAATCTTTTTTGTTGTGATTTTTTTGACTGAATATGTCATAGATGCTCATTGAAAAAATATAAATTTGAGAAAAAGAAAAACAAACGGAAGACAGTCATACATAATCCCACCAACCAAAGGCACTATTGTCTACATGTTGATGTAGCTGCATCTACTTTTCTTCAGTCCATAATTTTATGTAGTTAAGGGTCACACACTAGTTACAAATTTCTATCTTGTTGTTGTTTTTCTCACTGAATTTTATATAGCATGAACACTCAAAATTATCTCTGACCACCTAGTCCCCATAAATGTCTCCACTGCAGTTCCCCTGGATCTAACCCTCCTCTCTGGTCTAACTTCTACCACTTCAGTAGAAGCTTTTAGACTCTCCTAAGTCCACTACTGCAAGCGACTCCTGGCTGGTCTGGTGTGGTGTGGTCTGCCTCTGCTCTCTCTGGTGTAATACAGAAAGAACAGAGTCAGTTCTCAAGTCAGTATTCTCAAAAGACTGCTTAGAATATGTCTCTTTTCTGCTCAAAAGTTTCCAGTAATGCTCCAGCCCTACCCTCCCAGCCCCCAAATTCTTAACCTGGGTCAGAAGACCTTGGAAAGACTGATTTACTACTTTCCAGCCTAATAACCCTCTAACGTGGCTCTCTGTTCCAACAAAAGTGAGCTGCCCACTGCCTTTCTAACAAAACTAGTGAGGAAAGCAGACTTTAAAAAAATACACATTAACACACAGTATTACAAACTGGGTATGTGACATGAGAACATAATTTAAACAGGGCTAGGGATGGGGTGTTCCAGGCAAAGCCATTTCTGTTAGGACGTGAACAAGGGAGAGCAGCATACGATGAGGCTGGAGAGACAAGCAGGGTTCCCACCTGCTGAGCTACATTTTTCAAATTTTCAATTTTTCAATGCTGTTCATTAAGGGCCTTTGCTCTTTCTTTACCTTTTTAACTACCCTTTTCTTCCAGCTTCCATACAAGTTCTGTTTTCCTTTTCTATAAAACTTGGAGAGGTCCCCCCATCTAAGAGCAAACTGTCTCAACAATGATAGCACTTAAAGTGAGCCAATCATGCACATACCAACTATATGTTGCCCATTTACTGGCTCGCTTCTGTGCCTATTTTATCATAAGAGCTTCAGCAACCATATCTGAAACATAATCAATCAAGGGTGTTCAGCCCTCATATTGTTGAGTGGATGAACACAGCTAGTGTGCAAAGATAGGATTCGATTCCACTGTGCCACCCAATTCTTAATTTCACTCACGTCTCATTCTCAGCCCTCCGCTTTGCTCTTTACACTCTAGAGAACAGTGGGGGTAGGTAATTACAGCAGTTTAGGAAGTGAGATGGGGCTGCTAGCTGAGCAGAAATTAACTAAAGTTGCATAATTTATTCCCTTTCCTACCACTTCAAGCATTATTTGGGGGCATCCAATGGATTTCTAGGTAAAAGCAGTATGAGATCTAGTGGTATTAAAGAAAACAAGCTTAATACCAGGGTGCAGAGACCACATCATAATGAATAGACATTAGGAGAATCATAGTACAGATCACTAAGTTTGTGATCCATGTGCTAGATCTATGGTCTGCTAGCTACAGGAAAAGGTATAGTAGAGCCAGTCCTCCTCCATATCCATGGGTACTGACCCATGGGCTCAACCGACCGTGGATGGAAAATATTCACAAACAAAAAATTCCATGAAGTTCCAAAAAAGCAAAACTTGAATTTGCCATGTTCTACAACTACTTACATAGCATTTACATTACATTTACATTACTTACACAGCATTTACATTGTATTAGGTATTATAAGTAATCTAGAGATGATGAACGTATATGGTGGATTTGGGAGGATATGCATAGGTTATATGCAAATACTACAGCGTTTTAGTATAAGAAACTTGAGCATCCATGGATTTTGATATCCGTGTGGGTCCTGGAACCAAATCCCTTGGATACCAAGGGACAAGTGTATAGACTTTGGAAAGGGGTCAGAGAACAGTCAACACAATAAGAAGAGCATCTACAAATAAAAGATTATTTTTCTTTTGTAAAAGGTCTGGAGGAAAAGAAAAAAAGCAAACAGATAAATTAACCTCTTTTTTAGTATGCAGAACTTTATTGGGAAAAAGAAAAGGGTTTAAATGTACAATATGGATACTAGTGAGAAAAAGAAAAAAAATTCATACCATAAGAGCTTATTAAACTGTGAATTAGGTTACTGAGGTAACATAATTTACCTGGATTTCTTTACAATGCCAGAAACAGAAGTTTAAACTGGTCATTTTCAGGCTATAAAACAAAGGAGAAATTGGGGCCTGGATATAATTTCAATAAACACTTTGATAGGATCTATAGTTTTTCAAAGGAAAGTGGTGGCTAAGCCACAAGACCCAAAAAATACACACAAGTCAGTGAGAAGAAAACTCATTTCTGTCAAGAACAGAATCACCATAAAGACAACAGCCGGAATTTCTGTGGTTCATTAATGTAAGTGTGTAACGTAAATGTAAAATAAGTATAAAATGTAATGCAAAATATGGAATAAATGTGAAGTAATATATACTTTTAACTACGTTGCTAACTTAAAGAACAAAGTAATGTCCTTTATAAAATTCAGTTTTCAAATGTATAAAATAGTACTGGCAGTGTGTGAGGGGTGGTTATAAAGAACTTGCATCTATTAAATGAAATGTGAATAACTATTTTTTTATTTCGATTTTTAATAACAGGAATTACTCCCCAAACCTTCAAATAAATTAAAATAAATGTAAACCTGTAATTCTACAGACTTCACTTCCAATATTTTCTGTGAAGGTCACAGAAATAAGACCATATTCAGATACATTTTTTTCTTAATGTAGGAGTATAAAAGTGCTTTTCACCGATCCTAGAAAATTGGCTCTCAGTGATAGTTTATAGTTCTTAGTTTTCCACAACTTTTTTTAAACATAACTTTCTTTAAAAGCCAAATTCAAGTGACTTAGGTGGTTTTCACAGGAATACGCTCAAATACTTCAGGCCCTGATGTCCAGTGGATTCCACTGAATAGCTGTTCAGGCATGGTGGTGTGAAGCTTATAGCCATTCAATAAAATAAAAAGTGAGCCAAGTGAAATGATTTTTCAAAGCCACCTACTTTGCAGAGTAAAACAATTAAAATTTTGTATGAAAACGGTCTAAAAGGAAGCCTTTTATTTCACTAATTTCCAGTCCTGTCCTGGATATTTTTCAATTTTTAAATGCTAATTTGAAGCAATTTTAGAAAAAAAAAATTAAAGAAGCTTTATTCTTTCATTTTGGGAGAAAGCCAAGTGAGCCTTAAATTGCAAAGCTAATTGTTTCGAGAACTCCAGTCTCTTGCGCCCCAACTCCCCTTAGGATTCCAAATTATAATAGCATCAAGTGGTCAGCTTTTAGGAGCTGTGAGTCCTAGAATACTATTTTAATTTCTAAGAGGTTAACATTTCAATGTGTCTTTAAATGTTGTTTTATGGAATTCTTTCCACGATTACTTTAAGAGTCGAATAAAAACAGTTGTTAGTGACAGAATTTTATTAGGACAATTTCTGGGGGCTGATTTTTAAGTTTTGATTACTTATAATCAGAATATTGTTCCCTTTCCTACTTCAAGTACCCAGACCATAACCTCTGAATTTATAAGGGTGGGTGGCTCTTCATTCTTGCTAATATGACCAATAATTTCCAATTATACCACACTTTATAATATGCACACTATACCCAATATAATGATATGTCATTTCAAGGTAGCTAGCCCATGAACTTCTACAGGTTTAATGGGATTTTGCATATTTAGAATTTCATCATAAAGGGGCCCTTTGGAATCATTATAACATCAATCCTTTCCCATTATAAGACTCAGCTCTCTTACTAGGCAAGAGCATCAGGGCGCAGGGCAAAGCTTTAACCCACCCGTAGGTTGTAAGCCAGTTCCCAATAAAAGCCGTAGCACTGGGGGAGAACATTAATAAATGGCAATGATGACATATTAAAAACTTTTTAGTGAATCAGGGGATCGATCAGGAAGGTGGACCATGATTGTTACTAAGAGAAAAAGTCCTTATGACTTGGAGTAATATTTAGATCTGCACGTTTTATGCACTACTTTTGGGGGGAGAGAACTGTGTAATTGGGAGCAAATTAAGTACAAAATAACTCATGTTCCATTTAAGTCATAACTTTCTAACTGGAACTGTCAAGGCTGAATTAATTAGGATATTTAATACCAAAGAGAGAGACGGCTTGCTTTTAGAATTTTTTTTTAAGGAAAGAAGAAAAGGAATGATACGTAGCTGAAAGAGTTGATCCCCAAGCCTGGTGATAAAATCTGTCAGCCCTTATGTGTGAAGGGCTTATTTTTCTTCTTGAACAAATAGTGTGTCAGTGTTTTTAAGTCAAAAAAAAAACCACCAACGACAACAACAACAACAAAACCACCTCTGCCAAGCCTCCATAAACCCTGATTACGTTACTATATCTTATATGCCTTATGTGAATGGTCCCTGATTCTTTTCTTGTGCCTTAATACATGAGGGATAGGTATATGAATACCCTTAGGGTCCATTAGGAATGTGATCCTACACTGTAGGGAGGAAAGGGGGACCGAAGGAGCTCCAATGAGCTCTCACTGTCTTACGGATTTTAATTGTGCCCTGGCTGACATGCAGCTTTGAGTGTGTATGGATATGCACACACACACCGACAATTAGTCCAGGGTAGAATTTGAGCTCCACTTGAGACTACCTAGGTAATATTTCAAACTGACTGGCATTTCCCCCCTGTGGCCTTATGCATAATAAAGTCCTCACAACAGACTTTGGAAATCATTAAAGTCTGACGGAGGCACACGTAAAAGTAGACTGTCAACACTGGGTTATTCAGAAGCTCACTCTCCTGGCAAGGAGATTAAACAGATCCTTGGTTTTACTTCTCTTCCTCCTTCCTTTTCCTTCCATGGCCCACTTTTGGGGGCATGTCTCTCCTCATGTGCATCTCCATCAGAAGGTGGTAAGGGGAAAGAGCAAATGCAATCTGCAAACTTGACAGTAAGTCTAGGAAGAGATTGACTAACTGAATCTACTTGCTGACACCAGGTTTGGGGATTATTATTATTCCTGCTGCTGTTCTATCCAATCTCTAGTCACCAAGGTGAGCTGAAAGTTGACTACACAAACCTTGCTTTATATAATTCACAGATCAATGAATTAAATGTACACTGACTACAAAATATACCCCCTTTAAAAGTAACTATTGAAATTTGCTACTTGGACGGAACGTGTGAATCCTTCTATTCAACAAACAGAAAATGAATTCTTCTGTAAGAGAATAATCACCCTACTCCCAATTTATTAACTTTAAAGACTTTTCTTGAAGTAGCATATATCTGTATCAGAATTTCACTATGGAAACATTATAAATGCAAGGCATATTTATTTTTGATAGAACATGTGCTTTAAACTCTTTCACATGTAGTGAAGAAGTATTTCAAAACTGAGAGAGAGCAGTGATACAAAAAGCCAGCACCTGGTAGGAAATACCTAAAAGAAAGAAATGATTATATTCGGTCTTTTTTTTTTTTTTAATGAACGTCACCTTTGTGTCACAAGTATTTTTCCTTCCCTCTCCCAGTAAGTCAGCCTGAAATCTCATTCTAAATCTATAATCAATCTTTTTTCTCCCACTGTAATCCCTTAAAACTCTGGGCTATCACACATACTTTTGACACCGATGCGTGTTTTCTTCTGGATTGCTGGATTTGCTTAATGCATATAACAAGTATCAAACTGCTTTGCATCTATGACTGGTGGGATAAAAGACCTCTATATAAAGATTTGCTCATAAAAAAAGGGCAAAGAAGGCAGTCTCAGGAAAAGTCTAAACTAACCAATTTTTAAATGCATGATCAGAAAATGTTAGGGACTAAAGCAATGCTTGCCGATTTTTCCATTAATATGATCGATGTACAATTGAGCAGAGAGGAAAGCCTTAAAGTTACCATCCCATTCTCTACTAGTTGGTTTTTTGACACCTATAAGCTATCAACAAGGCTAAAAAGCTTTCAGAGTTTAAGCCACTTCCAAAATGAAACTATTATATACCATCACAAATATTTGATAAAGCTCAAACTTTGAGAAAAGAAGTCTCCTGAAATGATGTGAACAAAGAGGGGGCAGATACTGGTTAGCTCTGTGAATTCTGGTTACCCATTTGATAATGATAATTACCCTAATTTATGATTAGAAGACAAGTTCTATTAATCAGGACCAACAGGCACAATAAAAAAAAAATCCAAATTTTAAAATGTAGCCATTGTTCCTGTAGATATTTTACTGTACTTAAAAACCAGTAATAGAAAACACTTGCCAAGTTCATTTAGTCTCTGACTGAGGCACACATATGTGATCTCCTAATTTACAGCTTGCACGTACAGATGTTCACACTTAGTAAAAGGGTTTCTTAATAGCTTTTTTTAATTAAAAGTGTGTTGATAATAGGTGTTTTAAACATATCCAAACAACACAGCTGAACTGACAAATGCCTGTCTTCGTGTCTCACATTGAGGCAAGATTTTATGAGAGAAACTATTATGATTCAGTTGCATGGTCTGTAGGACAAATGTTACCCCCAAAACCTCCACATGAGATCTTTCATTAATTTTTCTCTCTATGATCTGTTTCCAAGTCGAAATGTTAGACTGCTACTAGGGTTATGTAGCCGAAAGCAGAACCACACAGCCGTTGCTGGCTGCCTGCAGTTTTTTTCCTTTGCAAAACTTTGAACCCCATCCAGCTTTGACACACTGCCTCTTCAGCTAATAACTATCAAGTTTCCCCTTGTCTCCTGTCTACTTTTCTTTGAGGCAATTGCGCACTCAGCACCCCGAGATAATAACACACATCTATAAGATAAAAGCAATGGCATTAATGTAATTGTCTGCCTCTCTCTCTTTAGCCTAATCTCTTTTTTCCTTCAGTTTTGACTGCCTATGTGACACCTGTTTTTGTCTCCTCTGATCCTACGACAGGTTTTCCGCTGACAAGGTTTTTGCCTGACAGAGATTCTGCAGACAAGAACATAATAAAATATGAAGAACTGCTTGTCAGAGTTTCTGCCAATGCTCACATGAAATAAAGAAAAAAAATGACTTTTTTTTTTTTTTTTTTTTTTTTATAAGGGGCCCTGTGATGGTCGCTTTTGGCCTGTCAGGAAAAAGACCTCCCTGGCCAATTTCTCCATGCCAAACAGGTGTTTTCTTTTATGTGAGAGGTTGATTTGTTTTTAAATTTTTACTGATAGTGGAAAACAAGAATAGCCAAAAGGAGGGAGGGGGGAATTTCTTACCCTCAGATTTTTGCAGGCAAAGGAGTACTAAAGAACTACTAAACAGAAGTGAAAAATATTTCACTCAAGACCACATCTTCTCAATAAAACAAAAATGACAACATCTGTTAATGATCAAACAAATTTAACTTCTCTAAAATTTACTTCTTGGTTGGTTAGGCTATTAAAACCTTCCACCTACCTTTCACTTGTTTTGTTGTCCGAAGACAGAGGGGGAAACAGCAGAGATGAAAAAAGAGTGAGGGCTGAAAAAGAGAAATGCAGAAACAGGACTAAAGGCAGGGGGATTGCAGGCTATGCTTACTACTTAAAATGGGAAGAGGCTGCTGGAAAAGAAACTGACAATTAGGAATCAGAGACTTTTAGATACACGTAGGAGGTTCCCATAAGCCTTTGTTCCATGTGCTCCCTCAGGTGGGAGATGCTACAATGGGTATCAGCACCCAGAGATGAAGAAGTGCTTTTCCTGAGGTCCCAAGCTAGTGGAGGGATCAGTATTACAGAAACTACCCTTCTGGTCTCAGTGAAGTATGATGAGAGTATACAGAAGGTAATACTTAATTGCTCCTGGGGGCGAACAGGTCCAGCTTCACTGATGACCAGGGCAGAGGAAAGAGCAGACATGATCAATAGCGCAGCAGGTGTGAAAGCACGAAGGACTGAGTGAAGGAAGGACAGGAGCCGGAATTTGGGATTCTAGGATTCTCACACCAGTTTTAACTACTCTACCAGCAAACCAGTTTAACCTAAGCTTCGGTCCTCCAAATACATTTATCTCACACTGAGGACCTAGAACAGCCATGCCTAATAGAAATATAATTCAAGGCACGTACATAATTTTTAATTTCTCTAATCTCATTTAAAAAGCAAAAAATGAACAATGAAACTAATTTTTTAAAATGTATTTTATCTAACCCAATACATAAAAAATTTTACCAATATGTAGACAATATAAGAACGATCCTCAATGAGCTATTTTACATTCTTTTTTTTTTTTAAGATTACATTTCTAAATTTCAGTGTACACTTTACACTTACAACTTATCTCAGTTGGGACTAACCACATCTCAAGTGCTCAGATCCAAAATGGTGGCTTCCTTTTTGGAAAGCCAGGTTTACAGTTGCCTTTGCATTCTGTGGCCAATTGAACTTAAGGCCCAGCAAGGCTGTCCTTCCAATTAAATGGGTTTGCACTTGCTTTTGTAGGATCACCTGACCATACAACCAGGCTGGGAGACCTAAGAGGCCAAAGGAGGGATTTCCCTGTGTATCAAGGAACAGCTCCAAGGAGAGAGGGACCTTACTACTGGGCCCCTTAACAGATATTGCTTACAAGTCTACACAGTTGCGGCAGTAACTCCTTTAAGTATTTCCTATACAATGCTTTGGCTATCTGCTCACTCATAACAGATTAACTCAAGCTTCTGAAAGAGTTACAAACTTCTACCCTCCCAGAAGGCAACACCTGGTAAGGAATGAGTTGCCCAGACAACGTTTTATGCCTCCCAGAATACAAGTCAGAATTTCTCTGAAATACCACATGCATCTCATCCAGCAATTTTACTCTTCAAATGCGGGGCTTAGGGGTGGAGGGGGGTATGGGGGGACCCACACTTAGAAGAAGTCATCACTATGACACAATAGGAGGAAGAATGGTTGAGAGTACTGCTGAGGCATCCTGGGTCCTCATGACCCAGCAGCATCTCCCCATTATCTGAACAGAGCATCCTGAGTAAAACGAGAGGAGCTGAGTATGTGTCATGTATAACCCCTTCAATTTGTGTTCTGCTTAACCTGGTGAACTCCAGTTAACTAAGATGTTCCTATAAACAATTAAGCTTCCTGTAGGATCGTTAGCAAGATATAAAAATTTATGATGTAATAAAGTGCAATAAAATGATAAAGTGGTTAGCCCATCAAAGCACTTCACAGGCAAGAATACAGGTGTGAAAATAGGCAAAAGTAGCCTTCACCCTGTCTAAAATTCGTTTACTTCTGGGTTTTGGATTTTCAACAGATAAACAATCCTACAATTCATCTCAACTGATGTGCACTTCTTAAAATGTGACTTTTGGGGGAAAAAAAGCATTTTGGATTTCTATTCAAATATGGGCTCACATGACATTTTAGGGGAGATGGAAGGTATGAAGCTAAACCGGATTTGCTGGGGAAAACAAGATCACCCTGGGAACAGCTGGCCTCTCAGCCAACGGAACTGGTGACCTCACTCCAGCACTGGGCACTGAAGAAATTCACGAGGCTCTAGAGAGTATAATTAATATTCAGTCCACTTCTTCATTTAATCCTCCTCAAAACTTCACTGTGCTATTCAGGTACATTCCTATTATTATTTGAGCTTACAGATAAAAGAACTGGGGCTAACTAACTAGAGACTGAGATGGGATTCGACCACTGGCCTGAACACACCCAACTTTTAACCATTTCAACCACAATAAAACGTGTCTGTCATGTTCTCAAGGTTGAAGCTTTACTTCTGTAAGAATTTAGAAATAACAACTAACACTTATTAAGTAGATTATCTCATTTAATGCCAGAAAGAACCCTGCAAACTAGGCACGATCATTATCTACATTTCACAGATGAGAATACAGAGGTTATGTAACCTGGCCAAGGTTCTACTGATGGCAGGTGGTAGAGGCAGGATGTGAACCTACACAGAGCTGCACTTTTACCTCCTTTTCTCTCACGCCTCCCATTTGTGTACCTGAAGCTTCTTCAGACTCTGGGGCTCCAGCTCTGTAGGTTTCAATCTCAAGATCCTCCCTAGAAAGTCCTTAGCAGGGGACCGGCACTGTACACTTTAGAGGCCAGGATTTACCAGATCCGCCGTATGTTTCCATCTGAACAAGATGGAGCTAGAAAACAACATCTGGGGAGCTAACAGGCAGAAAGCCCAGGACTTTGAAGGGGAGGCACTGTTTGTGCGGTGATTAAAAAAAAAAAAATTTAGGGAGTTCAAAGCACCGTCCCAAAGGTGGGCAGACTGAGAAACAAATCAAAACAAGCAGCTCAGGGACACAATAAGAATATAGTTAATGCCATGAATGAAGCAGCAAACCGTCACATTTGTGAGGATGTCCTCCCTTTCAAGCTTATCAGCTGTGATCAGGGAGTAAGGGAGAGAAGCAGAAGAGGGCACGGTGCCCTCAGGTCAAGCAAAGAAGGCTCTTGTGCCAGGCAGGAAAGTGGCCTTGTGCTTGCTCTCTAAAATAAAAATAAGTGGAGAGATGTTCAAGGACTTTGTCCATGGAGAGAGCAGGACCCTCCTGGCCCCCCCAGAGCCAGGAGGCAGCTAGAAGTTGGTTTCCCTGACTAAAAGAGAATTCTGCAGCTAGGCAAGCCAGGTTTCAGTGTCACAACCGGGAAGAACTAAGTCTTCTAGAAAGACACATTCTTTTAAGCAGATACTCCATTAACTCCCACCTTTTCCAAACCAGTGCACCAGGGGAAGAGGACTGTGGGGTTTCTATCCTCGTGTTTCTAAGCAAAGCCCTAGGAGCATGATGGCCACCTACCTCTTCCCTAAGATCAGGTTCTTACTTTGCCACGTCGAAGCCTGCATTTATTTCCCTGCACTGAGGTTTCCAGCTAGGACCTTGCTTACATTTTTTCATCTAATCCTAAATACCCCTCTGCAACAATTCTCTCCCAAAGCAAAATTCACTCTTGTTAGGACAGTCTCCGGGTCGGTAAGAGGGAGGCAGAGCTTTCTTGCAGGTTAATATCTGCGAGCATTATTTTCCTTTGCCAGAGGACACTCCGTTTTATTCACCCTCCTCTCTTATGCTTGACAAATTTACAAATGATCATATAGAAACTGCTGCTGTGTTACTCAGAATGAGCATGATGTCAGAGAAATGCCATGCTTTATTGCTTTTGATAAAAGACTTCTATTGGGGTTGGGAAGAGGAGAAGACTAGCAAAGAAAAGAGGATGGAAAAGGAAATCGTATACTTAGTTACACTGGCTCTTGGACTTGTCAGGGAGAATATTACAGAACTACCAGTTGGGGATAAACTACTTTCACAGATGTTTAGACAATTCATAAGAAGAGCACAGCCTGGGACAAATAATAAAGACATGTGACCTTTCATGGGATAAAATGAAAAATTACTGGTTTTGATCCACCCTGCTTAAATCCTTACAAAGTACAGAGCAGCCAACAAATCTCAGGAATCTGTAAACAGAATACTGCGATCTCGTGTTTCTAAATGTAGGATGGACATAATCAAAAGGTTTTTGATTATAGAATGCTCAGAACCGATGGCCCTGATTTAGGACTTAATTATGCAAATTAAGCCTAACTAGGGTTTTCTTTTAGGTATAAGCTTGCCAGATTTAGCACATAAAAACACAGGACTACTCAGCTAAATTTGCAAGGTACATGTTTATACTAGAAAATTATTCACTGTTTACCTGAAATTCAAATTTAATGGGATGTCCTATATTTTCTATTCGGGTGAGTGTCTCTATAAATACCCCTGCTCTGATAGGACATATCAAGTAAAGAGCTGGGAATTCAAATTCAATGATGCCGAGAAAAAAGAGAAAAATTACTTCCAGTGAATTACAAAAAAGAAAGGCTTGAAATTAATGGATTATATGAATATTAAGTCTTACAGTACATTAAACCATAAAGCTGGTTGGTAGATGACACTAAATTAACTTTATACTGCTCACCATTTCCTGTGGCACAGAATTGAAGAACCAAAGCATACCTGGTACAACACTTTACAGATGATGTATGTTTAATAAATATCTCTTCATTGATGATCCAGATGACAGGCCAAGCCTGCTCATTTTACATTTAAAAAATCTGAATAGTTTGAACACTGGCAGGAAAACAGCTGGCTTGCTGAGTAAATAATTAAAGTATTTAAAGTCCAAGTATTCTATAAAGAAAATAATTGGCACCAAGAAAGCTACCGTGGGGTTCATTAACCTATGTAATATATTTTTTATTCATCAAGCCTCTATCCTTGACAAATGCTTACTGGACATCCCAAGAAACAATGGATTTTTTTTAAAGGAGTTTTAACAAGTGGGCTTCATCAGAAGTAAAAATTACTGAGCCAGCCAAGGAAAAAAATTCTAAATAAATTACCTTTCTAAAATCTGCCCACATCTTTTATCAAATCAAATATATCCCATCATGTTTTTTTTTAAACCGTAATTTTCCAGTTGTCCTGGATTATCATTAAATGTTTCTGAAAATCATTTAGAATATAGTTTACTTTTTAACACTTGTACTACTTGATTCATCTTATTGGTTTAGAAATAAAGTCATCATCTAGACTATAGACATTAAAACTAACTTGCAAACAACAAATAATAAAGATGGTTTAGTACAGTAGCCCTAGCCCTTTACACCCCACCTCCAGTTTACCACAAAGGCAAGAGAGTCCGATTAGTTATACTTCTCACTGGAAGCAGGTTCCTCAGACGAGAATGATGAGTAGCTACAAAGCACACTTCCTCCCACCCCTCCTTGCCCACAACTCAGTACACTAGTAAGATTTGCTAATTTGTAAGGCTGTGTAAAATCTTTGGCTGAAGCTTCAATTCTGTGAACAGTAGAATTACTACCCTAGTATGGTGGGAAAGGGTCAAAATGCCACCTACTGAATTTCTATGGACACAAACATTTATGTCACCAGTAAAGAAGCCCATTACTGCTCTTACGCTGATACCTTATTTTGGCAATGTTGAACCAAGAAAAATTAAACTTGCAGGAAATGTGTTTTTTTTTAATGTTTTCAAGACTCACTCCGATAATTTTAGGCAAATGAAGGAAAAGCATAGAAAAGACAATGCAAACAGAGGAAGGAAAAAAATACAGTTGTTAAGTGAATTAAGTGGCAGTATGCTGGAGTCCTTTAACTGAAGACTGTGAAATATGACAAAATTAGAAACTCAAGGTTATTATACACTGTTGGCATGGACATCCTATATCCCCAAAGAGCTTGTTTTAAATAATGTTAAATTCAATAAAGCCCTGCTTTCAAAGTGCAAGAGCTGAAATTCCTTAATGGGGGAAAAAGAGCAGGAAATCCTTTATTAATTCAGTGGGAAATACCTACTGGTAATCAAGGAGTCATTTTTGGGTTCCCCCCTCTTTATCTCAATGGTGCTAAGATTTCAAGGAAGTAATTTGTGAACAGCACCACGGCCCAGTGAGTAATTGCAAAATTCAGGTGTTACAGTATGATGAATTAATTACTCCTTTTCATTTTTTAAAACATCTTAAGATTTTTGTAAAGCAACTACTGTTAACAATTCAAGCAGATTTAAGAAGCAATCTATAAGGTTATGAAGTGACTGTGTGAGACTGTGTGTGTATGAATAAATATATAATAACCCATGAAATCCTACATCTTATGAAGAAACTGAAGATGCTGATAACAAAGAAGACATAGTAAGACGTTAATTCAAGAGGCCAACAAATTTCTAAAAATTCATCTTTTTGTAGAGAACCCCCGATTTTGGCATTTAGTTATTTTTAACGGCAAATATTAACTTTTTATGGTACAATTACAGGTAGAGTGTGTTCAGTGCTATGATGAAATGATTCCATGAGATGTATTTTGGTAGTCTTACTGCTTGCTGTTCCATCTACTTTCACAGAAAAATCACACAGTAGAAAAAACAAATCACTTTCTCCTTGTCCCACACATGGGATACTGTACTGAGTAAGGCAGCCAGGAAGACTGCTGTATCTCACCTCTGAGCAGAAATAACTGGAGACACGATTTCAGGGTTTTCTGTGCAGGGGGAGAGAGTGAAGCAATTAGTTGAAATGCTAAGGGCAAAAAGAGTGGGTGCTCTCATCCCACTGCCAACTCAAAAGCTAGGAGCCGGACCCTCACTGTCACATTTGTCCTACTGAATGGGGGAAGAGTGAGATCTGTATATCGGCGTGTACATATTTTGAGTTGTATACAGATAACGTCGCTCTTGTGGGGGAAAAGAGGTCAAGGTGATAGTAGTGGTGAGGAAAAGTTAGATCTGAGAAACTTCGCAATTAATATACCAGAAACACAGAATTTCTAATGACACGGTAGGAAAAGCCGAGTCTGATGTAACAGAAATACCTTACTCAAGTTTGGGGAAAAAACCACATCCCTCAGAAAATCTTAGAAACAACCACTGGCCGGGGATAATTTATGTTGTTCAAGAAGGAAGAAATATTGCTTTTTCCCCCCATTACACTACTAATGTAATATGCACGTGGAAGTTAGACAGATAAAATAAACTGGTGACACAGTAAACTTTTATACTCACAAGGCTACCACAGTAGACAGATGATGGTAACACAAGATGGCTTTGGAAAAAATGAGAGGGAATGAATGAAAAGTCCTTTGTTTAATGACTGGATCCTCCCCACCCCCCTTATTGCTCATGTGTTGTCCAGTTTGTTGCTTTTAACATGTATAATTTATTTTAAAGACTTCATATAGTTTATCATCAATGCTCACAATAATCTTACAAGGTAGATTACAGATAAGAAAGCTCAGATGCAGAGGTGCTGAGCGACATGTCATCAAAGTTGTAGAGCCAGAATTTGACCCCACACTGCCTCCAGGATCCTTGATGGGCTTGGGACATAAGCTATTATCTGGCAGAGCCAATACTTACTGAGGGAAAGAAGGATACTTGGGAAGTGTTATAAACTGAATTGTGTTCCCCCCCCCGCCCCAATTCATCTGTTGAAACCTTCATCCCCAGTCCTTCAGAATGTGACTGTATTTGGAGAGAGGGCCTTTCAAGAGGTGATTAAATTAAAATGAGGCCCTTAGGGCGGCCCCTCATCCAATCTGACTGGTGTCCTTATAAGAAGAGGGATCTGGGTGCACAGAGACACCAGGGGTGTGCCTCATAGAGCAAAGATCATGTGAGGACACAGCGAGAGGGCAGCTATCTGCAAGCCAGTAAGAGAGGCCTCAGAATGAAACCACCCTGCTATGGGACTTCTGACCTTCAGAACCATGAGAAAATAAATTTCGGATGTTTAAGCCACCCAGTCGGTGGCATTTTGTTACGGCAGCCCTAGCAAACTAATGTAGGAAGGGAGAAGAAATCATCGAACGTAGTCACTTGCATAGACCACAAAAGCAACAGCAGCTCAAGTGTTGTTCAAAACTGGACTGAGAGTTGTTACAGATTTTGGCCTTGTTAATAAAGCAGGAACAAGTTCCATCCCTGGAGGCACTGGAGGATTGTGGCTCTGTGTGCCAGGCACACGCCTTCCAGTGTGCTCCCCCCATACCACTCGATAAACCTCTTCTCTCTCCCTCACAGAAACAGGGCTGAAATGGCCCCGTAACACCAACATACATGCCCCAACAAGCAAGACACATGATAAATTAAATGCATCTCAAGGCATGGCCCGGTGTCGTTCCCTCTGATCTTGCTAGAATAACATGACATTTATAAAAATACAACCCACTGGATATTTGGCACTGCTTGGGAATGAAGAATATGTCCACTTAAGAGCCAATCCCCCAGGCTGTCAAAAAAATCTCAAGCCAGGATTTCTTCTATAAACATTACCTATCTTTTAAAATTATAACAGTCTAGGAAGTGAAGAAAACTAATTTAAAGTCTCTGCTTATTTGCAAGTCTCCCTTCGCCTCAACGTAAAAAACATAAACCAGACAGAAGAACACGTTCAATGCTCGGTCAAGGCCCACGGATGGGACAGCCCTGTGCATCTGGCAAAGCGCCTCCACCCTCCCCGCCTCGGCCCCCGGTCACCCTCGCCCCGAACACACACCTATGCAGAGCTCACCCTCCACCGGGGCCAGCCTCCTCCAATCCCCGGGCACGCTGAAAGGCGGTATTTACGGATTATTTTTTTTCAGATACCAGCCAAATAATGTTCCCGTTCACTCTCTCACCCACCTTAGACCATACAAAATTTAACATCTGGGAGGATAAACTCTGCCCCGAACGCAGATGACAAGGGTGAGCAGTCATGGAGGAGTTCTCCTCAAGCAAAGAGGATCTGCCAGCTTCCCTCTGAGGTCCAGGCCCTGAAAGGCCAACTGTGGTATGTTTGAGTTTCCATCGGGCCTGGTGCTTGCTGGCTGCTGCTATGTTCACTCAGAACCCAACTGTCCTATAAACATCTCGCCCTGCTGCTGAGAGCTGCCCGCCTGGCCTTACTTCTTGGAGCCGAGAAAATGCAATTTGGGAGCTGCAGGCCGCACGGGAACTAACACTTGGAGCACAGCTGACCCCTCTCTGCTCCAGGCCAGTGACGACTCTAAAAAAAAAAAAATTAAGGCACGCTCACACGAACATAACAAGAACAGGAAGAAAAGTCCAGATTTTCCTCACCATGTGCCACCCAGCCATGTTTACACTGATCGCAAGTCCTCAGGTTAATCTTCCCCGGCTGGAAACATTCACACGTGCAGTTCACCAGTGTGCAGCGGATGGCCTGAAAAGGAGAGGAGGAAAAAAGATCAGCATCTGTTCAAAGGTACCATATTTCTTCACCATTTTAATAATAACACCCACTTCCCATTTTTAACGGCTTTAGGGGCCTGGAGAGTTTTAAAAATAAATTTTGAAACCATCAAAATCTCTTACCAAAACATATTAGAAAACAATACTGATTCACTAATAGAATGTTTCATGCCATTCATAGGTAAGCTTTAAATTAGAAGCATAGACTGAGTAGTATAAGAGTAAAGGATTACATACTCTACAACATGCTGGATCTGAAACACCAGGGACCAGAAAGAGAAAAAAATATTGCTGCTACCAAATAGGCACATTTAAGTTCATCCACCTGGCAACAGTGCAAAAAATATACACTCTCATACAATAATGTTCAAACGAAATGTTGTTCCAAGTAAAACATGATATACAGGTAATATTATTAGAATATTACTTTTCTTCTGCAGTGTTTCATTTAAATGCTTTATTAATCTTTCAGACACATTTTGAGAGACATTCCTGTTGGCCCAATAAGTCCTGGCATATTTCTGGCATCATTTGTCACTTCCCAATTCCTTGTTTGTTCCCCCCTTGATATATCCACTCCATTTTCATTCCTATTTTGAAAAACGCAAAACAACCCCCATTTTTATTTTTTTAATGGTGATGTAAGAGATTAAGTTTACATTGTTTTTAGATCAGATGTAGAACAGGAAAAGACATTTATGTGAATATTTGATACTTGGAACAACTCACCTATATCTTACAAAACTGAAAGACACACTCAAAGACCTTTCATTTCTTTACAAGCACTTTAAAAAATCATCTCCCCGGTTTACATTGTAAAGTGAATCCATAGAAAATTAGCATTAATGAAGTGTAACTTTTGATAGATTAAGAACCTATGCTTAAGAACGGTGCTAAAGCCGACCTATGCTCCTAGACTACAGTTAATAAATTTATCTCGTACATTTAGTTCTAACTGGCATCGTAGTTCTGAAGACAGAAGGGATTTAGTCCGATCGTTCACAGATTAACCATCTACTGTTACTACCTGAACTGCCAGGAAAAGACCTCTCTACAGCTGTAGATGCAATCAATAATTACTGATTTGGGGGGTGGGGTGGGGGAGAGGTACGGGGCTACCTGAAACTGCAGTGCTGGGCCTGAAAGCTACTCTCACTCACACAGCTCCAGACGCTCATATTCCTGGAAGCAGCTGGATTTTTATATAAACTGTCTCATTTGTAACAGACAGTATTTTAGACATTGTTAACATGGTTGGGACAAACTCCATTTACAGAGAGTAAGACTGAATGGTCTTTGACTGCTCCCCGTGCTTTAGATCAGGCGAGTTTGAAATATTTCTCTTTTGTTAATGAACATCCAATCTATAGGTCCCTGTTCAGTTTCCAATAGAGTCCTTGCCTAGACTCCTCTCTTGCTTCACCTCCAACCCTAGTTTGCTCCTCTATTACTGCAAGAAAAACACTCAGGTGTATCATCTGCCTGATATTTCAGGGCCTTTCTTTCAATGTCAATAGTCCAATTACATATTAGGAGGTTGTAAAACTTGGCTGTATGTATTAGTGATTAAAGGAAATAGTAGTAAGAAATAGGGGCAGCAAAGGAAATGCTGACTACGCAAGAATAATATATGTAGTTGAAGGTTAGAAGGGGAAATGTTTCTCCCCAAATTTCCTGTGTCAACTTCAATAGTTTCACTGACAGCAATACGTCAGAACATTCCAGGTTAGAAAGAGCTTCTTTAAATGGCGTGTTCATTAATGAACTCACAATTTGATTGTACTGTGGTAACACAAAACAAAACAACAACAGTTCAGAGGGCAGTGTTTCTACTAAAAACAAGGCACCTTACAAACTATCCAATTATAAATTCAGATGCAGCAACCACGTTGACATTAAAATATTTATATAATCTGAAGTGCGATAACAGAATCTTTCATAAACACTAAGGAAAAAAAAGTCGCCTCTGCTTTACCAAACTAAGGAATGATCAAAACTAACAATGACTATCTCTCAAGGACTACATGTTAACTCCAGTACAAAAAACATACATATTTTAAATCATTAATTTGATCATTTTGATTTGAGTTATTTAACAAAAATAGCCTCACTTTACATTGTGTTTAAAACATACTTTCGTCAATTTTAATTATAGCTATATTCAGGACAAAACAAATTAAGAGACTGTAGATTTGCTTTATTTTATGTATATTTATTTATTTACTGATTGAACTATTCATTCATTTACTGAGAACCAGTTTATGATTCAAATATTTTTCTCTTCCTAAATAACTTTATACATCTGGCACATTTGGGAATTAAATTTTTCAGATCATCATCCTTTTCCTTTTTCATAATTTTACCCTTTTTGTACCTAAACATACAAACACTGGAACACCTCAGCTCCTTTTATATACAAACACTTGAGCACTGGAATATCCATTTTGTATTTCTATGACTTCCAGAAGGTCTATTTGTTTTCAATTCAGATTTATATAGACTACAATTGTTCCTTAAGGGAATTATATATATTTAAACAATATGGTCTAAATAAATATTTTGAGTATGAGACTATTGTGGCTTCAAAGGAAGTTTTATTCTAAATAACATTTTTGAAACGGCATAAAAGTTTGACATACTATTTATTCACAACAAAACAGAACCAATGTGATCACTTGCCAACTCACCCACACTTCAAAAAAATAAATTATCATAAAACTATCAAAGCCAGTTAAGCCTCAAAAACGTACACACTTTACAAGGAGAGAGCTGGGAAGAGCAGAGATGGTGAAGCTTTCATTTTGGTGAGCACATCCACTTCTTCACGTAGCTAGTATACGAGTGCTTCCCACCCACTGCTGGGCATACACGACTACAGAAAATACAGCGGCGATAACGAGGTGCCAGAAGGGGGACACCAGGAAAAGAGCAGACAATTTGATCAGGATATTCCCACCTATAGATGCAGGACCCTTATGCAGGTCTGGCCAACTCAGGCTAGCAACCCCTCCACACCTCCAGAACCCCACTTCAGTGAGTGCCTGAAACTCTTTCCTCCATTTCAGTAGGATAAGCTTTTCCAACACCCCAAGAACAAGAACAAATTTTCTTAAGCTTGCAACTTATTTACAGTAATGATTCCTCTGCTTAGCTTTACCATAGATTTCTTGAAAGGAAAATCCATGCACCCACCACCCACTGCTTCCACCTACATTTTAATCGTGCAATCTGGATTCTGCCCCACACAGTCCTGAAACCGCTGTCTCCAAGAGGAATGTTCTCATCACATCTGGTCTCCTTTTCTAGCCTCCTTGTTCTCCTAGACCCCGAGGCAACTTAAGGCACTAACTCTCCTTCATTCCTGGGCTGTAGAGACCAACTATCCTAGTTTATTGGCAGCAGCTTCTCACTCTCTCTCCACTGTAAATAAATACAGGTGTTTCCCACGGCCAGGCTCCTCGTTCTTTAATTCGGCAATTTCATCCCCTCCTACAGCTTCAAATATCATCACTATGCAAAGCCCATCACTGTGGAGCCAAGTACTGTGTTAAGTGGCAGAAATGGATGGCAGCGTCCCTGTGGCTCAAGGATTTGACAGTCAGAGCTCATGGGCAGTGGGTTCAGAGGAGAGACCCTAAGAACAGAAGGAAGCCCTTGAACAGGTTTGGGAAGCACCATTTCTCCCTCTTTATGCCTCTGTCTTTTCTTCTACCAAAGGTAGGATTTAAAAATTTATCTACAACAGTAAACTATTACCTATTATTAATAATAGCTAGATTTACTGGATATTTGCCATTTTCCAGATAGTGTGCTTAACACTTTACAAACATTAGCTCTCCCTCAGAAAATACCACGAGGTCAGTACTATTATTCCCTTTATTTCACAAAGGAGGAAACTGAGATGGAGCTAATTCAGGACTTTGCCCTGAAGTCACAGGAATCAGATTCCAGGTCTGTGTGAGCTCTCCATCCACTCACAGGCAGCCATGGGGCAGAGCCCCTCCATCTGCCCACCCCCCACCCCCCCACTGTGTACTGTTAACTCCTGCTCATCTTTCAAACTTTCAACTCAAATACTACTTCCATTCCCCAGGGCAGGTGCCCCCATGGGATCTTTCTGTCACAGCACTTATCACAATTGTGAATATTATATTTACCTATACTTATTCATTATATATATATATATATATATATATATATACACACATACACACATACCTATATCTGTGTGACTATTTGATTAAAGTCTGTCTTCCCCAGTAGAATTTAAGCTCCTTGAAGGCAGAGTGACATATTGTTGGGCTTACAGTGTAAATATAATGACAAATAATAGGTGCTTAA
Source organism: Balaenoptera ricei (assembly GCF_028023285.1). NCBI lineage: Eukaryota > Metazoa > Chordata > Mammalia > Artiodactyla > Balaenopteridae > Balaenoptera > Balaenoptera ricei. The sequence continues at coordinate 56,890,677 of NC_082644.1, read as the reverse complement.
AAGGCACTTAAAGAATGCATGAGTCTTCCGAGCCTCTTTCCCATCTGTAAAATGATGGTAGCAATAACATCACAACAGTGTCAAAAGACTCAAATGAAATAATGAATATAAAGCATGTGACACTGTGTCTAGTGATAGCAAAAGCTCAAAAGATGGAAAACATTTATGACCTCAAGAAACTTTCCAGATATTACATTTGAATTATTTTTCCCTTATGATTCTTCCCAATGTATTTTTTCCAACACCTTGTAAAATGCTTAACACATATTTAGTCTTAATGAATAAATGAATACTTTGACATATATGATGCCATATTCTTCATACTATAATCCTCTAAATTGGGCATGACAGGGATTATTATTTCTGTTTTAATACTGGGGTTCAAAAATGTTTATTTAGGTGTTACACATCTCTTAAATGATAAGGTGGATTTCCCAATTACTTATCAGTTTATTTCCATTACCTATAGAAAAAGAAGAGATACAGTTAAAACCAGTAAATTATGAATATTCATATCCAAAAGTGTATCTAGAATTCATAAAGTAGACCAATTTAGTATAAAAATATTTAATCAAGGTTCAGTCAGTGACACTTATATTTGAATATTAAGTAAGAGTGCATTTGCGAGTATTCTGGATGAGTACCAAAGCCCTATTCAAATAACAGATTCTGTTATCACTAAAACTGAAGAGTCTTTAAGCTTCATTTTGCTCGTAGCTGGCTTGAACTCTGCAAGTTAATGTGAGCTGAACATCAATCTTCTCACCAAATGATATTTCTCAGAAAAGCACAGATTGTGGCTTCAGCTAATATTTAGCGTATATCACAAAAGAACTATACACAAGGCTAATTAATACATCTCCTGTTAGCTGTTCCTTCTTTGGGAACACTTACAGAAGTTACCTATTAATACAAAACAACAAAAGACAAAATAAGGCCATGGGGCATATAGAAACATAAGACATATTCTGAAGGAACAATCATAGAAAGAGAACCTCCCTTCCCAAAACCCCATTAAAAATAAGACTAATTTCAGTTCTGGGTTTTGTCTTCCACACAAAGAAAACTATTTGCCAGGAGATCCCCTCAAGTGTTCATTAACCTGGCCAAATATCCCATATATAACTAAAAATCCTTCTTAAATCTGCTTTCTCCTTATTCATTTCTGGGGAGGATACCAAGATTTACAACTTGGATTATGAAATTCTACTTGAATCATTTAAAAATGTTTAAGAGTTAAGAACATAACCTACACTAAAACTGAATTACTGAAAAAGTCAATCATTAATACAGCATCCATCTGTCCCACCAGTTTCTTCCAGAAACTTAGGTGGTACAATCTAGGTGTACAAATTAATTGGCTATAATGGTTATCAGTGACCATTCTTATTTGCCTTTCTTATTTTTTAACAAGAACAAATTTCTTAATAAAATGAATTTTCTACTTGGGAAATCACATGTAGGTGTGATAAATAGGTAAACTCAGCCAAACTTCCATGAAGATCCAAAGTAGTCCATGTTATAATTAACTCTTATTAATTCATCTCTGCATATGTTATTCATCTCTGTACATACAGGTCCCAGAAGGAAAGGTATGTATGGTGCCAAAGGTCAAATAAACCTTTTTTATTAGGTAGGAAAACTGTCCTTTGAAGACTTCTGTCTTTAAAAAAATCTGGAAAATTATCCATAATGAATCTGGAAACTAATTCTTCTAGGATTGTCTCAGAATACACTGCAGTAATTACAAAGTAACAGCTACTAAGCATTATGGATGAAGAGAGTAATCTTATATGTGACCAAAAAAAGATGGACTGCCACACACATTTATACATCTTGTGTATAAAGTACCTAAGACCGTACTTCAAGCATTGCCACAGAGATTCTAAAGAACTCACATGATAGGAATGGTGATTTATTAAGTAAGGAAACAGCTCCCTGTATAATTTTCAGGACAGTTTTTCCTCTTCCATTTTCACATGGCTGATCCATAAAACTAATGGAAAAGAAACAACTTCCAAAAGAAGTACTCTGAGTTTTAGCTAAGACTTGGAAAATCTATATGATATTGTCTTTGTAGAAGAACAGTGCCTTAAATTTGCCTAAGTCATGATGCAACTTAAGCAAAGAAAAAAAATTTTTTGGTATGGTGGATAACTTCTGAGCTTACTAGACAACTACAAGAGAAATTTGCTTTTACTTGATTACAAAACACATACAGGCCGAAAGGAAAGGTATATCCATATCCACCTGTTGTGCTGCCGGGTTTTACAATCAGGTATCAAAACAAGACAAGAAGATGTGAGTTGGATAGACATAGAACACTGAGACCCCTGGTTTTAAATATCCTACAAAGAAGTTTTATAACAACCTAAAAAAAGTCTTATCTAACTCTGACTCTGAGACTACTAATATAAAGTAAGGCGGGTATGTTTTCTGTATTTATGCAAGGAAACGTATAGATCTGAGTTTGGACAATGTTCACAGAATTGACAAGAAGTGATTATCAGTGATTATAGAGTGTAGAGTAAAAGTAAAGGGCTCACAGAGTATTAAACTGCAATGTAAATGCCACTACTCGTAATAGTAACAGCAGCAAATGAGAAGCAATGAAATTACTGTCTGCTTAACCAAACCCCTTAAAAATTCACACAATGGGCCAGCAAAAGTATATATCTTAGTTTGTGGTAAGATAAATTAGAAATCGAAAAATTTATTAACCTTTCTATAAAAGGTTCCTTAAAATGTGTCTAATTGTTTTTTAATGTCATATGAAGAAATAGCAACCTGATAAAAGTGATGATTTTGTTGTACTTATGTGCTCTGAAATTTCTTGATGTCTTTTCATCAATTAGATCTTGCGGCTGAGTCAGAAGATTTGAAAAGACATGGTCAGTCCAGACTCACTACGAGGTCCAGATGCCACTGATATAAACAGTGGACAACAAGGTCAAGACAGAAGGCTGGGCAATTCAAAACGGCCAGACTCCAACAAGACATCGTAAGAACAACATTACTGACCAAGGAAATATTATCTTCACAATAAGCACATCTAAAATACCTGAAAGAGATTCACTGTGAAAAGGTAGCCTTTTAAATGTTTCAGACATTACATGAAAAAAAAAAAAAAAAAAAAAAAAAAAAAAAAAAAAAAAAAAAAAAAAAAGAAAATAAAAAGGTAGCCTTTAAACATCAGTTACTGCTAAAAATCAGAAGACTTAAAACTTCATTTTAATTTTCTCTTAAAAGGCGTAGTTCTCTACCCCACCCTCACCACCTGGCAAATGGATAAACAAAGTATGGTATATTTACATAGTGGAATATTATTTGGCTAATAAAAAGGAATGAACACTTGATATTACTACAATATGGATGAACCTTGAAAACATTATGCTGAGTAAAAGAAGCCAGACACAAGAGATCCTAAATTATATAAGTCTATTCATATGAAATGTGCAGAACCCAGAAATCTGTAAAGATAGGGAGTAGTTAGCGGTTTCTTTTTGAGGTGATGAAAATGTTCCAGAAATGACTGTGATGATGGTTGTGTATAACTGTGAATACACTAAAATCCATTGAATTGTACACTTTAAATGGGTAGAGTGTATGATACCTGAACTCTATCTCAATAAAGCTGCTTAAAAGTGAGGAGGGCAAACCTACTACATCACCTAATTTCTTTTAGAGGTGTTAAAACATTTAATTCATAAGATATTCCCCCGGGGGACACAATGTAGCATAATATCCTTCTTTAACCTAGTAGGTCTTCAGTATACAAATGCTAAGTGAGTGATTAAACAGAAGACAAAGCAACTAAAGAATTTCACTGCTGCTTAAATCTGAAGATTCCTTCTACTTTGAAAATATTAAAACCTAGTAAGTCCATTTTAAAATGACAATGACTTAAATCCACTGCCATTTTTCTATCAGGAAAATCCAGGACATCCTTACATCCTTCAACAAATTTGGGGTGAAGAGGCCTCTCAGTTAAAATGTTCATCAAGATACTAGAAAAACTCAAAAGAGAATTGTTTAAAATGGACAATGGTGAATTCTGTCATGTACACGAGTAAAAGTATTCCTCAGTTTACTGTGATGAAAAAATTACCTCCACAAAAGTCAAGAAACAAATATGGTTTAAGGGGAGGGGGCAAAGAGAGAAACCATATACTTCGAGTAGATGTTCATATATGAATGTGAATGTTTCTGTGACTATGTGTGAATATATAAATACAAACAGGGAGAAAGGGACATACACAGAGGCACATAAATTTTCACAGACACGGATCCAATGAGCATCTGTAGTCATTAGCTTACGACCACAACCGACTATCAGTCGACACGAGGAAGACCCCATTTAAATAATTTAGGAGTTCAGAGTAAAAATCAACAGCGGGATATAGCCAATTATATGAAGAAAATACCCTTGCTTCTACGGCATCAAAGCCTATGCAGGCTTTGGAGTGCATGTGTTATGTTTTTTTTCCCCCCAATTAAATTAGGCCTATGGTAATAAAAGCTATTTTGTTAGGCAGTTAGTAATATTAGAGAAACAGGAAATGGAAAGGCATTTCAATTTGGGCAGAAACATTTTATTTTCTTACCTAACAGTTAACAATTAGGATATTCCACTTACTGCCTGTACTTACAAATTTTACAGACTACTTAGGCAGCTGTGATAAGATAATGAGAAAAGAAACACTCTTCCCATGAACACACACCTATCGTCTAATTGAAAATAAGGGATTAGCTCACTGTGAAAAAGAACCACATTTTCACTAAGCTCAGTCTACATTTACCAGAATACATAACTTTGTATAAGGAGCCAAAGTACCTCTGATATCATATGAATGATAAGCAATACTCATCTCATTTCACCTTAATGTTGAATCAGCAATTCTGTATTCCATTGATATACATTTTATTCATTTTCACTAAGGCAATTTGAAAGGTGGTAATGTGACTACATTTCCCTGTGGCATTCATGACAACAATTACTTACATAATATGATAGGGAAGGCATTAATAAGGAAGGGATTTAGAATGAGATGCAAGGAGATTTATAAACCTTTCAGCACTTTATGAAGAAATGCTCCTCATTAGGCAAGAAGTAAGACAAGATGAAGCCTAAGTTCTGGTTATTTCACAGAAGCAGCTTCCATCCTGGGAAGAATGGTTTGCACGACTGTCCCCTACTTTGGTGACCAAGCAGAGAGGTGCAGGAGTAACCCAAGACTTGTCCGAAGCTGTGCCAAATGTAAGGCATCCCCCCAAATCGAGGCCACCTCCCCTTCCCAGACGGCATGGGAAGGACCCCTTTAAGGAAGGAGTGCCTCTCAATCCTTCTCGTTAAAAGGAGCCAGCCACATTATTTCAAATGCCAAAGCACAGTAATCAATCCATTTACCAAGCAAGAGCATAAGGTGGGTGACCTTTTAACGGAATTTACTCTAGGCTTGTGAAAAGAATTTATCCCAGTGAAGCAACAAGGGAGACAGGTCGTTGCATTTTCGAACGTATCATTTCAAATGACAGCTCTGATTGCCCAGGCCAGTTGAGGTAGCCTTTGTGAGACTTAACAACATCCCACGTCGGACGGTGCCATGAAGCTTGCATAATACTTCAAATACATTCTTGTATTTAATCATCAAAATCCCCCAAATTAGAGATTTTTCAAACAGCCGAAAAATGAGGCTGTGAGATGTCCTTAAATGGCCACAGCTGGTAATCCAGGGCTCGCTCCACCCGGCCTGGGCGGGAGAGGCAAGGAGCTGAATAATCCCCCTTGCTACTCTCCTCCACAGTGAGATTTCCTCAGATATTCTTCCAGTTCCAAGAGCAGTTTGAGACTGAAGAGGAGATGTGGAAGAAACTACACACAAAGGGAGAGGCGTGGGGGAAGGCTTTAAGCAACTTAAAAAGATGAGGTAAACTGCTAAGTAAGCAGTTAACCATTTACACTAGGATTTTCTATGAACAAAGTGGCACATTTTTAGGCAGAGAAAGCGACTCTCAACAGCCTTCTATGGAGTCTATCAATGGTTACATTAAAAAAGGCCAAAATCTGAAAAAAGTGAGGCAAGGATTTGCCAAAAACACTGATTAATTTTACACCATCTTGTTTCTACCTTGTCTTGGGATTGTCCATTAATAGAATATCTCAACAAACATTTTAATACTGTCCATTGTTCATGTGTCTGTGCATCGTAACTATGCCTGATTAAGAAAGAATATGTTTCTTTGCCCAAGAGCAGATATCACCTCAGGAGTCATACCTATTACAAATAATAATAATGATATGATGAACAGTCTACAGTGCCCTCTTATACGTTATTTATGTTAGGTCACAGACTCCCCAGGGGTCTGTGCTGAGACCTGGACTGGCTTCATTAGAGCATATATAAATCACTAGAGGCACATCTTGATCTTACCACTGGCTAGAGTCGCTGGAATTTTTCAAGTGGAACCTCTCAGGTGAAAACATTTTTTAAAAACACAATGTTATCATTTCTTCTAAAACGTGGGTTTCTCAAATTGAATCCGTTACATTCAGATGCTCATAGAAATCCCACAAATTTCTATGGACTCTATAAGCATCTGAGGGTAACAGGTGCCCTAGAGTGTTGCAAAAAACATTATTCTCTTTTTAAGGATTAGTTTAAAGGACAAAGAGAGACATACAGAGAAAGACAGCAAGAAACAGATCATCCAGCTGCTAACAAATGCTTTGACATCACTGAGCAAATGGGGAGACTAATGCAATGGTTGTCAGGAACTCTGAGCTAACTCTTGAAAATTAAGAAATAAATAGAAAGCTTGTGGAAAAAAAGGGAGTCTTCCAGAACAATGTTAATGTCATCTTGGGCATGAGGACGGGGTTCACACGTGTGTCAGCTGAATCAACATAATGGGCTATAACAGCTTCGAAGCAGCTAATATGGTCCATTGGGTCAATAATCCATGAACTAAGAAGGATTTACTTGATAGACTATAAATGGTTCATAAGAACTCAAGAATCACTCCATCAGATCAAAAATCCAATTTTCATATGGTGCCTTTCTATGAATTAGCCAGAAGACAGTAATAGCTCTAAAAGACTTCAAGGTCTATCAGTTAAAATTTTACTTTGTAAAGAACAGTGTAGAGGAGGAAGAATTAAATGCCTCTCTCTCTTTTTGGTGAACCAACCTATTTTAAAGGGAAAAAATATACTTTATGACGGAAAGCTAATATACAACAGGGAATGTTCAAGGGGCTTTTCACATTTTCCTCTGGGTACCTGAATGTATGGATCCAAAGAAATGACATGCAGGCATATACATTCTCTCCTCTCTCTCTCTTTGATATGTCTCCACATACATTCAGATACTACCACTAAGTATCAATAAATTACAAACAATATTTCTAGGATAGCAATATTTAAAAATAAAGATTTATATTTCATTTTTGTTTCTGTACACGGTTTATATTTGTGGGTCTGCTGCGTGAGGCCTGCAGAGACATTTGGAACAGCACATGGATATTAGTAAACTCTTTCATCCTCACGTATGGAAAAGCAGGCCAAAGAAACTACAAAAGGTAAACAGTAAGAACTACAACACATTTTCAGCATTTAAGAGAGAGAGAGAGACAGACAGAGAGAAGAGGGTTGGTCCACAGGTTGGCTAAAGCTTATACAGCCTGTGTTTACAGATAACTGCAACTTCTTTCCACTCTAGACTGCAGAGAAATACTAGCCTTTATCCTGTGTTTGTGAATTTCATTACATATTCACACTAGGTGATAGTGGCTGCAGACTAATTTTTTTTAATGTAAGCCCATCTATGTGAATAATTGTATTTACTAAGTTCATGGCAATGAAGAAAAGCAGAGGAAAATGTTCCAAAAATATAAAAGGCTGTAATTAGAATTCCTAACAAGAAAGAATTCCTTTACTAGGGAAGAAAATGTGATCTATCACTGCTCTCTCAAAATGCTATTAGCCTCTCTTCATCATAAGGATAACAAGAAGGAATCTTTTCTTTTGCTTTTTACAAGAGTAACACTGAATAAAATAATAAATGTTTTTACATCAAAGTATATTAGCTATTGACATAAGCTCGGTCCTCTTAACTTTCACACAAGGGAAAGAAAAATTCCAATAATTCTGAAATAGACAGATAAAACTTTTCTCTGTGGCTATGGCCATGTACGATTATACGTAACTGCTTATTTTTAAAAAGAGCCTTATTGGTGCTCTCTGAAGGATTTTCTTTTGTACATAGCTTTATCCTATAATTTTGTCCCTGTTGGGCATGCTGCCTAAATTTAAACACAAACAGTCAAGCAATGAAGAAACATTAACACATTTACTGTGAACAAAAACTCCCAGTTGTACAGTGAAATTTTAATACATTTCAACTTATCTCTTTTACTAATGGGGAGAGTACAAACCCTGCAGGAATTCGCTCTGCAAACTGGTAATTACAGTAGACTCACTTTTTTTATAATGCATATGTATAGTCAGACACAAAAAACCCTGGCTGCCCTTTTGATGTAGGTTACAATAGGAATGTTTTAAAAATTATGAAAATCTACAGCAATTCTAAAGTAATGCATTATTTCATGGAAAACTGTCCTTTAACTCTGTGTATAGATACAAATAGACACATATTTAGATATCTGCTTTACACACCAGAAGGCACAATCTTTATCAGTATGTACTTTTATGTCATTTCCCCCGTAATCTTGTACAGAATAAATCCACTCCTTTTTGTACAAGGCTGGATGTGACTCTGAATATCATAATTTATCTCTTACATAAAGATGATATTCTTTCATTCTATGCCTGGTCTTCCTGTTTTGTCCTCTCTAGTTTTGGGGATTTAAATCTGTATTTTGAGATCTCATAGAACCTCTTCATTAAATAATTAAGGATCCCAAACCAATAAGTTATCTCTCAGTATAAGCAGATGTGCCCCTTGACCACAAAGACCCTATGTACATACCTGCAGAGAACAAGAACCATACAGTGTAAAATTAATAATAATAGTAGCACAGACAGTTGACAGAAATGAGGTAAAATCTGTTACTATTCACATCACTTGCTAGACACTTTACATTTCTCTGTCAAATTTTTGGTTTCGTAACAACTTTAAAAGAAATTGAAATCTGATAGAATGTTAACAGGCTATCAAAGTATAATTTACATTAAACTCATATTTCTAAGTATTGGCATATGGGTAGCGGGGGTGGAAATGAAAGCAGAAAAAGCTTCCAAGTGGACATAACTTTTGAAATGCTTTGTGAATTTCAAAAAAAAAAAAAAAAATGAAGTTGCTAAAATGTTTAACTGTGACTGAGGAGCATCTACAAATTCCAGAGATATCTATCTGAAAATTATAAAATTCAGGTACAACATAAAACATACAGCATGTGCTACCAAAACAGGCAAGTTGCTGTATAGAAGTCACTTCCTGGTCCCCCAACTTCAGAAAAGAGAGTGACAAGAGATAAACATTCTCAATAGGCTTGGTTATGGCAGATCCACTCACTGCCAAGGGAAGATACATTTTAGATACACATGCTAGAAAAAAGTACCTTATACTAAGGACACACATGCCTAGCTCTTCTTCTAAGCAATGCTACTAACAGTCTAACCTTAGGTCTCCCTGTCATTACAAAAAAGAATGCTTTCTTCTGTGACACCCCCACCTCGCTGCTCCCAAAGGCTGCATATGTGATAGTGTGCCTGAAACCAAAACAAGAAAACCAGACTCATCATAGTTCAAGAGCCAGGCACTGGCTCTGTCACAGGCAATGTATATATCCTCGGGCAACACTACTGCTTCCACTGGCAATGAAATGACACGTTTCCCATTTTTTAAAAAAAGCCAAAGACCAAGATAGATGATAGATAGATAGATAGAGAGAGAGAGAGAGAGAGACAGAGACAGAGACAGAGATATTTATATAGCTAGAGATATATACACCTAGAGATATATACAGATATTCTTTCCTTGAAGTCAGTTTTTGCAGCTGCCCCTTTTCTTCCTTGATCCAAGCATTATGAAAAATATCACATACGTTGTGGCTTTAACATGAACAAATCAACAGAAGTACACCTCAAGGACAGCTACGTGTAAAACGTGAGCCTCTGCAAAATCCATTCACACTATATAAACACAACTGAACATTAAAGAGCAACACCTTTAAAATGTATACTGTCCATCATAGACAAAGCGTTCACGCTTTCATCTGCTAAGTCTGTTACTCCAAAGACTGTGATAGAAGTTGTGAACTATAAACAAACATAACATCTGCTCCATCCTCATGGAGTTTTGAAAGCCAAGTGATCAGGGACATGAGTTTAACGTCAACCATCTTCGAGTAGTTTGAAGGGTTAAATCATAACTCATGTGGCTATCGTTATTTACAACTTTCTAAGGGTCAAAAGGAAAGAAGCAGAAATTCAATATTCTGATTCCCTTGCTGCAAGGCACAGCAACGGCTTTGAATGAAAGCCTACAGATGCAGCCCTTCATGACAACACACACACACACCCTTCCAACACCTTCTCCAAATGAATGGGTCTCTCAGTTTGTGTTTCAGTAAAGGGAAAAAGTAAAGGTTGAGGAGGTCAATTTGAATTCCCTGCACAGGCTGATGAAATCCTCCCAATCTGCTTTCCTGCTCTGGAAAGCGATGATATTGTTGGACTATTAGAGAATCCTGTCTAGTAGGTAAGTAATACATGAAAAACAGGCAATGTGTTAGGATAAACTTAACACTTTGATACATTTGAATTTTTCTTCAGTGATTTAGAGGGTCATTTCTTTATGTTGTGGTGCTTCCACCTCTTCAATACAAGTACCATTAGACAAGCCAACATGTTACTGGATAGCCGGATGATTAAATACACACAAATTAGCTTTGGCAGTCTACAAATATGATAAAGGAAGACAGCAGCAACCAAAGTTTCACTGCATTTATCACTCATCCACATTCAGAACCCTGATATAAAAGAGATCTATACTTAGCCTATATTATATATTATCCAAGAGGGACCCTAAATAGATGGCCACAGACCACAGATATCGCTATTCATGAAACTGGACATCAGTGCCAAAAACAAAACCAAAAAGAGTACAAGTTAGATTTATGCAAAGTACCTCACAGTTTTGTAAGATGACTGTTTCCTATACTATTTGAACGATTAGCATGCCCCATTTGGGTGGACCATAAATAGATCAGGAAGGAACAATTCAATACGATTTCACTGAAACACTATTTGAATATCCAAAGAACTGGCAGTGAACATGTTTTAAAATTTTGTTTGTTCATATCCAGTATATGTGAGGCTACTATTTTAATTGTAAAATATATTATACCTGTGTTCAAATTAACACCGAGGCATAGCTGCCAGATTGTATGCCTCAGATATAAGTAGGAGGGACAGAATTTTCAGTGGGTGTCTATTGGCACAGTATTATTTTCTTTTAGACTACTGGTCTACAGACAGATTCAGCTTTTTACCTCTGAATCAGAAATTAACAAAATTTTAGAGTCAGCCTACCTAATGCTTATCTAGCCATATTCTAGTTGCCAAAGCATCATTTTTAATATTTATCTCCATGAAAAATATTTTAGATTCTGTGTGTCCATTTACTGAAATGGAGCTTTTCCCCCAAATTAATCTAGTTATTAATTTCTAAAAGTCAATGATAAGGGTGGGGAGGGGGGAAATCCTCAGGTGCCTAAACTAGTATGAAGTGGTAGTATTACATCAGCTACTAAAGCTAGTTTGTGTGTATTAGTAACTTGAGGCTCTCTGCACACAGGTGTCAGGTATGTTAATTACCTTTTTGTCTCATAAAATAAAACGTATAAAGAACAAGAGTGAGAAATACAAAACGTGTAGGCTAAGGATGCCTCCAATGTGAAAGTGCTTCTTGTTTGAATTTGGAGTCGGGGAAAGTAATGCTGGTGCCCTTTTTCTTTTATGATTTAGACATCTTAGCTATGAGTCTGCACACTGAAAGTGAGATTTATCAATGAGCTGAGGAAACCAAGTTTCTTAGCACAATTTCATCTTCTTTTGCTAAGGGCCCAAAGCTTCCACTTCTTTAAAAAACAAAGCAAACCAAAACCTTCACCTATTAAATACAAAAGAGAACTGGTCTACCTCAGAATCATCTGTGGCACTTTACAGAAGCACCACTGCCCTGGACCAACACACTCGAATGAACGCATTAGAATCTCAAGTGTACTTGCAGAGGGGGTGACTCCTCACATTTTGCTCCCAGGTGCCTCAGTGGCCTCACCAGTGTCTTGGCCTATAATTGTTTATTTCACCGCGGTGCCTGTAAGAGGCATGGAACCGTATTGAGAGCAAAACAAATGGACACAAATGCGAGAAAATGCTCTGTTTGAAGGACTTCAGGGGTGAAGGGAAATCCCAAACTTGTTTCACATCCCCTTGGACACCGGGAGGGAAGGAAGCCATTTCCTGAGGACGGCCTCAGGAGCTTTTCCAACCTTAGAAAGCAGAGCCTCTCGCAGGGAGCTGTGGGCCAAGCCAACTGTTGAAGCAAGATCCCAGGACAGACTCCTGAGCCTGAAGCTGATGAAGAAGGGAAGAGGAAGCTGGGAGGGCCGGGGTCTGGGTAGCTCAATGGCTATCCGTTTTCATTTTAAATGGATGTTGGGAAGGGGCTTAAATGATTATTAATATGAGTAATCAATTCCCCTAGGAATTCCCTTCCTCCCTTAAAGCCACCCCTCACCAATTTTTCAATATGCACTTAAGAAAGCAGAGTTTGCCTACACCTGGCAGTGACTGCTGTCACACTTTCCCACCCATGGAAGTCAGGTAATACCTGTACCTTTTAAAAGGTAATACATAGGAAAGTGCCTGGCACAGTCCTTCCAACATAGCTGCTCAGTAATGCTTCTCTTCCTTTCCTAGTTCCTGCCCTTGTATGTAATCATCAAAGCATGGAAGCTACATGCAGCAATAGAGTTTTAACATACTTAAAAATTTCTAAGGACACGGTGCTCATCTGCTTTCTTCTTCTTTTCTTTTTGTCTTTCCAAACCCCTTGCAGCAACTCAATCCTTCACTCCAGGCCCTTATGAATACAAAAGAGGTTCTCCTCCTAATTTATGGCAATTGTAAGTGAATTAGGCCCAACAGCTCCCAAACTGATTTTTGAAAGACTGATATGCCCTCTTCTGGCTTCTTATTTAAGAAAAAAAAGAAAACAAAAATGTTAGTTTATTAGATGCATAAAAGAGTGGTCTGTTTATCTGCTGTATTTATTACTAATAATTTTAAGGACTTAATTGAGATTTTCTCAGGCAAGTGATAATATCTGGAGGTCCCAATATTATGAAAGGTGAGGATACCTTTCAATAACAAGATACTCAGCCAAGGGGCTGGCTTTCAACAAATTTTTCCTCAAGTCAATTAACGAGGCTGAAGATGCTATAAACTGCATGAACAGGGGTCAGAAAAGGAAAATCAAAATATGTGTACCCACTAGCAAAATCTAAGAAAAAGTCCTCCCCTCCATGCCACATGCCCCACAGTGCACCCCACTGTATGCCCACGCAGGCCTGCTTTCACAGCTCGGGCCGACAGCAATGCCAATTAGTGTCAGTCGTGACGGGGTTTTAGCAACACGGCCCTCTGTCTTAGAGGAAGTGGGCTGCAACCACCAACTTACTGTACAGAGGCAACCTAACAACCCATTAGGTGGAAATGACTTTTCAGCCACTTCCTCCAGGGACTGCATCAGAAACTGATGGCTTAGACAGATGGGAACATTTTTACATTTCTGTATTAACTGCATCCAGGAAGGTGGATTTTTATCATGTAACGCTGCCCAGTCCTCATTTCAGCCAGCCTCCTCTATTTACTCCTTCACTCCCCATAATAGAATGGCATATAACGTTACCTAATGAAACCATGGACTACACTTCCTAGAAATAGAGGGAGCCGTCTCACTGTGTGTATTCAGAGTATGCTATGGGTCATCCACTGAAACTTTTGGGCATCAATGAAAACAAAAAAATTCATTACTGGAATACTGCTCTGGAGTAGCATTTTGTGTTTTGAAAAGATGTTGATGGTTACCGTTTATGGCTCTAATTGTTAAGCTGGTATTAGATTTGGTTAAATCTATCAAGAAGCAAAAGCAATCCTACTCCTGAGTCCAGAAAAGGATGGTCAGCCCTGCAAACAGGAATGCTCACACCTTTGTTGTGATGTAAAGGCTGGGCTGTAATCCAGCATTACATCCATGTGCGCGTATCGCTGTAGTACTAAAAACAAAATTTACCTCCACTCAGAGCACCTGATAGAATACCAATGCACGAGAAAATGTGCAATTAGTTAAAATTTAAATTTTCTTATTCTTTAAGACACGAATTTAAAAACAAACATAGGTTTATTAACTGTTACCCAGGTAAATACTTGTTAAACATTTAACAACCAGGTTTGTCCTAAGTAATTCACTCAAATAAAGTCATATTCTTTTTTTCATGTACAAAAATCACTTGGTTGAAGAGTATCATTTTAAAACATTAAGCATTCATGTATATAAACATTATTCATCAGCAATAAGCGGATCTCAAATGCCTTCATAATAAAGATAGCCAGCAATCAAAATGTCTTTTTGATCCAAGATGCTTCAGTTTAGACAGAACTAAAAGGGTACCGGAGGAGGGAAGTACTATGAAATCTGGCAATAACATGTGGTTTTTCAGTAGTATTTTAATCTTAGGTGGGCTTCACTGCCAACATCCCAAATCTCCTGTTAGTATTCCTGCTTATAACCTCAGCTGACTTTATTAATGAATTGAGAGATGTAAATTTTTCTTTAAAATTTTTCTGTTTAGGTTTTCTTAAGAACCTTTCTCACAAGCTCCCTCTTACAAATTAGATGTCTTTTAAAACATCTAATATGGACTATTCTGTCATAGTCCTGATTATAACACAAATAGAAATTTCATATAAATTGTCAATTTTTTCTTTGCTCGAATCACATATAAACAGATATAAAGGTATATAAACTCTAGTAAATAAAAGTTTCTATGAGTTTATGTACTAAATAAAATCTTACATAATATTAAAGTTTTGAGTTTTACTTGATTTGGATATTGGCAAGACAGTCAATTCTTTTTATCTTGCTCAAATTAGTTCATAATTTTAAAAACATTAACCATTTTCCTGCTTATTCGACAGAAATATAACCTATTACAAAGCAAATATCCAGGCACTATCTTAATTAGAACACTTCTCTCTCTGTTTCTCAGTCTCTCAGGCTTTCTCTTTCTCTCTCTCTGAACGTTGTATGTACATGGAGATTTTAAAAAAACATTTTATAAAAGAGAAGCAATACTCTGTTAATATTCATTACATTCCAACACTTCTTAATTTTATGAAACACTGAACTAATATGTTTATTTTTTAAAAGCTGCGTGACGTGATTTGAATTCAAAGCAAAATTCATACAGCTTTCTTTAAATATAAATCCTTTTCAATTAAAAAGATCTTGTAAGATAGTGGTGATGGTAGTGCAGCATTGTGACTGTATTAAAAGCCACTGAATTATACACTTTAAGTGGTGAATTTTATGTTATGTGGATTTTAGCTCAATTTAAAAAACAGACCTTGTAAAACAAAAGAAAAATACTTCTGGATGTCAATCCGCTTTTATGAGTTTGTTTTAGTTGAACTAATAAGGTTACTGAACCAAACAAATCCCCCCATTCTTAGGAATTATAAAAAATAGACTGAATTTTTAAAATGGACATATCTCCTTCAAATAGACTTCATATAATGTCCTCTCATACATGTCAAAGAACAAATCATTATTACTATTTTTTTTTAAAGCACACTTAACACTACGATTGCTGTCTTTAAAGCACACTGAATAGGCTGTGTCAATACAAGGAGCACCTAATTCCCTAGAAACAAATGCATAAGGAGAAGGGCGAGAGGAAATATCCTACTTTAAGGTACAGTCTTTTTAAGAATATATCCTTATTTTCTCTACATATTTCATATCCTGTCTGGAGAGTTAGATAATAATACTGGCCAACACTTCTTATGCACGTCGAATATACCAACTACTGTTCTAAACACTCTACGCAGAAATACTCATTCAACCTTGACAGGTACCCTATTAGAAGGGTATCACACCATTGTTATCTCTAATTTACAGGAAAAGCACAGAGACATAAGCTAACTTTCCCAGATCCAGCCAGGGTCTCACTCCCACGGGGCTAGTCTACCACCAGGCTCTAACCGACGGGACTTTACTGCTTCAAAGTTGTGAAACCTTCATTTATGTCCCATGACTATTGTGAAGTAACAAGGGCTACATAATTTTTTCCCCTTATTTAACATTTAAGATGGACTGAATTAAAGTTTTTCTTATTGCCAGAGAAAGAATCCACAGTGGGAATTTCAGAACATATGAAATGGGAGAATATGACAGTACCAATGTAGACTGCAGGCATGAAAACTAGTACTTTTAGAATTCAGAGTACACATTGATATACTTAAGTGAAATTTAATAAGGACTTATTCCAACCTTTCAAGAACCATCTTTCTGAAAATTAGCCATTTAGAAGACTCACTCACAGAATGGCAGAAAGGACTTACAATTCAATGATCAGCAAGTTTTGGGTCCTAAGTAAAAGAATTATTTATAAACTGTAAGAATTATTTATAAACTAGTTTACATATGCATTTAGAACAGTGAATCAAGAAATGTGCAGAGGGTGAAAGTTTGAGAGAAATGGGAAAATACTTTTTTAAAGGGATTAGCTTTAAATAAAAAAGGAAAAAAATCACTATAGCAGAGACAATGAAGGTGAACTAGAGGGAAGAATAAAATAGGTATTCAATTTGAAAAAGAGGATTCACTTTGATATAAGTAATGTGAAGCCTCAGAGAAAGAAAAGCTGGAGAAAACAAGGCGAGATGGAGACAATGATAAAGGAATGTAGAGGAAAGGGGGTGGTGATCCCATGAGGTGCCATCAAAAGAAACATAGGCCCAGTCCACACTCGTAAACTTGGTCACAACCAACTCAACTTTGGTAGGTGGTTCAGGTCTAAACACAGGGAGCAGTGATAAAGGTTACACTGAGTGGTGAGTAAACAATCTTATTATATTCTTAGTGAATACGTTTTCCAAGCAAAAAATAAAATGGTGCTTCTGGTTATCCTACATTACCAATCTTATTAAAAACCATGCACAGAGAACTTAGAAACTCTACTTGAACATAGCATAGTGTGCTAATGTGCTCCTGTATGTTACACAGATGCTTTCATTATCAGGTGAGGTTCTTTTTAAGACTTCTTGAAATCACAGGCAATGTTTTCCTACCTGGCCAAGACAGTTCAGACTTTCAGATGGAAAGCCCCTTAATATTCTAGTCATAAGCTCTACTGATCTAATTTATAAATTAACAAAAACTGACACTTTTTTTAAAAAAAAAGTAAAAAGAGGAAAAGAAATTTGGCTCCCATGAAAGTTCAGTGTGTAAGCACGGTTTTTAATAAGTCAGACAGGGTTCCTAGGACCCCCAACGTATTCTTACGACTATTATCTACTCCCTGGTTTCCAAAAGCCCCATCGTGGGATCAGCATCACACTGCCAGTAGCGACCACAAAGCACTGTTTCTAGCGAGCAAAACTTCAAGAAACTTGAGGCAACTAGTTCACACGAGGCGAAGGCAGGCGAGGTAAGCCTACCATTAACTAAATCTACCCTGATCTACCTTTTTCACGCACGGAGAAAGGTTCCTTAAAGATACTCTCCACTTCCTTTGTGGCCTTCTGCAAGTTACCAATCCTCTCTGAGCCCCCAATTCTTCATGGGTATTGAAGAAATACAATAACAACTAAATGATACTATTATTTAAGAGGGTTTTTATATTCATTAGAGATCATCTGTTTAAAGAGCCTCGCACTGTGGAAGACACAGCAAGGGGTAAAAGAAACCAATTATTATGACTATTAATCCTTATCTTACACAAAATAAGCATGGAAAGAAATTATATTTCTGATATAAATAATATATGGCTTCCAGACATACAGTTTATACATTTATATATGCCCTCACCACTGAATAGAGAAATTAGCTAGTGGAATAAAAAGAGAATCTGACAGGGGGAGGGAGTCAGGAGACCTAAAACACTGCGGTACTACTTGCAGACCTGCCCCTCCTAGCAGGTTAACTTGAATGAGATGAAGATCAAACTTTGCTTCACCTTCTTCTTCCATGACATGCATAAGCTGGAATAAGCTCCAAATGTCTTCAAAGCTCTAGGTATATGTATTTTATAATAAGGAACTCGCTTTATGTACTTATACTTCCTAAATATCATACCTCTCCAACCTAAGTTCAGTCTCCTGAACAGGAAAGGACCTTGGGATTTTTGTGCGTCTCTCTGGTGCCTAGAACACAGCCCTATGAAAGGAAGATGTTTAACAGGTGGTTTGAAGCAAGGCTGTTGGATGTACAAGCCTTGGCTGACTCTGATCATCAACTGGCTGGAGAAGATGCCACTCCAGGGGGGCCTTTCAGAGCCAAAGAGTTTTTATAGTATAAGTTTCAGACACGAAATCATTAGTTCAACAAATATTTTCTGAGTGCCTACTCTGTGCCAGGAACTGCAGATAAAGATACTGTAAGAGGGTATAAAGACACTTAGCCTTCAAAGTAAGCAAATAAGCAACTTAGAATGGTGTGGGAGTGAACGCACGGGGCGACGATGCACAGAGAAAGCATCCACAACAACCCGGTCTTAGGGAGAAAGAGACAGCTTCACTGAGGAGACACTGAAGGAGGAGGACCTCAAGGTCCAAAGGGAGAGTGTGCTTGAGCTGCTCCAAAATAAAACATTTGGAACTCAGCTGGAAGACCAGCTAAATAGGAGGATACAAAAATAGTGCACAATCCATGTATATTCTGCTAAGAATAGACTAAACTTTATTCTTACATCTTTAGAGAAATGGGGAGATGTCTCCTAATCTTCATTTCCTTGTGCTACAGGCGGTATGTATACATAGCACGTGGCTGTGAACTATTCAGGCCCGTGGACTGCAGAGTCACACCAAGGAAGGCACCTTATGGCATTTTAGCCACTGAGCATACTTCCATTCTGGTTCTTCATGCAACCTAATTTGAAGGTAGGTCTTTTCTGTAGGCCTCCGAGAAAGATGGGTATTTTTTTTCTTCTTCACAGCAGTGTTCCCTG
Source organism: Balaenoptera ricei (assembly GCF_028023285.1). Lineage (NCBI taxonomy): Eukaryota > Metazoa > Chordata > Mammalia > Artiodactyla > Balaenopteridae > Balaenoptera > Balaenoptera ricei. The sequence continues at coordinate 56,871,420 of NC_082644.1, read as the reverse complement.
TTTCCCTCCCTCTCCATGAAGTCTTGAATTCCATATCTGGTCTTCCTTCTCGTCTGACCTTTCCTCTGGTTCCCCAGGACTTTTGTCTCTCACTGTCCTCAGTCTTGACTGAATTGAGAGATAGAAAAAATAGATGTGGCTTTGTTTTGTTCTTAATGTTCTCTGCTTCCCACTCAGTTGTTGAAGACGTCCTTTCTCTGAGGATCACAAGCTCTTAAGAAGATGAGTCGGGACTTCCCTGGTGGCACAGTGGTTAAGAATCTGCCTGCCAATGCAGGGGACACGGGTTCGAGCCCTGGTCCGGGAAGATCCCACATGCCGCGGAGCAGCTAAGCCCATGCGCCACAACTACTGAGCCTGCGTGCCATAACTACTGAAGCCCGTGCGCCTAGATCCCGTGCTCTGCAACAAGAGAAGCCACCGCAATGAGAAGCCCGTGCACCAACAAAGAGTAGCCCCCGCTCGCCGCAACTAGAGAAAGCCTGCGCATAGCAACGAAGACCCAACACAGCCAAAAATAAATAAAATAAATAAAATAAGATAAAGAAGATGAGTCACCTCTATTTTATCCCTTAATATCTAATCATTTCTATCTCATACATGTTATGGGTAAACATAATATACATCCCCATCAAGTCTACATGAAAGGCTTAGCAACACAATATGGATATCATACAGTGCAGTGGTGAGGGAGGGGGGAAGTGGCAAAGGATTCAACACACCATGTAACCACACCAGACGACGACAGACAGTACAGGGAAAGCACCTAATAATGCAGCTGAAGAAGGATATGCTGAATCGGAAGCAGTTTCAATTACACTCATGGAGTGGCATTTGGGAGCCCTCTTTGCTCATCTAATGGTTTTCGTGCCTGCCAGATGCACGACTATAATTAGATCCACTAAAACTTGCAAAGAATGGCCAATGAGCAACATTTTTCCTAAATATCCCCAGACGGAAAATGAGGTTCCCAACAATTTATATATGGTGAGAAAAAGTAGGTGGTAATTATGAGACTGAAGGGGGAAGAGTAATGTGAGAAACTAACAGAACACTTAAATGATAATAATCATCAGGGTGGTATGGGTCTGTGACCTGATACAGAGATAAGCATCTTTGAGTAGTTGACCCAACAGAGTTTAAATGGAATCAATGAAGAGGATACGACGTACACCTGAAAAAAGTTTCTATCTGCCTTTATTTTTATTTTTTTAACAAAGTTAATACCTTTTTAAAAAATATTTATTTGGCTTCGCCAGGTCTTAGTTGTGGCACGTGGGATCTTCACTGCCGCATGCGAGATCTTCGTTGGGGCGTGTGGGATCTAGTTCCCTGACCAGGGATCAAACCCGGGCCTCTTGCATTGGGAGCACGGAGTCTTAATCACTGGACCACCAGTGAAGTCCCTCTGTTTTTAAATTGTCATCTACTCTGTGGTAAACTTCACGTTCATTCTAGTCCAAAGCATTTCACCTTTCCTTGCCTCAGAGTTCAAGAACTCCACCACCCAGAAGACCATAGTGTCTGGCGTCTTTCCCAGGGCACGTCACTGTGCACATACTTAAACTAATTAGTCCTGAGTGTATGCCCATTTTCAAGATGATGTATGTGCAGCAGACTCTGTTGCTTGCTGGCACTTAAAAGAGATATTTCATTTGTTGTGATAAAGCAAGGAGAAAGTAACTGTCAGTTAGGCTGCCACTTCTGTCATACTTCTTAATAATGCAGCTCCTGTAATTACACTGTGGTTCTTTATATTAACTCAGTGAAAGCTTGCTTGTTTTTAGCATGAAAACAATTTATGAAATTATAGAAACAGACTGAACACAGCAGTTCATTTGTTGAAGCAATTATCCAGATCCTTGTCAAAAAAAAAAGTACAAGTGAGAGAAGACTGTGATGTGCAAAAAATGGTTCTAATTCTATGCTCTAATATGTACAATATGTCTGTGGTTGTGCTGAATTATGTTAATAAAGTACAGCCGAAATATATTTGTCACTACACAAAGGAAAGGCGCTATCAATCGTCCTGCCAGATATTTTAAATTAGTCACCAAAGGGTCCAGCCAGAGTTTCCTCAACAACCTGCAGATGAAGAGAAAGGCTCACTGGACAGTCTTCCCAATGGCACCAGAAGGATTTTTCTAGTATTTCTGAATCTGGAAAATAACTGTAAAGTGAACTATGGCACAAATGCCATTTTTAAGTGACATTTAAAAATCCCACCTCAGACACCAATGTGATGTTATTTTTGACTGGTTATCCATCAGAATGCAAGTTCCCAAGACAGCTTCTAAGATGGGGATTGTTGACACTTGTTGCAGGAAAGATGAGGGAGTAAATAAAGCAGTCGAGTGATGCCAGGGTTACTGCTTAAATAAAATTGCATAAAGACCCAAAAAAGTGTTTTCAAGGTAGAAAAAAAAAGTCTCATCTTCTACTCTATTAAGGCAAGAATTCTACAGCTTGTTAGCATTTAGTCAATAAAGATTAAGTTGTAAGAGCAGCATTGTGAAGCTATATCATCCAAGTTTCCCTAAGCATGTTTATCAAGTCTCTGAAATAATCATTAAGTTCAATTCTTCAATGTCTTACCTGAAAAGGAATGATTATTGATTTAACTTAACTAAATAAATATCTAGTTTCCATAATTCCTATGCATGTAAACTTACTATATAAATATCTCCCAATGAAATAATGGCTCAAGGAAAAAAAATTATTTCTCCACTCTGAAACAACCTAGCCTCTTTACTTCTAACTTGACCCCAGAACTTCAATAAAAGCACATTACTACAAGCTTCCTTTTATTCTTTTTAATTATTTTAAGAGTTAATTTCCAGGAGGTGAAAAAAAGAACAGGGATCTAACACTGAAATAAAATGAAGTGCTAGAAAACAGAAGCAAAAAACAAAAAAACAAAGCAAAAATATCCAAGCTCAAATTGTGAATTGTGCAAAGTGTTACACGCAATAAAATGTGGACATCGTTCTTTCTCCCCACATCTGGAGATAGTTTAGTATACCGATTTCCAGAAACCAAGCAATCGTCCAGCCTGACTAGCCCCTTTCATTCACAAATAAACAATTAATGGAATGGGCAACTAATTTTCCAAGTGTTCATATTCATTAGGCTGTTTCCTGAAATTAAGTATCAGCCTCATGATACAATACTGTACACATTAAACAGTTCCCCCCACCAGCCCACTTCCTCAGCCACCTTTCTCATATCAAACTTAGAGAACTAGGCAGTTGTATTTCTATTCTCCTTCCTTATGGTACACTAGGATCTGAAAATTAAATTCCCTTAACTGTGCTGCATAAGAAGAACAAAATATTAAAATATGACGAGATTCCCTCACCAAATCTCAGCAAGAATTTCTATTCTCATGGCCCGTCGATTCACTAAGTATCTATCAAACACCTACTACATGGAAAGCAGAATTCTAAACCTCGACTTGTAAAAGTAAGTATGTCGTCGAGAAATTTACAACTGAGTAGTGAGATAAACCTAAGCACAAATAACTATACTATAAAGTAGAATGTGATCAACGTGACAAGAGAGGCATAAACAAAAGGCTTTAGGGTTCAGGGGAGAGAGACTACTTCTTCTGAGGTAATGAGAAAAGGCTTAGTGAAGGAAGTGGCTTGCAAGATGGATAGGCTTTCAAGAAGCTCTGGACTGGAAGGTCCTCAAGGTCAGAGACCATGTCCTGTTTTACTTGGCACCACCACCCCCCCCCATACACCTAGCACAGTGCTGGGCCGCCAGCACTATGAAAAAGCTGTGTAGCTGAATTCAACAAGCAAAGGTGGGAAAAGAAGATCACCCAAGATGGACGAGGACTACCCACTCCATGGGCTGTTCAAACAATGTGGGCGTTTTAGAAAAGAGAATACCTAGGAATGTAAGGTTAGAAAGGCGGTCTGAAAAATGGATTCGTCCAAAATAAAACATAGCTAGCAAATTTTATTCTAAATTTCTGAACCACGGGGAACACTGAGAATTTCCAAGCATATGAATAATATAACCAGTAGAGCCGTACGTCTACTGTGCCAGTTTAAGTAAGACTATCCTTATTTAAATCCTGTGTACTTTTCCAATTTTAAAATGCAGAGCACACAAGGGAAGAAAAATGTACTATATTAAATAATTAGAAACCTGTAAACTCTGACTGTTAAGTTGACATAGTGCCTTGAAGGCCAAGAAAAGGTTCCATTATGTGTGTACAACCCAGAAAAATGTTCCTCTAGTGAATTTTAAGTTGAAAAGAAAAAGAAAATCCAAGAGAAAGACAACCCCAAATGCTATATGTTACTCAAAATCGATGGTGGCAGCAGGCTGTAGCCACTACTACTGCTCAGGCACCCCAGAACAGGAATTTATAACAAAAACAATACCTATAGCTCTCCTTGAAAACGAGATGAGCAGCTACCTTCTGTCTTTCAATTCTTTGTATTCTGTTCAAGCAGTACGCCTTGCTGCCTTCTACTACCTTCCACTTAAGTGACAATGGGTGGGAATTCCCTGGTGGCGCGGTGGTTAAGAACCTGCCTGCCAATGCAGGGGACACGGGTTCGAGCCCTGGTCAGGAAAGATCCCACATGCCATGGAGCAACTGAGCCTGTGCGCCACAACTACTGAGTCTGCACACTAGAGCCCGCGAGCCACAACTACTTAAGTCCACGTGCCTAGAGTCCATGCTCCACAACTACTGGGTCTGCACTCTAGAGCCCGCGAGCCACAACTACTGAAGCCCACGTGCCTAGAGTCCGTGCTCCACAACTACTGAGTCTGCACTCTAGAGCCCGCGAGCCACAACTACTGAAGCCCACGTGCCTAGAGTCCGTGCTCCACAGCAAGAGAAGCCACCGCAATGAGAAGCCCGCACACCAGCGAAGAGTAGCCCCTGCGCGCCGCAAGTAGAGAAAGCCCACGCGCAGCAACGAAGACCCAAAGCAGCCATATATAAATAAATCTTTTTTTTTAAATGACAATGGGCAGACGTAAAGGGAGGGCTCCTAGACCTCTCACCAGGGTTTAGGGGCCCCTACACCCCTGAATATCCAACCACCAATTCAACTTTAAGTGAGAAATTCTTGGTAACCAGGACAACAGACCATGACAATTCCCTGGGACTTCCCAGAAGGAATGGTGACAAGCAAGCTTGTCATCTGGACGTATTATACAGAATTGCAAAATTTTCTGAGTTGTCTCAGATTCCAGAGAATTTTAAATTGTCTAGATGACATCATGTGACATTTGGCTTAACAAAAAAAGTAACAGCCACCAAAGGGAGAAGAGTAGGACCTTATGGAAAATCGCCGCTAAAGAAAGAATGAATAATGAAAGTAAGTCCAGAGTCCTAGTTCACATGCCCTCAGAGCCGATCCTAATGGAATAAGGCTCAAAACTGAATGACGACATGTCCTATAAAATAGCAGCAGAAAATAATGCTTGGGACTGAAACCCAAACATGTTAGATTTAACTGCCACAAACTTCAAGGAAAAATACAAAAGTAATGGGGGAGGGGGTGGTGCACCATGGGATTTCAATGTATGAAATCCAACAAAAATGGTTGATCATTGGCCAGAACTTGGTAATCTTTCCAGAATACTAATGTGTAAACTTCTTAGTAGCAATGACAGTGTCTTACTCATCTCAGCATCCCAAATGCTAGCATGGTGTCTAGTAGGCCATCAATATATGTATGCTTTGGGACCAAATACGGTTCACTGTGATGGTTTTTATTTTAAAAAGCTAAGAAAACCACTTGGAAAACTGTTTATTTTTTCCTGAAGGAAAAATCCAAAGAACTCAACCTAATCAATGTAAATGACTTTGCTATCATAATTTAGGGAGTTAAAAATGCATTTTTTCCGACCAGCAAGAAAAAAAACCTCTGTAGACACAACATGGTGCCCCAAGCCAGGCAACTTTTGCTGCTGAGCAAAAGGACGACGCTGGCAAGATGAGGATGCAACATGATGAACCCGTCATTACTGACATAATGAATGAAGGGTGGAACAGCTCGTATGTAATACAGCAAGTAAGTTAACCATTCTGTCTCACATATTCCTAAAGCTCACAGTCTGAGAGTTTTAATTTCTCAAGCTCTTGCCATGTGCCAGGCACTACGCTAAATACTTTACATTCATGTAAATACAGCTTACCCTGAACAACTTGGGGATTGGGGGCGCCCACCTTCTGCTCAGTGGAAAAATCTGTGTATCATGTAGAGCTGGCCCTCCATATCCCTGGTTCCAGTTCCTCTGTATCTGTGGTTCCTCCATATCCACGGTTCCACATCCATGGCGTCAACCAACTGCAGACCGTGCAGTACTGTAGCATTTACCATCGAAACAAATCCATGTGTAAGTGGACCCGTGCGGTTGAAACCCGTGTCGTTCAAGGGTCAACTGTACTCTACATACATGAATTTAATTTTCATGACAACTGAGCAGGATTGGTACATTTTCATCCCTATTTCACAGATAAGGAAGCTAGAAGTCCAAGAGATTAAATGACTTGACCAACGCCTCATAGCTGGTCATGGAAAAAGTGGAAATCAAAATCAAGTCTGATCAGCTCAACAGACACATTTGTCCAACAGCATTACATCAGGATAACTCCAGTTAAGGTGGCAAATCTGGTGACTATGACCAGTTAATAATGTCTCCATAACCGTATTGTAAAGGTCCTCCTTGGGCACAGGTGGTCATTTTCTTAAGTGGCTGTCCCTAGCATTTCACAGTATGCTCTTTCCCCCAATCTGAACCGTTCTATCCTCATTAACATTTGGGCAAATACTATCCCTTTTTTGTGGAATCATATAATAAATAGTTGCCACAGATAATATGAAACCCAGTTATGTGAATTGCAACAGGTAATTGTGAAAGGCTTAAATCACAGTGTTGGCAAATCTGTAGGACTTAGACAACCATACAGTGAATTTCGGAATATGAAAATGAATACAGGACCAAGATGATCATCGATAAATGTAAATTTCACAGTCTATCTTCAAGTCTTTTTTAATCTTGTCACTACAATCAAAATGAGATACTTATTCTGTAGCCAAAAATGAAAGAAGGCACAATACATCTGGATGTTTTGAGGACTAATAAGTAAAACTTTCTAAAAATACTTAGGGAATAAAAAAGAGTTGTCTGCTTTTAGACTAAAATTGATGGTCAGATACAACTTCTTAGCAAGATGTAAACTGAAAGTTAATCATTTTGGTTTTCAAAGATGCAACTAAAAACATCATTCTATGACAAATTATATGAGGCTTCAGAAAGAACGCATCACTCAAAGAAAGCAAAGCAGAACAATATAAAAAGGATTACAAAAACAGCCCTATTTCTAGATCAAAGTGGACTTCACTCAGCCCACATTTTCTCCCAAGGGAATCCCCACAAAGCTCTTTATGGCCACATCCTCCAAATCTTACCTATGGACAAAGGAAAAACGTGAGGTTATCTATAAGAGCTTCTGAGTACAAGGCACATATGTATGGCATTTGTGTCAGGCACAAAGATTACTGAAACCTGTCAGTGTTAATAAAGGGTCAGGTTCTAGGGGCAGGTTTCACTAATGGTTCTCTGAAGCATCAGCAGTTCACAGCACCCAGTTTTATTTTATTGCTCAAACATGTCCTTAGTATTTGTTACATTTCAGGCACTGTTTCAGGAATTATAAATTCATTCTATCCTCACAGTTTATTTAAGCTACAGAGGATGTAGGTATTATTATCCCCATTTCACAAATGAGGTACATAGGGGGCACAGAGACTTCTGTAACCTGTCCAAGGCCACACAGCTAGTACAAATGGTCAAAACAGGATTCAAACCTAAGCAGCCTGGCTCTGGAGCGCACGCTTCTTGTCACTGTGCCATGCTACCCTTTCCCAGGAATGCTAGTAAAACCATGCCTGGACTAATCTCTAAAGCTAAGTGTCATTCTACAGTGACCAAGGGCAATTCCAGAGCTACCTACTATAAGATATGCACCCTTCTAGACTGGCTTGCTTATAGGAACCCTATCAATCATCCCCAACCCCATACTTAAGTGCAGTGCTACACTATCAGTGAGGCTAGAGCTTTGGGGACTGTTGTAAGCAACCCCTCCCTGCCACATGACTTCTGAGATGGCTGGGGGCTGCTGACTGGCTGCACTGTCTCTGTGATTTAAACCAGACCATCTGGCTGCCTTGTTCTCTGAGCTGGGGCAGGCCTAAAAATGCTCAGATTGCATTAAGCAACTTCTCTGCTCTTTGGCCAAATTTAAACTCTAGAGCTATTCTATGTGGATTTAGTTCATTCTCTTATAGTATAGTATAGTATTTTCCTTGAGATGAACTTTTTCATGATCAAAGCCTGTTCCTGGGATGACCCAGCAGGAAGAAAGCCACAGGGCACATGGCAGTGCACTTGAGGCACTACATCCGACATAAATGTTCAGGGCCCTCTCCTTATTCACAGAATACGATCAGTAGGAAAGGTCTGTAAATTTCAATTTCAAAAAGGAGTAGAATTTCACATTCCAATACTTAAGGAACTCCAGGATTAGAAGGTCTACAAATTCTTTAAAACTGCAAAACAAAGATCAGGTTGAAGCAAAAAGCGAGAACATGAGGTGGAGAAAGGATGGACATTACTTCCTTCTACAGGAGCCTTGACTGTTCAGTACTTAAGTTATGCATTCTCAGAAAGCCAGTGAATTTGGCTGGTACTCTGTGAAGCCGCGATATAATGCCTTCCAGAGTCCACAGCTGACCAGTCAGGAGGGTGGAGAACAGGAGTTGCAGGCTCAAATGGTCCCGGAAGCTCTGAGGAAAGAGGTGCTCTTTCAAAACTGAACTGACTTCCCAAAAAGAAAAAAAGGAGAATGAATGATCCATCACCAAAAATGTTCATATACTGACATGGCGACATGTTCAGCTGAGTCACCAAATTTCCCAACGTTTTAGAAGTGAAGCAATTTTTTAGAATTTTTATTGAACATCTACTATGTGTCAGGCACGAAGATGACTGAAACAAGGACTCTTATCTTCAAAGGCCAGTCAACTACGGGCTCAGGATGAGAGAGGGGAAGAGAATAATTCAAGGGAATTACAAGAATTCAAAGGGAGGGGTGGCTCTGGTTGAGGGGAAAGAGGGGAACCATGAAACAAAACTTCCTAGTTAAAATATTCACAGAAAAATAAATATGTACACCATCCATCCTCCTCCCGAGAACATGAGAGGAAAGAAGGGAGCAAGGAGAAAATTCAACCCCGACACAATGCTTTAGAAAAACAAGAATAGTTTTCTTAAAACAAAACAAAACCCTTTTGGCACACCGAGCTGCCTGTGACTGCAGGGTGAAAACTGTAACAGAAAAACCTAGTCCATAAGTGCCAGAGGAAAAGAAACTTTCCCCAAATAACAAAATAAAAATAAACCTTCAGTTAAAATAATATATTACGCACTGATGTAAACTGAAATGCTCTTGTCCATGGGTTGAGCTTATGAAACCTTTAAACATGAGCATGTAACACTAACAAACTATTTGACATTATTATTTGGGTTCAAAGACTCCCTTTCTCTAAATGTTTATAGCACCATACCAGTTATTTCAACTGAGCTGACACAATGAATTTCAAATGATCTAATACTTTTGACTTACCAGCGGATTAGCACATGATTACCCTGAGTAAAAGGATTATTATTACTGCTGCTCTAAGATATTAACACTTTCTGTAACGCACTCTGAGGACATTGTATAGATCACTAAAAAAATGTGACAAAATACATGGGGGAGAGGGTTTGTTTGTTTTTTTTTTTAACGGAAAATGATGATTGTTCTTCTCTTTTAGAGTTTTCTTGCTTAAAATAAGGTGGGTCTCCCAACAGTAGAATCGGCATTTTGCATGACACTTTCAGTGGCGTACAAGTCACAAATAAATAAGTCCAGCATTCAGTGCGCTCAGGAAATTAGACCACGTGTGGCTTTCTTCCCATGAAGATCAGGCTCCAAACAAAGACCCCCACTTTGTAATAGACAACTAATTCTCATGTAATGAATGACAGAACACAGCATTAATGTACTTAACAAGACAGAGCTAAATTCAATGAAGCTTGACGCCATTTATATGAAAAAGGGTTACATTTGTAGACAGAGCTAAAGGGAGAGGGGATAATTCTGAATTAAGCAGTGCAGCTTCTGCTTTGGCTTAGGCCTCTCACTGGAAATAAAGATCATAGCTAAAATATGACCCTGAAAACTGGCAGCAGCAAACAAAGCTAAATACCACTGTATTAAACTCTAACTCTCACAGATGAAGAGGTTAACAGCTAAAGGACTTTGCTCAGAGCTTCTATTGGCAAAAGTGCCATTTCTTTAGAGCCAAATTCCTGGTCCATTAAAACGTGTCCTTTCCTTACCAGACTCCATGATATGCAATTCAGCGGCACATAACAGTCACAGAAAATCCAGATAACCCAAATGATGTCTTAGTATGTACTAAATCTTGTAGGTACATCATCAAAACAAAAGATGAGAAAGTAAGCATGTGACATAAAATGAGGATGTTGAAAAGATAAACTTAGGTGGCTCTTTTGAGAGTTTCAATGTTATATTCACACTTCTCTAACAAAGACGTACAGAGCAGTCCTAGGGACACAAATTGTGTGGAAGTGTGTACGTGTGTGGATAGGTAGGGCCATCACAACAGAAGATTTTTAAAAGCCTATGATTACCATAATGCCAGCTCTCCTCCTTCAGGGCAAGTTCAGAAAATTGATTTTAAGGTACATTTAAAAAACACAGCATATGAACAATGCCGATCAAGCACCTACATTCTGAAAACAATTTATGACTTATTATAAGTAGATGAAAGAATATTTTAACTCCTCTAGCAGGTTTACAGCAAGGACACTGATCTACGCAGCACACTCCCTGCAGCTGGACATGACTTATTTCTGCACGATGCTCTTCCACACATGGAGGTAACACCCCCTGAAGCTGCTATACCTTCAGGCAGGGCAGCCTCACTCGCCTCTCCTCTCCCCTATCAACAGCGTTATCTGGTTCTGCTGTTGTCACAGAGCCAGGGAATGAAGCTCTTCCAGAAAACTTACCCAAGATCAAACTGTGCCTGGTGACAGCAATGTCCAGGCCATAAGTAACGTTCAAAGGATTCAACAACGCCTGTGACTGATCATTCTCTTTCCCTTGCCATCACCTGCTGATTTTGTCCAGGTGTTTTATGGCTATCTTGAGGATCTGGAGAACAGACAGAGGGAAGACTTTGCCAATTTCTTTTGTCTGCGGTTGTGAATTCCTTACACAGATGGCGGACAGCCTCGGCTCCGGGCAGCGCCAGGCTGCACTGCTTTCAGCGTCCAAGGGGAAGTGGAAGGAGACATCATCTTCTCCCCCAGCACTGCCTGTAACGTGTGTGTGGTTAGCAAACTGAGACAGCGTGGCTTCAAGGGGGGTGGGGGGGGGGGGAGGGGAGGGAGAAGAAGGAAGAAAGTCAACAAGTATCTTGAAAATATTTACTTGCTTGAGGTACTGCTAAGGATTGACCAAGGAATTAAAAATGCTGATCAGAAAGGTGATTCCTGAACAAACGTGCTTCTATCAAAGACTCGGCACCCCAAGTTTCAGTTACTTTTTCACGTGCGTATCAAAGTCATCAGCTCTCCTAAATTAACCAAAATAGGGACTAGAAAAATCCCAGGCAACCCTGTAGAAGCTACTACACTGCTGTCATAGCTGGAAAGGAAAGCGGACTGGTGTCTAAACCTACGCTAACATGGTAGCCACTAGCCACAGGTGGACACTGAGAACTTGAAGTGTGGCCAGTCCGAGATGAGATGTGCTGTGCGTGCAACACAGATGCTGGATTTTGAAGACTCTGTGTGAAAAGGAGAATGTAAAATGTCTTGATAAATATTCATATGGACTACACATTTTCATACCTATTATACATGGAAATAATTTTTGATACATTGGGTTAAATAATATATATTACTAAAATCGACTTCACCTGTTTCTCTTTACTTTTGCAATGTGGCTACTAGAAAATCTTAAATTATAAAATTGCTTATCTTGCCACTCACTGGACTGTGCTGGTCCAGATAATAGGACTCTGGTCCTTTTCGGTCAGTTTTTGGTTATTTGACCACGATCTGCTTGGTTAACTGAGCGTCATCATTTTCAAAAATCAAAGATACAGATTCAAAATTTTACAATTCCAAAAATTACAAAATTTTTCAGATTTTCATTCCTAAACCCCATGGTTCGTTTTCATTTGGGCCTGCTGTAAAGAAGCAGTGACAAACAACAGGAAAACAGGTTTTATTCATTCTTCAATTAATTTAAGAGACTACAGCTCACTCTGATGGCTTTAAAGTTTTTCAGAAAGATGTGCACAATGTTTTTCATGTATTAACTTATTAATGTAAAATGTATTCATCGTATGAATTCCATTAGTGACTAATAACTCAAGATGGTATATAAAATAAAGAACATCTAGGCCCTGGATGGATATGGGTTTGTAAAGCAATGAAGTGAATCGCTTGTTTTATGAATTCAAGCTCACTATCACAGGTACATTTGACTGCAATTCATTCGGTAAGAAGGCTACTAAGGCAGATATCCCCTACAAAAACCTCGGAAAAGCTTTAGTGATTTCTTCACTAAATGGAAGGGAGAGTATCTTCAATTATAATGTGCAGCTGATCCCTCTTAGAGGCAATTTTTGGAGCAATAGTTGCACAGATCCCATTAGTTATGCCTAACTTTGTGGTAATTCATGAAAACACCTCCCTCACACAACTCTTGGGTGGCCAGGCCCAGAAAAGGATTTTTAGGAGCCTGCTGTTCCCACAGCTTGTACTAACTGTTTGTGCTACGTGATTATAACAGGGCTAAGGATGAAGCATCTAAAGAACCACAATTTCAGGTGACACTTTAAATACTTAATTACACACTATTATTTACCTCCTATTAAGGAACGACAAACAACGTTCTTCTCTAAGTTCCTTGATGGCAATAAACGTGATAGTTTACAGATTACGTTGAGAATTTGATCAGTTTGCTGCCCGAATCGGAGAAAGGAAATGGAAAACGGGGAGATGAAATGCAGGACAGAAATTCAGTATCTGTTTCATATGTGTATTTTTCCCCAAACGATGGTGAAACTAAATCCTACATCCTGGCACACTACAAGCCATGCTAGAGTATATTACTGTGCGTGTAAAACACACCTACACACACAGCCCTCATTTATGGATACATTCCAGTAAATGAGATAGAAAGAGTAGTCGGGTCGGCCACAAGAAATTGAAAGTGTAGCATACAAGACTCAGGAGTTAGAACTGCGAGAGAGAGTGAGCAGACTGTACCAGATTGAGTTACTGCCTGGCATGACGAGTTTAAAATTCAAATACACAGTTAAAAAAGAGCTACAAATGAATTCCGTTATATTCTATGCATCCAATGGGAGGAAAGCACGAAATCTGGGAACTTTTGAAAGAAATCAAAGTAAAGAGCAATGGCAGATAGGTGAAAGCTGAGGAGTCTGCAGAGACAGCCATCCAAATGGCTTAAGCAATCATGCTCTGTAAAGCGTTTTAGCGGACAAATAGCCAACAGTAGAGTCTGAACTATAGCTGATTTTAAGGATCTAACGTATACGCAAGTAAAACATTAGTTTAAATTATTTGCTTTTATAATTATTCCGAATGTATGACAGATAAATACTAAAGTGAGGCTGAATTAATTCATAGTTGCCCTTTTCTTGGCTAATACCAGATGTATGTGGGTCATAATGCGAATGGTTCTTACCAGAAGCTTTGAGAAAAATCAAAGTAAGGCCAGTTTTGAGCTCTGTCAGTAATAGGCAAGGTGAAATGGATTCAGTGAAAAGCAAAGCAAGAAACAGGACAGGACGTTACCTTAGAAAAATGATTTACTGGGTGTTTCGGTACCTTTGTTTAATGTTTCTTAAAACAAATACATAGCGTGATTTGCTGAAACATTCAACTTGGAAATCATATGGATTTCAAACGATCATTTCATTCAATATTAAGTTTTATTAGCCTACCCGGCAATTTCTTAAGATACACCAAATTTCTTTTTTAAAATATTTTACAATGCTACTTAAAACTCTTAACTGCCATGTTAAAAAGAAATCTTATTTCTCCACAGCAAGGAGCTTCCAGAAACCACTGAAACATTCTTGCCCTCTGAATGTTGGAGAATGGTCTCTTCATGTGTTATTAATAATCCAGACAAAGTATTCATACTAATGGGCACACAATGAATATTCAGCTGCATGTAGACTCATACCACAGGGATATCAAAACCAAAACCCACCTTTACTTGTACTTGCCCGACATATGCTAGCATAGCTACCTGACTATCCCAAACTTTCTGTGGCTTATGCAGTTATATAAATGCTCACTATGGCAACAGAACTAGATATCGGCACAAAGAAATACTTGTCATTTTAAAGAGAGAGGCAAGAAAAAGTGCTCACACAACATAAAAGTTAATTTTACATTTAGTATCATTAATATTACACTCACACTGTCACAGCCAAATAAACCTTGTGCTTTAAAAACAAATCAGGTCACTCGAGCTGCATTCTGCTAAGAAAGCAAAACCTATCATGCATAGCTCGTATTGATGCTCTTCCTCAATGACTTTTATTGTCCCTGGTCAACTTTTAATTCTTCCTTTACCATGCCTTGAATCAGAATCCCTCACATGTAGAAAGTTACATTAGTGGCATTAAAAACACATAAAAACTTTAAAAGATGGTTCCAAATAGAAGTCACACTTTTTTAAAAAAAAGTCATGGCTATTTCCCTAGTTTATTTGGGCATTTAAGTTTTTTCTTTAAATCCAACAAATATTTCTCTAAAGAATGGTCTTTATGTGGCTGAAATTAGACTGCACACAAGATAGTTTTTCAAGGCCAGCAAGCACTTCCTAACCAAATCCCCCACTTCCTTTTCTAGCTAAACATAACTCTTTTAAATGTGTACATCCTTTAAAAAGTTAGGAGTGAGCACCTCACATGTAATAGCAGGCAGCTGGGAAGCCAATTGGTGCAGTCCGAGTGCACATTTCAGAAAGCAGCTCTTTAACATTCAATAACTAAGTGGTAATTGGGCACAGAAACATAAACTGTCAAACTGAATCAAAACCCCTTTGCTTTTCAGAATATTATTTGTAAGATTATACTAGAATTAAATTTGAACATGCATCCACCCTTTGCATTCAGTCAAATTATAAAACAAGAAGAAAAAATTGCTGTGCTTTTCTTTGGATAAAATTAATGTCAGCTTTGTGTCCTTAAACCAGACCCGATCGGGAAATGAAATATGTTTAGTCCTGAAATAGTTGTGGTAATTCAATCCCTGCACTCTCCTTATTTTCTTGATGACAAAGAAAAACTCCCAACTGGCAGGGCCACCTGCACTGATTACTCCTCCATCCACACCCACAGAATATGAAAATGAGCCAATGATCATTAACCTTAATTTCTTCTAACATAAACCTCAGCTCTTTTTCAGTCTTGCTACTCAGGGAACTCCCCTGAGATAAAGAAGGGGGTGGGGTGGGATAAGGAAAGGGAGTGAAAGCTCAGAGCAAAGGGGGTGGAAAGCAAATGAAAAATGGAATCCACTGGCTTTTAAAGAACTGCACAGCTGGCTTATTAAACTTCATACAGCAAAGATGTTACAAAGATAAAGAGATTCTGAGACATCACCACTCTCTGGATAGTGGAATACTTTCCTGTCCACCAGCCCTCTCCTTCTGAGCAAACAATAAGAAAGGATGCTTCCCCTCCACCCTCTCACCCCCCTTTCAACTCACTCCTCCACCCAGACCTCACTATATAAAGATAGCAAGCAATAAAAGATGGGTCTGGACAGCCGGAATGCAGGTGTGGCTGTAAGATCTCCAGGATGAGGACCAAAGGGCCTGTGCAACCAGGAGAGAGATTTCCAAGGTGAGCACTTCAAATACAGTGTTGAATGCATCACACCTTCTGGTCATTCACATTCAAGTATCACCAACTGGAATCATTTTAATTCAAGCTGTGTGGGGCTAGATCCCATTGGCATTACATCATCTTCTAATGGATGAGGAGCTAGTTGGGGCCCTAAAAAGAAACACAACCATGAGGAAGACAGGAAAATTTCAGAAATAATGGTCTCTACTGCACAGATGTGTAGACTGAAAATTACCTGTGTTGCCTACATACATAAGCAGATTGCCCGAAGAAGATTATAAGACCATGAAAACAAAGAACATATCAACAAGTCAACGTATGCAGCTCTCTGTACGCCATTCCTGAAGCTGGAAGAAAAACAAACTTTAAAAATCACTACCTTGCTAAATGAAAGCAAAAAGTTTTTTAAACGTGTTTTCTTTTCCCATTAGAAAACTTGAATGCAAAGGCAAATAAATGCTGAATAACAAAAGTACAACTGTATTACGTGCAAGTATATTACAAGATGTTTGTTGTCTACCCAACACAGGTAGGCAGAGAGCACCCCTGATCACACAGTTATCCGCTCATTATTTCAGATCTCAAATCAAGTGGCAGCCATGAGAAGTGTGAGGCAGAAAGGCAGAAAAACAAACCAAAACAAAACCCTGGCTATAGTTTGGTACTGGATTCCACAGCACGATTTAAACTAAAACCTGGATCCAGGTTGCTCAGTGTTCACTACCTTCTGACTTAGCCTGTGACTGTACACATACACCCTTCCTTCTGCTTTCTCTCTCCTCTGCAGCCCCAGGCCTCCATCAGGCTGCCAAAGGTCAATGGTCCTCTCTGGAAGTGAGGACAGAGTGTTGAAGTATGTGGTGCCGTGAGTCATCTTAAGAGATACTCTAGCAACTGCTTGTGACCCGGCGTCGAGCTGAGATAGCAGGGCTTTTAATAAAGCAGCACTTTTGCACACTCCCAGCCTGGTTAATTTAATACCTGCTGCTTGTTTACCAAACAGCGCGGGCATGTCTCCGTGTCGGTAACTTCCCAGTGACAGTGAGGCGACTGGATCCGGGCATGGAACAGATGCACCTTTTTACGCTCTGTTAAACCGTGTCACAGACTACAGTCCCTGAGCGCATTCCTTTATTTACGCTGCAGCCAGTTGAGCTAATTGTCAGAGACAGGCCTGGTTCTAATTCTGCAGAGTCCAGCAACTGCAGGAGTGTATGTGCTGAGGTATGAACGGTGCAGAACTCTTTGTAACGGGAACAGCTGAAAAACAGAGTCCGAGGGCAGAGGCATAATCTGCCAATATTTTTACCTAGAGAGACTTCGAAAATGTCACCTATCTCCAGAGGAGGTGATGGGGGTGGAAATGCAGGAAAAGCATCACTAGTGTTTAAATGAAAGAGAGGAAAGCAAATATTAAAACAAATACCTATTTGTAAAGGGAACACAGCCGAACAGAGATGGCATTCATTTTCCAAAGAATATGGTTAGGATGGTGCAGCTGTAAAATATTCACAAGCTCACAAACTACCTGATTACGGGCCAATGTTCAATGCAGCTCACACCAAAGGTTCTGCACGGTACCAACACAGACCATTTCAGATACTGTGATGTAAAGCCATTAATGACACCAAAATTAAGGAGAACGAAGAGTCCCTCATCCAGCCAGCCAGCCATACAACTGCAGTCTGCTTGATCATATGTAGACAAGGGAACTCCTCACACCCTGTAGTCTTAGAAGTGGTTCTTCTTAGCTGGAATACCATACTCATATTTTATCAGTAGCGAGAGTTCACTCCAGTTAAAGCTCTTCACCCATCATGGGCATTTTCAGCAAATTAATGTCTTTTACTTGCATGACTTCTCTTCATATTATAATCTGGGGTTTAAACGGATCATCATACTTTACAGAAAAGAAAATGAGCAAAAGAACTCAGTGTTGATAATTTTTACTACTTATGACTATATGACCTCAACTGAGGAATAAAAAATTAAGTCATTTGTCTTATGAGGTACAGAGGACATTTTATGGTGTACAATTTAGCTAATAATGGGTTGGGGCCAATCCTTAACAAGTCACATGTTTCCATTGTCCCTTCACCCCCTGCTTGTGTTTTTACCACATCCTAACAAAAACATGACCAGAACTGGTGAAAAACATACGGTTCCAACTAATGAATCACATACTTTCCCGCAAGTACAGTAAGTACTACCAGCTGTGTGACAGTCTTGCTTTGGCAGTGGAACCAGCGTAGAACAAGCCGGCCCATCTGAAAGCAGCTGCATTGAAAAACCACAAGCAATAGAAGTGTGTCTGCCTTCTCAGGGCGGCTTTGTCTCTGTTCTGTGTCTCTGCTCTGTCCCCAGGACGTGCCAGCCATCTTGTTTAGAGAAAGTTTTGGAAATTTCAGAGGTAGAGAGAAGACCCACAAATTCAAAGAACTTAAGCTTTCAGGAAGTGTTGTCACTCTGTCAAGTGGAATGCCACCAGAGGACCATGAAAGGAATACGCCTCTCTCCCACACCCAACCTCCTATGTGCCTGTTTTGGGACCTGCCTTAGACTAAAGATTGTGCATATCCATGGATCTAAATAAGGGAGGTGAGAAGCAGAGGCAGGAACTGCACCAGATCCAGCTACTTACAGACGGGCCGATGAACGCACGTGAACACACACAAAACACGCCAGACAACTCACAGATTATCAACTCATGACACGACTACTACAGAAATTCAAACCTGCCGTTTATACAACGGTAAGCTTCCATTTGTAACCACGGAGCATTCTGAAAAAAATTCCCTGGCAAGCCCTAGATATTTTTACACAAATGCACTTTTTCTTTCTGTGAGATAACATTCAAATGGATAAACATTACTGTTAAAGGGAAAGAAAGTCCATCAGCATTAGTCTAGAAATGTATGTGGAAATGGATTTTTTTTAACCTTTATAGCGTGTGAAGGCAATACCTAATAAAATTTTACCAACATTATTAAGTGAGCAGTAGCTTTTCTGTAGTGTCTAAGGACCATCTCATCAGGCTTTCTCTGAGAAAAACAAAGACCTAGAATTGTCATTCTTGGCTTTGCCAAAGTCTCAATCAGGAAAAAAAAAAAAAAAGATGAAATATTACCTTTTTTTTTGGCAAGTATTTTAAACGTAAGGAAGTCACATGTAAGGACTAACAGGTTGCCTTTATCAGTTAATTTAGCCAAACACATTACTCTAAGCTTATGTTGTAAAGATGCAGTCAGCAAAACTCTCATCCAAAAGTCATATTCACACATCTTTTCTGTTTCTACCAGAGTTATATGAACATTTTTTGTTTTTAATGAAGCTATTATCAATATGACACAAAGAAGGGTCAGAAGATCCACTCCATGAATACAGGAAACCTTGGCCCTCGTGGTTTAAATGCTTCCTAAGCGAATTTTGCTGTCTGTGTGTTTGGGTGAGTTCAGGGTTGGGTTGGTCAAAGGCAAGTGCTTGGGGTGGGTCCAGAAGTCACATGCATCCATGTGGTTGGATCTAGCCAGACAAGACAAGGGTTGAGAGCACTGACAGCAATGGGGAAAGAGCACATGATGGACTTATATGCAACCACTAAGAACAAGACTTTTCAAATATTCACTAAAACACAGATTTGAAAAAGAATATACTGATAAAGAAATGACATAGGATTTTTAAAAAAATAATGACAAGATTATAGCACTTAATCCATATTAAATCAAATAAAGAATGTTAGTCTAAAAAGGAAAAAATCCAAAACTCGATTATGAAATTACAAAGTGAAGTCTAACAAGAAAGAGCTGATATGGTTAAGCCCAACTTACAAAATAAATTACTATGAAATCATTAAAACTCACAGTAATTAATTTCATGGCAGGGAAATGACAATATATTGATAATCAAAAAGTAGCTTATGAAGCAGTACACACAGTATAACCCTATTTTTTTTAAATGAACACGAGAAAAAGAAGAGATAAGAAAATATCCTAAAATGATTAACACCTATGTGGACAGAACTATTGGCAATGGTTTTACTGTAGTTAAGCTCCATTTTCTAAATTTTATTTAGCATATATAAATTACATGTAAAAAAATAAACTCAGAGGTCTTTTTTTTTCTCCATGTGATAAACTTGATTTTTAAGAACTCTAGTAACTATATTTCCAGTCTCGACTAGAAATTATACTACAATGATTAAGTACTATGAAAAATGTGAAGCTTTTCTCAAAATCAAAAATTGAATTTCTTTGAGTAATTCTTTAAAAAACTACCTGTATCATTTGTGTATTTTCTTTGTAAAATCTGAAGACTAGTACCTAATTTACTTATGCCCTTCCCCAATTTCCGAAAAGTGTGCTTTCATAATTTGAGCTACAAACTAGCCTTTGTTAATTCAAACTTTACAAAATTAATGAACCACAGATCTAAATCTTCACCTTTCTAATAAAAATAATACCTTTAAATAGCACTTGTAATTGCCAAAGTACTCCCATAAAATGAAAGCCCGTGACGCCACTGAAACACCATTCCTTCCAAACACAGCCACTGTCCCACAGAACAAAATCCAGGGGCCTCTGTCATGTGTGATACTATAATAGGATGAACCCAACAGAGCAGATCTGTAAAACATGCTTATCCAGGTTGAAATATGGCAGAAGTAACTAGATTAACAACCGTACTCTTGTAATAAAGGACTTAGAATTATACCCAGTAACTGGGAGGATTTATTATTAAAGACACATTCCAAGTTTTTCATTCATTCTATGACTTCTGAGAGGGCTGGTATGGACACTCATTTGGCAAATATTGACCAATGATCATGGCCTAGCATTGTGTCCATGTTTGAGTTTGAACAAATATAGAAAGGCTGCTGTGAGCTTCTTGATGTCAAAAACGGCCTACTGCAGGAGAATATACAAATAATTTTAACATGTCGTCTAGATGAGTAGCAGAAATCCACAGAGAACACTCTAGGGAAACAGAGGAGAGGCACTGACTCACTGGAGTTTTGAGAAGACTTCAGGAAAAAGGTAGAAAACCATAATTTGAAAAGATACATGCACCCCAGTGTTCACTGCGGCACTGTTTACAATAGCCAAGACATGGAAGCAACATAAATGTCCATCAACAGAGGAATGGATAAACATGTGGTACTATACATATATATGTGTATACGTATATATATATATATATATACACACACACACATATATATACACACACACACGATGGCATATTACTCAGCCATAAAAAAGAATGAAATAATGCCATTTGCAGCCACATGGATGGACACAGAGATTATCATACTAAGTGAAGTAAGTCAGACAGAGAAAGACAAATACCATATGATACCACTTTTATGTAGAATCTTTTAAAAAATGATACAAATGAACTTATTTACACAACAGAAACAGGGTCAGACTTCAAAAACAAACTTATGGTTACCAAAGGGAAAAGGCTGGGGAAAGGGATAAATTAGGAGTTTGGGATTAACATATAGACACTACTATACACAAAATAATAAACAAGGCCCTAGTGTATAGCACAAGGAACTCTACTCAATATTCTGTAATAACCTATATGGGAAAAGAATCTGAAAAAGAATGGATATAGGTGTATGTATAACTGAATCACTTTCTGTACACCTGAAACTAACACAGCATTGCAAATCAACTATACTCCAATACAAAATAAAAATTAAATTAAAAAAAAAAAGTTTAGTAGCCAACCAGGCAGGATTAGAAAAGGGAAGAAGGGGGTCAACGTGGGAGAATGCTGGACAATGGGAAACAGCACAGTATAAGAGAAGTCCAAGCTGATGTGTCTTGTTGGGGCAGGAAGGTTGAGGCAAGAAGAGACAAGAGTGGCGGCTGCAGGAGTAGGAGGGGTCCAACCACAGGGGATCTGGTCTTTCCCTTTAAAGAGGTTCTGCATTCCCTTCATCTAAATAAACAGTGAGAACTGCTCCATTCCCCACAATAGTCAGGACTAACTCGGTCATCTTGCAGGAGGGGGAGGGGGAGAACTAATCGCTCCTTTCTTTCATCTTTCTTTTTACTTCAATAAAACACTGACTGAACACCTCCCGTGTGCCAGGCACTGTTTTAGGCACCGGAAACTCTGGAATAAATAGCCCTGCTGCTTGCCCCTTGAGGAGCTCATTTCCCTGGATCCTTTGTTCGCTACTAATTTCTTGAACAGCAAAAAAAAAAAAAAAAAAAAAAACCCCAAAAAACCAAAAACCAAAAAAACTGGCATGGCCCTCTAAGTCTTTTGGAGCCTGACAGCCAAGACAGAAAAGAATCTGCATATGTAAAAGCACAATATTCCCAAATTGTTTTGTTGATCGCTTTCTGCCAAACTGATAAAACCATAATTAAAGAGAACAATTTGTCAAGCCATTACTAATGGCAGATATTAGCATATCGGACCAACTAAACATTGGAAAAATTACTCTTGATAAGGTAACAGGTACAACATTTCGTATAAGCCACAACACAGACAGTGTACGCTTAGGTCTAGACCACACCTTTGTTCACCCATTATGTTGGGGACCGGCTGCCCTATCTTTGGCTGAGACACAATCCCAGGGCCTAATTTCATGCATTTAATTCATAAGATACCAGATAAAACATTGTGATGCACATTCTGACACCAGTCAAATTTTAGCACCAACTTTTATGCAAAAGTCTATACCCCATAAAAGCCACTTTCTCAATAATTCCTAACGCAATACCCGTGCAGAAAACAATATAATCAAGTTTTATAGCAGGGCAGGTTTCTTAATCCCAGCTGGTACTATCTGGGCCCTGAAGCATGAGAACTGATCATATTAAAATCCAGATACCAGCTATTATATCTAAAATTGTTACTCCATTCATATTTAGCATGAAGAGGAGCCTATCTAAAGCAGGCTCTATTTAATACAATGTGGTTTTAATTGGAGTCTGTTTTAGATGAGCCACCTGTATTTCATCTTTTTAAAATTATCCATAATTTTCTGTGCAATTTGCCTCTGCAACGTAACGAATAGCAGTTAGTTATAGATTACTGCCATTGTTTAGATGTCTGAGAAGGCAAAACTCTCTACTTACTGAAATACAAGGGCCCTGTATCAAAGAACAAAAGTAGAAAACTAGGGTCCTTTTCTAGTGCAGGGATGGACAAGGGCATATATGAAAGTTATTAGGAAGACAACAGATTAAACCCTATTATGCTTGCTTCATTGTGACTACTCTGAAGCCTAGTGCTGTGTAACTAAAATCTCACTTTTTCTACTCAAGAAGAGCCTTAAAAAAAAAAAATTCTAACTATGAAAGTTCTACTGTCTCCAACTACCTCATTTTGTAGTGCTGTGGCTCTACTTCACAATTATTTCCACTCCAATATATTCATTGTTTGTTACCAACTACAAGTATGCAACAGTTTTATATGATGTCACTACTTTCTAGGTTATTTTCCATCTTCCTTGTTTTTATCTGCCTAACAATTATTGAAGTATTTTGAAATATGGTATATCACAACATCATCACAACAATGATCCCTACACAAATCCGAGTAAATAGCCGTTTGCAAACTAAAGGATAATTATTTGTGTGATGCCTATAACAAGAAACACGAAACAAGGAAACCACCTAATGTGCACATTTAAAAGAGAAGTCTTCACTTAATCTGTTCTGAATTACCAAAAATATATTCCAAAGTCAAAATTTCAGTGGGTGTCAAATATAATAAAACTGCTTTTTTAAATCACAAAAACATGTAAAACTTAGGACCTGCTTGTAGGCTATTTAGCCTGGAATAAAGTGTCACAATCCACTTAAATGTGCTGGCACTGTTTATTAAACTACGCTACCAATTTTTTCTCTTCATGCTTACCAGCTAAACAGAGGTGATTTCTAATGAGATTTCTCCCCTAAACAGAGTTTGTTCCACAACAGGACTCTACTCACCTTGTCTTTTGAACTATATCGAACTACTTATATAAATTATACCCTCCATTTCCAATTTATCCACCATGCACACTCAATGGGCTTAAGTACATTACAGAAATAGCACCTTTCTTCTTTCAAATGTCAATGTGTATCTATTACTCTACTATTCTCCCTTACTTAAAACATTTTTATTTAAGGGTATCATCAGCTCTTATTATTTTCCCAATTTCTCCAAAGACAGTTGTTATAATAGTCACGTGAAATCTGAGTACCTGTCTAGTGATAAATAGGTAAACTAAATATGATTACTGTATTAAAAGTACTGCAACCAAAAATCTAACTTCAGAGAATCATTGCCACTTCCCCAAATTATCCTGTAAGTAAACCTTCAACTACCTCCTTCTTAAACACTAAGTTTGAGTCGGAGAATCTGCGTCCAGGAGCGGCCTGGGCTACAGCAGGGGAAAACATACCTCTCTAATAAAGGTCTATTCCTTTTACTCCAACCCAAAGACACACCAGCAATTTCCTTACATATTCCATCACAGTTTGAGTTCAGTGCCACTTGATAGTCTATTACTAACGTGGTTTGTATAAATTACATATACCATACCCCATATGGAAACCATATTTTCACAGTGACCAATGTTTAATAACAAACACTGCAACCTGGAGTATCTGTAGCAATTTCTCTTATTCTGCTGTGCTATTTCAGCAATTTGTCTACTCAGGTATTTAGTCTATGAAGCCAAGGCTCTTGAATTTTCTCACTGTAGTTAAAAAGGGATTAATTTTATCCCATGTTGTATTAGTTACAAGATAATTGGGCTCCTTGAAAGGAACCACCATAAATTATCTTGATCCAGAAATTATTCTAAACATTGGTAGGTAACAATGCTCTTGCATAAACATAGCTGTTTGTGGAAGTTACTAATTAATTTTATTTATTTACTTTACAATTTCATGTCTTTCTTTTTCCCTTGGTCTCCATCATGTAAAATTTATTAGCCAATGTGCCACAAGCTCTAACTAGTTTAATGAAATATTTTATAATACCTTTGAGTACTTTGATAACTGCAAGTATTTTTCTATTTTAATAAGCACAGTCTCTGTTAGAAAGTTATGAAACCATACAGTTTTACTGAGAAGTAAAAAAAAAAAAAATAGTGATTAGGTCAGAGTCTGAATTAATACTGCAGATTTTTGTGTGTATGCACAAGATATAATGTGAAGTTATATATTTCAAAGTGGGAAGAACAATTCTACTACATACATTCTTAGCCAACTCTCATCAGAGAGTCCAACAAGCTAAATATATTTCTGGACAAAATGTTATAATAAAGAAACTCAACAGATAAGTCACAGGACTTTTTTAGATATGGTTGCCTAAGTGCCATAATCTAGTTTTTAAAATAGGTTCCTCCAATACAGAGGAGAAAGAAAAATTGCTTATTTAAAAGATCACTCTATGTGACAAGAGGTAAGGGACTGGGGGTGGAAGAGGATAAAAGGAACAAAAGGATTCCCATCAAGTGAGGAGAAGAATAGCAAAAGAGGAGATACATTATAAGGTGGTGGTTGGTTCTTTATTTTTTTTAATGTTGAGAGACTGGGAGCAATTTAAACCAAGATAAAAGGATACTCAAAATTTGCACAAAAGAAACAGCAAAATAATCTTAAGAATGTCCCTTAGACTACTCTAGAATTTTAGAATATGGAGACTGTTAGGATAAGTGAACCAGCACACCCAAAGACAAAATTAAAATTTGAAATTATATTGGCATGTTGGTCATAAAAATCATAACACTGCAGAAGTATCTGCAGGAAAAAAAATCTACTAACACAAAAAAATAAGCATGTCTGACCAGTTGTGGTTTATTGTTCAGGAAAGTGCATGTTTTAGATGAAGTTTTCTTTTGTCTAATGTCTAACATATACGTCTATATGCTCCGAAGCACGGCTGAAAGAAGAATGCAGTAACATATTCCAAATCCAAAGAATACCTAAAAAATATCTGAAGGGAAATGAAGAATTTCTGGGTTACTTTGCTTTTTCTTTCTCCTCTTTTTAGCCAAGCTACTACAATTCTGTATCTCACTTACCAGATCCTTACACAAGCCAAACAGGTGGGATGTTATTTGAAGCTACAGCCTTTATTTAATTAGTAAACTAAAGGGTGTTGATGCAAAATCTGGATACAATTTCATATCATTTGTTCTATAATTATTCCATGATAAAAATTTTTTTTAAATTTTAGAAGCCCAAGCGCTGCTTTCCTAGCTAATGGGAAAAACAGGTTGGAGGGCCTTAAGAATAAATCCTTCCCTGGTTCAAAGACAACTGCTCTCATTTTTTTCTTCTGGCCGTCTAGGAAGGAGCAAATTTTTTTTTCTCCATTTTCTTTTCTTATCATACCCTTATGGCTTTCATTAGGCACATGAAAGGCCACAGAATTAATTCTGTGCTCAAAATTACTCAGTACCAAGTCCTGTGTATGAACTCTTACAGAAAATGACGCAAAAGAATAAGCTTCTTGAGGTGCCTAACGGACAAGCAAACTTTAAAAGGAAAGGGCCCCTTTAGTGTCCATGTATTCAGACCTAAAGTGAAGCTGGAATTATGGGAGAGATGCAGCGAGAGCTTCAGCAAGCTCTCATACAGTGTAAACACAGCAGTTAAAGTTGTGACGTTCACCTGACATCAAAGCCATCTGTCCAGAACGTGCTGGGGCAAGAAGCCTCTGCCAGGCAAGACCTGCCTGCGTCAAATGGATCGCTCCAAGCCCCCAGAATAACCTGGGGTATGGTTTAAATCACAACGTGCACAATAAACTTGGGCTTTGTCACACGAATTCCAAGGGTTCAAAGTAATAACTAAATTTCTGTGGTTACACAAAAAACATAATACATACATACAACATAATATTATCCAAAACACAACATATATACATACATTTATATATATATGTATATAAAACATAGAAGCTTTTTTAAAAAGGCAGTTGCTCCATGTATTTTGAAGACATGTACATGCCATTAAGCAACTAACACACACGCAGAGTGGAACAGGCAGGAGAGGTTCCCAGCTCCTAGAAATTTTAAGAAATGAGATTAAAAGAAAATCGCTACCTGTTACATCAAAGGTGAAAAACATATATCAAGCACGGAAAAAAAAAAATACATAGGTTCAAAGTGTTTGGGATGTCGTGGTACAATTTACATATAGTGAAATACACAGATCTTAAGGGTCTACCGATAATATATTTTGCAGGGAACATATAAAAATCAAAGACTGATTTATTTACATTGATTTTCACACTGGGGTGTGGCTAATAGCAAAATCACTGGGACATTATAAGTTACTATAATTAGCAATGGGTGACTCTGAGCAGGACTGGATCCGCCTCCTAAATTTTAAATGATTGCTTCAAGCTAAATTTCTGGGAACTTCTTTGGTCTGGTAATCAGTCTGGGAGTCTTGTAGGAACAGGCTTTCTCGTGATATTTCCACTGCCTCGTGGTTTCTGGCAAGGTTGAGCCGTCTACAGAAACAAGATTTTCTAAGAGCGTCTTGTTATTTCCATTTCCTATCTCAAATGAAACCAAGTGCATGCGGATGAAAATGTTAAAAATACACACACATGCAAACTTTTCATCATCAAGGTTGTTTCTAAATCGAGTCTAATGAAACTCGTCAACAGTACATTTGAAGACTGAAGGCAGCTCTAGTTGTACTGACTATTGGATAAAATAAAAAACTTGGAAGAAGAGAACCAAACACTTTCGTATTTTTAAAAAGTAGGTTATTCTCATGACCATGCCAACCTTAAGAATGTTAAGACCTAAGACATATTAATAAACTAAGAAGCCAGAAGTCTTAATATACAGGGACCTATTGCAATAGCTGATTCTTCACATTCAGATTTTCACCTGCACTCCTCAAGTATGTCTCTAATTACATTTAAAACCCTTAGGTATAGGGTACATTGTTACACATTGCACCATATTACACTCATAAAATATATTCCTGGAAAAAGACACTCTTTAAAAGAAAAAAAAAAAGAATGAACATTTTCATCTACTGAAATATGCCAAACAGACAATGGTGAATAAACTCTGAAGACAATGAGATAACACAGCTTTCTTTAAATATTTCCCTTTCTCCATTTATTTTAAATAAATAAAATTGATTCTATTTCTAAATGCCCATAAATTGCCTCACCTAAGACCACTGGATAGGATTTATGATTCTCAGTACAGAATTTTATATCTAAACACGATGATATAAATTTCAAAAGATAAAAATAAATAGACATTAATGATGTCTAGGATGGCAATGTAACATCAGGATAATGATCCAATTATTATTGATTTGAAAGTATAAGATATTTAGAAAGTGTGAGGTTTAAGAAACTCTCACAAAAAGAGTGAAAAGGATGTCGTATATAACAGGCTATTTTCCCTTGAAAAAAACTTTCCTCTTAGCTAACTTGAAAAGTTTTGAAGTTACAAAAAAACTACTGTATGTATTTTTATAAAAACAGGAGTTAACAAAATATTCTGGGATGACACTTCAGAAGACATATCATCAAAAACACATTTTAATTCAAATAACAGAAATAATGAAAATTCATATTCATGGAAATGTTATTATTGGCCTCTGTTAAGTATTGGAGCAAAGCATGTCCATTTTATCCTAATATTAAATGTTAGTATTAGCTTACTAATTATAAACATCTAGAAGACAACAAAATCTCACACTCTGGCCTGTTTACTTTTTTAGGCATAGGTCTAACATATTTCAAGAATGGTTTAAGTTGTAAGAAGTCATTACAATCTCAGTGCATCATTGTTGAATGCTATTACTGTATTCACTTTTCTGTTACCTTTATCTGTTAGTGTTTCTTATTTAATTCTGTATCAAAATTGTTTATTTCCCTATAACAACAACCAACAACAAAACTAAAGCCTAGGGCATCACATGTTAAAAGGCAGGGGGAAAAATATCCAAAGTGGATTACATTTTTGCCCCTTGCTAGTGACGGTCTGAAGGGTCTTTTTGTTTGTTTTCTTTAAAGAAAGACCAATTTTTACAGATAAATGAACCCATTTCTAGTATACTGCTTCTAACGATTATAAACAAAAGTAACAATATAGACATCCTCTTCATAAAAAACAGAGACCAGTGAAGTATGTGATACACTTCTGTCCTTTACCTTGCCAAACCACATTTCTGGTTAAGAAAGTTAAGCAAAAAAAGAACACTAAGTCAATAGACTAACTACAGAAACCAAGCGTAATGGTTTGCATGTAAAATAAGTGCATTGGTTATGTTATGTGAAATCAGGAAACCAAATATTCAAAGATAGATTAAATATTCTCACATTCTCCCCCGCCCCTCTAAGCTCCAATGATCATTCCCAACAAATTCCACATCCAGACCATCTAAATACATTGTATCAAATACAAATACTTTAAAGTTCATCGAATTTTGATACCTTTACAATGTTTAACAAAACATGCGGGACAGAACCTTTTCATGTTAGAAAATGGCAATTATTAACTACTAGTTTTCAACTAATTTTTCATTAACAGATTAATAGTTTCCTCAGAAAGCAGAGTCTCCTCCTGTTCTTATTATGTGTTTAACATTTCAAATTATACAACCCCATCAAGAGGTCATTCTATCAGGCTAAGCAAACTAGTAGAAAATTCCCAAGTTTATGCAAGAAACTGTGAGGGCTGGCTTGTTGTGAATCAAGCATGAACTTAAGGCATGTGTTTTGAAAGATTTTTAACAACCCTGTAGCCTTTCAAGAAGATCCCAACAGGATGCATCAAACATGTGAACTTTAGCTCAAGCTTAACAATCTAGCTGGTGAAGAGCCCAAAGTGGGCATCAAAAAACACCTGCACCAGGGACCTGGCTATGACCCTTGTGGTTATATGATGCCAATCCTCTGAACTTTAGGGGCCGCATTCTTAGGACGAAACTAGCATTATAATCCTGTTACTTTGGAGAAGTGCTGTAAGCACTCAATGAACAGTAAGTTCACGGCCTTAGAAAAAGTTAAGATACTATCATCGGAGCATTTACAGGCATGTCAGGATAAGAATAAAAGAAACTGGACCCTCAGAACAAGACCTTGAAATGTTCATGGAGAAACACATGAGGATCACCGGGTAAAGTAACTACTGGAAAACTGCAAAGAATGAAGGCTCTGGTCTACGTTATCAATTACCAGAAATATTCATTCTCAAAGTCCATTGATTACTTTTTAAACTTTCCTATTATAATACAAATATAAATACAGTCATACTCTCTATAGTATTTGAGTATTTTTCAAAACACTTCAGATTGCAAATCATTCCCAAAAAAATCAGTGGGAAGATTAAAGTAAAATCTTCGAGGAAATCTTAAATTGTGAACGACAACTACTGGTCAGATGGGTAAGAAGTCTCTTCTCCCTTTAAAGAAAGTTGCCTCTCTGGCGCCTGGGAAACTTAAAAATCCACACTACATGAATTTGCTAAGGTACTGTCCCAGATATTTTAAAATGAACCCTTACTACTATTTTAAAACTGTTTACTGTACCAATCTGTTACCTCCACTTAACTTTCTGTTTTTTTAGTCTAATTACTAAACGGTTTCAAATGGTAACAACCTAATCTTATCACTAAAAATTTCTGAATTAAAAAAAGTTTAAGATGCAAGTTAATCTATTGGACTAAAGATGCCTATTATCATATAAGTGCCTGAAATCGCTGGGTCCCTAGCTGAGATTTCTAAAACTTCCTGCACACAGGAATTCTAGCCCAAACAACCACTACATTTCAATGGAGGTGGAAGGATTAAATGAAGTATTGCCTGTAAAAACATATAACTACCTTAAGTCCTTTTTTGGAACAAGCCAAAAAATAATACTAATACTCTGTAAAGTGGTGTTATTTAATGGAATGACCATTTTCTTGTTTGCTGTTAAAATTAAAAAGTCACCAAACTAACATCCACCAACTTACTGGTTAAAGATTTGTTCTCCACAATAAGTAAACACACACTGCAGCAAGTTACTAAGCAACATTTATCATGAGTTCCACCTACTCATCATCATTAGGACTTACCATCATGTTCACAAGCCAAACTAAACAGTGACCCTACTTCTAGAACACTCATCTTACATGTTACTAAAATATTACCTTGCCAACATACTCTTTCCACTTCCCGATCCTGAGCTTGAAATTATATCCAGTACAAGTTTTGTTTTTTTACTTTGATACTTTAAAATGAGTGCATGAGGATTTTTTTTTTTTTAATGAATAGGAGAAAGAAGACAATACTTCTGAACATTCGACAAGTCTGAAGAGCATTACGCTTTGTAAGTGCTGCTTTAGGCCACGCCACAATGGCTTCCGATTCTACCCTAAGAGACATCTCTGAGGTTTTCTCCCCGTGACACTACAAAGTATTGCTACCCACACCTGAACTCTTCTTCGAAAGGTAGAATGCATATTTTAACATATTCCTTTTACCATGTGGCTTTCCTTATTTTTTCATCGGTGATAAAACAACCCTAACCATACTACAAAACCAATGACCAAACCACCCGGCCCACAGCTTCCACCTCCCTAAGATTTTTTACTTCTCTAGACGCAAAATCTTTGAGGCAGATCTACAGCCAGCTGCCAAGTGTCCGTTTGGCAGTAAAAAGACTGTCATCACCAATATCCCCTGCTCTCTTAGTATTCAAGAAACAGGGAAGGAAAACAGTGAGTGCCTTGGGGGCCACATTTTTTGTTTTCTTAATTTTGGCTTTCAAAATGTGGTCTAGAGTTCCCATGGCTTAAACTGTCTACACAAAACTTTTGTTTTGGAATGAGAAGTAATCATTGAACCCTTCTGGGGAAGGTACAGCTAAGTTGCTCAGGAGCCACAATTCTGGAAACTACCAGGCTCCAATCCCAGGCCTCCACCTACTCTTGCTCTGAAAGTATATGCAAGTTACTTAAGCTCTCTGGGCCCGTTTCCTTATCTGTGAAATAGGAATATTAGCATACCTAACTAAGGAAGCAACCCCTGTAAAACTCATGGCACAGAGCCGAGACCACAACAAGTGCTCACTGATTTGAGCCATTATTACCAGAGCAGAAAGAGGACTCCACAAATGAATGAAGATCACAAAACTGCCTTTTCTAGAGAGGGAGCAGGGATTAATTGGGGATTACGACCTATGGAGTGCTGAGAAAAACTCAGGTCCAAACCTGGGCAACCTGAATTCCAATACGTGGTCTCAAATAATTTGTTACTTAACCTCATAGAGTAATTTTACCTTCTGTGAATCTTGTTGACCTCATATGTTAATGAGAAAGAGTGGTCTAGAATCTGCATTAGTGGTTTCAAGGCTGGCTGTGTATTTCAATCATCTGGGGAAATTGAAAGAAGGATCCACACATACCCCTCTCCACCAAGGATTCAACTTCAATTGCACCAGTTATAGTGCTCCATCCTTTCCTTCTGAGGGCCCTCCATCCTTTCCTTCTAGAATTCTTAGCTTTACCTATCTTTTCATGCATAAAGGTCACGGAGATCTAATATTCTAAGCATGTTAAGAACAGCAATCGCTACTGACACTTCTTGATATTTATGAATATGGGTAGCAGGTATTAAATCATCAGTTTTGGCCTCTTCTGGGGTCAATGGAACAAACACATGGTTCTTTTGCTGCCCCAAAATTGATCTCCTCCAGCATGGTTTAAGATTAAGTTATCTTAACGTTTAGCAAATCATCAAACATCTTTCTTTAGCCCGCTTTCCTCAAGGACAGTGAAAACAAGCAGCCAGTTTTTAAAACCTTGAGTTCTCTTGACACTATAAACTTCCAGAGATACCCATGGGTGTGGGCATATTCACCTAACACCTGAAAAAAGTACTCCAAAAGAACCTTAGAAGAACTTTCTGATAACCTTAGTCAAAGCAAAGATTCACAGGTTTGCATCAAATGCCTTTGAAATACCTTTTATTTCTATTCTGCCTTTCCACAATGACATCAAAGTTTCCTACACGTAACAAAATTTTAAAAAAGATATTCCACAGAGGTATTTCCATTTCCAACTTCCCAGTAGCGTCAGGAGCAGAAATGGGAAGAGAATCTCGATGTCTGGAATGACCTCAGATGGCCCCTCAAGTCATCACACCGCAGGCAGAGAAATGAAAGGGCTGAACTAAATTATTCAGGTTAAGGTTCCAATGTACCTTAAATATATTTTGATTCTGAGATTATTATTAAGAAAGATTCTCTTTTTGACAGTATCAAGAGTTGAATACAAACTTTCCCAGGCAACAAAACTTCAAATTAAAGCTGAAAATTCCTTTCACTATCTTAATCATTATGGTTATTAATAGAAAAAAAGGAACAGACTACAAATGCAGTCTAGATATGTTAAGTCAGTGATAGTCACTGGGATTCTGAATAATCCCAAAGTCCCTAAAACACTTCTCTTTCCTTTAAGCCTGTGCCCTGTGTTTATAGAAAATCACGATTTATCCATTAAACTAATAATAACAAACATGAAAGGCAATGTGTAATTAGTGGCATAAGACAGTTAACATAAAGTCTCAGCCTAAGAGTATCAAGGGAGGAACAGAAAAAGCAACAGTAAATAAATGATACACATCAAATATCCTACAGCAAAACCAGCGACCCTCAAGGAGGGAGGGAAGGCACTTCCCAGAGGGTGACTGCTGCTTTTGGCAGGTTCTTTTCTTTGCTCTTTCCTCTTTCTTTTCTTTTGGCTAGTGTTGATTTAAGCATTTTATTTTACTTTGTCTCATTCTCTTTAGTTGGAAGGAAACTAGGACCTGTTGGAGAAGCAGACTGTGTAAACTAGCACCTAACTTCTTGACCTTCTGTGCTTTACAACAAGTCTTCAACACTGTCAATCTGAGCCCTAACAAGGATGCTGAATTCATCCATTTAAAAGAAATCTTACTGACTACGGTCATGATAGTCTCTTAGGTAAACTATTAAACAGATATAAGAATGTCGCTAGTCCCTGTCTATGAATCACAGTTTAAACTGAAAAGATAATAATTAACAATGTTCTTTAAACCTGGGCTTGGGGAATTCCCTGGCTGTCCAGTGGTTAGGACTCTGCGCTTTCACTGCTGAGGGTGCGGGTTCAATCTCTGGTCAGGAAACTAAGATCCCACAAGCCAGGCAGCAAGGCCCCCCAAACAAAAAAACAAACAAACAAACAACTGGGCTTGGATAAGGGAAAAGAATATTTGAAAGAGCAGAATAAGAGGCACGAGGAGACAGACTAGGTTTCCTTTCTCTCTGTGATGCTATGGGAAATCGTGTCTCAAACTCTTCATCTTCAGAATGAGTGCAACAGTCCTTACTACTTCCATATTTCACAAAACATTATTATTTTGTTAATTTTCACACATTCTGAGACGCTTAAAGGAAGGGAATCCGACATAGTTAGAGGCTCCAGTTTGAGTCACGTTTCCATTCTTTCCATAATATTGAATAGTTTAACAATTATATTAAAATATCCAATACCAAATACATGTATATTACCGTATTACCTACTTAATACTTGGAAGAAGTCCAACAAGTATGGAATGTTAGGGTAGAGTGTTTGAGAGACCAGATATCCAATCTGGAATCCCATCCTTGTCCCATCACTTATTAGCTGTGTAACTGTGCGTAAGGTATTCAAGGCTTAGTTTCCTCAGCTATCAAGTGGGAAAAACAGAGTACTTACATAACTAGGGTGTTAGAAAGATTATATATGAGATAATGTACACAAAGTCTTAGCCCACTGCCGGCAACAGCTAAGTAGCTTAATGAAGAGTAACTACTATTAACATAATCATCCAGCACTTTTGTTCTGAAAGTATCTAGGCCAGTGGAATCTCTCAGATAGCAATTCAAGTCCAGAACTACTCTGCAGCCTCTCAAAACCTAAAGAAGAAAATACTGAGGACAGACATCCAATCTAAAATACACGTCCTGAGACTCAAAGCCCAAGATCCTTTCAGGCCATTCCCAAGAGCTCTGGAAACAAAACAAAACAAAACAAAAAAAAACCCTCAGGTTATTTCAGAACTCCCACGTTTACATAAAACACCTCTGCCTTCTAGTAGTGTAATCATTTTACAAGTGAGAATATCTAGAGTTTTTAGACTCTAAAAACTGAACTGAAGCATCCAAGCCCAGCCTCGTTGCCTGTGAACCATCTCAGAGCATACGGAGGTCACTACTCCCTCTGAAGTTCAGGGATGTAGACCAAGAACACCCAGAAGCCTGAGACTTTGGGATGGGCAGTCGGCCCACTGCTGGGGAATTCCAGTAGCCTGGGGTGGGGAGGTAGCAGCAGTGCAGTGGAAAGTCCTTCTAATTACATCAGACATATGATGATGGTCAACTATCTGTCATACTCGAGAGCAGCTGTGACGTTAGGATATTTCCACTATATGGAAACAAGTCATAAAATATGTCCAAATATCCTTTTTTTTTTTTTTAACAGGATGTTGTTTACAATGGAATACTGTAAGAAAATGATATGGATTCTGACTGAGGTGATAGTTTAACATGGGTGTATACATTCATACATCACAACTCATGAAACTATACTTAAAATCTATGCAGTTTATTTAATGCAAATTGTACCTAAAATTAAAAGTTAAGCGCTAAGCAGAAGACATCTTGAAGTTCAAGACTGGACACAAAAATAGGGGTGGAGATCAACTAAAGGTATGAGCCATATTGCAACAGTTGGGAATGGAGAGGAGGTCCACTGGGATGTTAGCCATAGCTGAGTCCCACGCATAAATCACATAAAGTTCCTCATGTGAAGTATCACCCACAGGTCTGTTTCACTCATCTGTATCAGCAGGCCATGCCCACCCACGAGCAGGCATGAGAGAGCAAGTTACAAGGATTACATATGAGGAGGTGGAGAGGGGAAATGTCAGAAGAGAAAGGGGAGAATGGTAGTGGATTTTATTTAAATGCAACCTGGTTGCAGAGGACATTTCCCATGTATACACAGATTATCAAGCGAACATCTACATATGGTTGTATTTTTCTGATGACTATCAGCCCTTTTTAGTTGCAGACTTGAGCACAGCACATGTTCCAATTAACTCCATTCTTTGTTGCAACTTGCTGAGTTGGGTGTCTGTTGCCAAAAAGGGGTAGGTGGTTGGTTACATAACAAGGACCTGGGTGGAATCTCCTGCCAAGTCTACACGGCGAGTTGGCGGAATGTGTGTGGTATGGATGGGGGTTGGTAGAAGGTGGGAAGAAAAGAGGAAGACCACAGGAAGAATAATATCCTTCAAGACAGACTCTGACAGAGGCAGGCCTCATGGGCTGTGTGGCTAAGGGAAAGAAGGTCAAAGGGGAGCCGAACTGGAGGTAGGTAATGAGATGTCCATGCACAGAAAGTAGATCAGGTTGTTCTATCACACAAGAATTTCTCCCCTAGGGTGATGCTGCCAGGAACAGTCTAAGGTGACAATAACTTTAGGAAGAGGCTTGACCCAAGTGCAACTGTGATGGGGTCTCTGATAATGAAAGAGAGAAAGGGAGATCATAAGGTTAAAGGATAAGGTGGCCTTCAACAAAGTTTTTCCAAGTAAAACATAAGCAATCCAACAATATGTGCATTCATTTTGGTGAGTGAAGTACTACTCACTAGAACGCAAACTTTAAGTCTGATCCTAGGCAGGCTTAAGGTATTTTTTAGACATGTAGACTGCTATGCTGTTCACTTGGGGGTCGGCTGGTTCTATTCCATAGCCACGGACTGTATTCCTAACACTATTCAACTGTTTCCCAATCTGTGTAAGAGTTTATGTACTATTAACAAGAATTCACCCAACAAAATTTAAGTGACAAAACCAAACACTACAAGTGTCCCTGGGATTGGTCCCTTTGAAGACAGGGCTGTAGGAAGTCACCAATACACTCAAAAAATGTTTTTTAAAAAGACACACGGTCTTTAAAAAAAAAGACACACAGTCTCAATAAGTAATAAGCAACATGGGACAAATTATTTACTGAAGAGATAAACATTTGATTCTAATGCAAAGATTTCCTAGACAAGGCAGTTGTGACAACAGTGGAAAACTACCCCACTCTTACAGTGACTGTCGTAATTACAACTGCCATACACTTGGCTTTTTTAACTGAAACTATATGATTCAGAGATTTTCTGGATTTTCTACTTAAGACATTAATAGAGCATCAGGACATCAAACTATGAGGGGGGAGATGACAAAGTTGGCTAAAAGAGGGCTAAGTAAGGACTGCACGGTGAAAAGTGCTCACCATTGTAGCACGATGAGTACACATCCAGGTTCTATCAGCCAAGCCCAGATTAGACGTGTGTACTGCAGGAAAGTGGATTAGAAACACGATTCTGAACATGGAACTCCCATGGCTTCCTCGAAGATGAAGGACTTGGGGATAAGTGTCACAAAACAAACACTATTCACTGGGCTGAATGCAAAGTAATGAGGGCAGAACCTATCATGGCATGTTTAATAACATAATTTTGCTAAGGCAAACTAAGGGGTGCTTAATGAGGTTCCATCAAATAAGTTATGTGAATTGTGTCATTTGAAAACCACAAAATATCACATTAGTTAAGGGAAACATTTGACAAGCAGTTTCTAGTCTCATGACCAATTCCACATTAGGCAATCTTGCAAATGACATAATTAACACAACTTACTTAACCGATCTCTATTTGCAATTCATTAGGTATAATTTTCCAGCAGAATCATGCCCTCTAAAGGTGACGAGGCACATAAGGGCAGTTAATGAATATGAGGTACTCAATCTATGTGGAATATAGTATGAGTCAACCACTTTGCGTTAAAAACCAACGATATCTTCATATCAAAAAGGTAGAGCTACTTAGTCCCCTTAGACTCTGTGACAAAAGATGAAAACACAGAGGCAGACCTTCCATATAAGTGCATGTATCTACGTATAAATTCATCCCACACGCTTTGCTTTGCACACCACTGGAATGTTAAATGATGAGCAAACAATCTGTTTTCATTTCCACTGAGAGAGAGAATAAGCCTAACATTCCAAAGGTGTTCCAGGACTGAGGGCATCAGGGGAGCTTCTGCTCCTCAGCACAGGGCACTGAGCTGAAAAGCAACATGAGCTACGCCCCTAAACTGCCTGATGTTAAAAGAGGCTAGTGGTCTGCAGCTGATCAATTCTTTAGGAACCCTTAGTTTCGAATAGGACTTTCCCAGAGCCCCTGGGACATAGAGAAGACCTGGAGGATTATTTTTCTCAAACCCTCAGAAATTAAGAGAGAATTGGGTCTGAGTGCATTGGAGACACATCTTTCTTTCCATAAGCCTGATGGTTTTCATATGAAAATTACCGCTGAACTCAAGAGGAAAGTTAGAAGCACTGGCACAAATTAGAGAAAGAGAGACAGAGGAAGGGAGAGAGGGAGGGAGGAGCACGTTCCACCTGCCGCTGATTTTTCTTTTTTATAGATTTTTCAATAAGAAATCAACAACTGCATGTTTGAAAAGCCACTTCTACAGGCCTCTGTTTCTAACTTTTAAGCTTAAAATCTTCATGAGTTCATGCTCGGGTGGCAAAATCTACAGGAGAAAGGCATCTGGTTTGTTGTTGATGTTTAAATGATGAATTAGCCAAAATTTTCTTTGCAGACAATGCACTGTCACAAACTTCACTTATTTGAGAGGCCAATGCTATAGAATCATACATGATATGGCCACAAGTCTTGGTTCAGTGGACCTCAGTAAAACCCAAGATCATTCACCCAGCTGTAAACGTCTGGCATACCCCAAAGAGTAGAACTAAATGTCAACACCGACCTCTACAGAGACACAGAGATCTTATAAATCCATTCTGTAATACTCTTCCAAATACTCCCTGGAGGAAAGTTCAACTCTAGCCCACAATTTTAGAAATGGAGAAACTGTGGACCAAAGTAGTTCATCCAATCTAATTAGTTTAGACCTGCAGTCCATACTCAACCCCAGGTGTGTAAGGGAAGAAGGCAAAAGAGCAGAGGAGAAAGCAAAAATGGAGAACACTCAGTTGGTTTCAAAAGTACTTTGCCCTGAATACAGAATATTAAATGAATATTGCCATTCACAAGACACAGGAACTCTTTAAAATTCAAAACAATATTGACTGTCCACAGATATATTTTAAAATGGAATTTTACTTGTCAACCATTTTTAATAAGGAACAGAGGGTATATAAATAGGGCCAAGGAATAGAGGGTATGAATAGGGCCATTCCATTTAAATTATTTTTTAAAAAATGGAAGATGCATAGTGTCTGAATGTAGGCAGGACTGGGCCCAATGAGTTAGGCCATCACTGATGTGTCTGTATCTTGGTGGAAAAAATATTGTTTTTACCTATTCTGTAAAGACTAATTATTAAACCCTTTTCAGTTCTTCATTCTTCCCTTGTACATTCAAGGTACTTCGCATCTGAAGTGTAAATAACAATGTCTGCCAAACTGCCTAGCTGCTTTCGTAGCAGAAATTATATTTGAAAAAAAATTTTTTTTAATTTTTTTACAATAGGCTAATTACTCATTTATTTACAATGTCACCTCAGACCAAAGTCTGACTTCTAAAAATGTAAAACACAGTTTCAGCTGGGTATATGGCAAGGGTAGTTGTATGCAGCATGATGTAATCAACTCTGCATATCCTCTAGAATCTTCCAGTTCAAAATACACTGCAGCCTCTAGGTAGCCAAAATTCATTCACAAAGCTATGCTGTAACTATACTGAGTATAGTCTACCTTCCAAACTGTTAACTGCAGGTCCACAAAGGTATGTTTGTGTAAGTTCTCTGAATGTTGACATCCATTATATCTAATAAACAGTATTTTTTTAGTTTTGCTAATTCACTTATTTTATCTTGTTCTCCTTTTTATTCAGACAGCTCTTTAAAAATAGTCATCTTTACTTGCCTCAGTTTCCTCACCAGAAAGAAGAAGATAGTAACTGTTTACCCTCGGATGCCACCCACTCCTCCTACTCCACAGGTGTATTACAAGGATTAATTAGATACTAAAGTTAAAGTGTTGTAAGCTGTGCAAAATAGAAGGCTTGAATACAGAAACAATGATCGTCTTAAGCTATACTTTCAACAGACATCCTCATGATGTTGCAAACATATCTACCTGGTTTCTCTTCCAAGCTGTTAGGTAGATGTTTGATCATATATATTTCAAAATGATAATTTGCTGATCCAATTTTGCTGATGACTTCAATCAGTAAAAGGAGAAACATAACTTAGAAAGTCCATTGCGTTACATTCCCAGTTATAAGCAATATCAGACCCACATATATTTCACTTTATTACTCTGACCAATTCTAAATGCAGCTTGACTTCACTGTTGCTTGAAATGATTCATATTACAAAGCTTTTGTTACTGAACTGAGGAAAACATTACAGGGTTCGGGTTTCTTACCCTCTACCAGTCACTTGTCCCAGAAGCTAAACAGAACTCCCAGATCTCCGGCTGATCATGGCTGAGAGCTCATTAGGCTGTTCCTCACGTTAAATTACTGAAAAGGGTGATGTATTTATAATATAGCTTGCGATGCTATAAAATGGCTCATCAATCTGTTTTATTCATGGAAAGTCCACATAAGGCCACTAGTCTGTTACTGGCAATAAACCTTGGGTGCGTCTTCAAAAGACCTGCATATTAGATAGTGATTTATGACTCTGTCCAAGGAATCAAACATGATACTAACAAGGCAAGGGATAACTCAACTGACACATTCAAAAGCAATATAATTTCAGTAGTAAATCAAGTGGGTATAACATACACAGGGAAGAGAGAAAGACAGGTGATTAGCATGTATATATTAAAAGAAAAGCAGAGTGTTAAAAAATATATACCAATTCTGAGTGTTCAGATCTTAAATCATTCCTAATTCATTCTCTGCATTATTTTTTCTTACACGGCATTTCTAACATAGCATAGTCACTCCTCACCTCCCATTTTATACCTAGAGTATTCTTTTATAAAGACAGTGATATATCCTAGATAATTTGCCTTTTTTAATACCCAAAGAGAGAGTTGCTCAGCAGTTCTTACCCTTAAAACATAAAGCTGTTTTGGATGAGAAAGATCCAACGAAAAGAACAAGAAATATTTAGAATCAGCATGAGAAACCAAAATAATTAGTTCGGTCTTACACTGTTTTCATAGACTAGCACATTTATTAGAAAAGTTCTCCCTGTTAGGTGTCTGGAAATCCCAATACTTCAAAGAGATCTCTTACCTTAAGATCAAGTAAAAAACTGACAATAAAACAAATGATGCTTTTTTAACCACTGAGTTTTCTCTTAGGTTGCCAAATAGTCACTTAAAACTAACAGTATGAATGTGAAAGCATAGATGTAGAAAATAAAAGGGTTTCTCCTACAAGTGAGTAATGAGTTTAAGATGCCTTACATGTACTTGCTATTTTTATCTTCAACGGTCCACTTAAAAAAAAAACTCATTTTCATAAAAGAGTGTGGGTTATGCAAATTCAATATCCTATCACATACACTGAACCTGTTGGCATTATTTTATTTAGAAAAGAGAAATATTATTTTTAAAAAGAGGGTTTTTTCCCCCCCTATCCCTAAGTGCACATGGCATCACCACTTTTCTTCCCCATCAGTGTGTCTCAGATTCTCATTCAGGCAAAACTGGAAAGCTACTTGACTTTTCCCCTTGGACTGCTCAATCTTCTGGACAGGGATCCTTCA
This sequence comes from Balaenoptera ricei, assembly GCF_028023285.1. Taxonomy (NCBI): domain Eukaryota; kingdom Metazoa; phylum Chordata; class Mammalia; order Artiodactyla; family Balaenopteridae; genus Balaenoptera; species Balaenoptera ricei. Next base: position 56,829,665 of record NC_082644.1, on the reverse strand, counting down.
TGCGACACCATTCCTAAAAGTGAAAGGGAGGAAGGCGTCCTCCCTGTTATTATTGTTAGTCACAAATCAAACACTCTGCTTCGGCAAGGAGTGACTCCAAACACCTTCCCTCTCACTACAGGCAAGCCCTCCTGGGCACTGGAGTCAGCTCGCCCGGCTGTGCTCAGAGGAAAGGCCCTCTGCAGTCCCTTCTTGCTAACGGCTTATAGGTTCAAGTCTTGAACTCTTCATTTCAAATGCCGGAAGCTATATGTTTGCGTCTACGTTCAGCCCAAACAAATATGAATTCTACATTTATTTCAAACCAGTTGTTGCAGCTAAAACTTCCTTGGCTTTCCTAACAAATGGAATTTATTAAATGCTGCAGAATGATAGAAGACTACCACAGAGTTCAAGACTAGAAAGAGAACGGTGGGTTCACAGAGTAAATGGATCTGTGCAGTTTTACTATGAAACAACTTTTCAAATAATCACACATGAATTAAGGGTGAGAGTTGATCCCTTTTCCCCACATCTCACCTGTCACCAGGGCTTTTGGAATAGAGAAAACGGAGAAAACTCTACCTGGCCCCCTCGAAAAAAAAAATCAGAACGTATTTAAGTGCCCACACACAGAGATTTCGCCTTTGCTATGTACGAACAAAATAAACTATCTTCTCTTGCCTCCTCAAACACAAAATGCACGAGCACAGACATCCTTGGCCAGACACCCTTCGGGTTATCTCACAGTTAAATAAAATAAAAAGGGCTTCTTTTTGTGCATCTACACACACACACACACACACACACACACACACACACACACACAGTCGCAAACTCCAAGAACCCTGCCTCCAATTTTCTGTCACAAAGAGCACTCTGGGGGCCCGGGGAGGGGGAAAGTGTTTGGGAAACAGAAGGCGCCGGGGCAGCCTGTGAAGTGGACATTGGCATATCTCGCCCGGGCTTTTCCTGTGGGGTTCATCTGGTCGGCAGGGTGGGGAATAGTTGTCTGCGCCATACCAAGGTCAGCCTGCTACGGCTGACAGTCTCTGTCTCTGTACAAAGGAAAGAATCAATACTTTTGGACTACGGCTGTGCCCTCAGTGTAAAACAACAAACATGCAGCGTCTGACATGTTTCTAGGTGATTTGTGGCAGAACCTCTTGTCTGATCTGTATCCAGGAGCTGCTGTGTTACTGCTCTTTGCTTTTCGCCTCCCTCACTCCCTCCCGAGGCCCCCTCCTGCCTGGCCCGGCTCTGTGATGTCTAATACTTTACTCAGGTACAGAGGCTGGTGTTCTACCCTACAGCTACTTGTCACTCAATAAATCACACCTACGAGCGCAGTCTGCACAGACTGATCCAGGCTTTAAAAAAGGATCAGAGGGACAAAGTGCAGGCAAGATACTGTAATTATAACAAAACTAAAATATTCAGAGAGAGGGACAAACGCACAGGCTCTGAGACACGGATAAAATGTCACTAGAAACGGCAGCTTTGTCCTCTTTTGGTTTCAGTCTTTTCATGCACCCCATCTCCCCTCTGCCCCCTCCCTCCCCTCATTTATTTTGGTTGCTCTTGTTCTTCTTTGTTCTAACTAGAATTCAAGGCATAACAGGAGCTTTATTAAAGAGTTCACTAAAGCAAATTATGATCATCTCAGATTTTAAAATATACGTAAGTTGTACTAAATCAAAGAGAGGCACTCTCAGTTAAGTACCTTTAATATCTTCAGTTTGCATTCTTATCTAAAATATTTGCACACAGAGGCTCCCAATCCTCCTGAAACTGCCCAAGATGTAACAACTGTACCAAGAACCAGCTATTAATTATGGCTTGAAGTTAATTATTTGAACAGCCATGAAAATGATTTTACTTACACAAAAACATGCTTGTTTTGTCTGACTGCACCGTTTGTGTGAAATATGTCAAAATTTTAATATATTATTATATGTTCTTTAAATTGCTTAAGAACTATTTTATACTAGATCTGTTCTTTCTCATCCCCCCCCCCTCCATTTATTTTCCAGAGTGTGAACCATTAGCCTAGTCAGATAAGAAGGTTTTGGACAGTTTCTTCTGTTCTAAATATTTTAAATGCAGCATTTTGAGTTATCTTGGCAATTTCAGTCACATCAGACACCTCTTAATGCAGGAAAAGTGATGTTCCATCATGAAGGTCTTGCACAAGTCTCTACTGTAACTGTTGCTGATGAAAATAAAAGTGAGTTAGAATAGCTCTACGCTTCCTTCCTAGTCAATCAATGCCTGACAGCACCAGTTCCTTCAACCATGTACTTCAGCGATGATGGATCAATAACTGTGGTTTAACAACAGGGAGCCACCAATCATTATACGAATGATTAAAAGGGGTCTCACTCACATACACCTCTGCAGACAGAGTAGGCCATGAGATCAGAATACCTGCCACATTATGCTTCACACTACAGGAATTCAGGTAAAGAAGGGAAAAAATGGTGGGGGGGAGGGGGGAGAATCATTAAGACAGCATAAAGGAAATATAAAATGCTGATGACCATGTCAATTTTCAGCCACTGTTGTCTTAGACGCTAGTTCTCCAAATTCGCCGTAATGGAGTTGAATCAAATTTTTTAAAGGGGGGAGGGGGTAGTGCTCAATCCTACAAAATTTCAACTTATTAAGATTACTGGGAATGTCGCATAAACATCCCCTTTATCCTCCACACACCCACAAGGTCCACCTGCCTGGAGAGTCAGTCTAGGCTCACTATCTTGGAAACCCTTGCTGCCCTGACTTATTTTCATCTCACTGTGTTAAAATTATTCTGTGAATATCTATCTGAAAAGCCTAAAAGACCCTAAAAGGGTAGGACTATTTCATCCAGGAATAAACAACATCCCTGACATAAAGCAGATGTTCAACCATGATAGACAAATTAATGAAATGAATGAATCAGCCTTAAAAAGAAAATCATGTCCCTTTTTAAAGAAACTCAAGCAAAAGATATTGCACAACTTCCCTCTTGTACCTACAGAATATTACTGGGAATTCACTCATTACCATACAAAGCACCATAAATTATCAATTAAAACCGTGAAAATCTCTTGCAAAAGCAAAATTCTCTGCATTGCTGCCTGTCCTTTCTCATTTCTCTGGGAACAGCAATGAGTGGCCCATCCTGACATACACTCAGCAAATGAACAAATGCTGACTAGGGGCCACCCCAGCCTCAACACTGAGATTCAAGGTGCACTTGGCTCTGACCTTTGACGGCAAAGAAGATAAACAAATAAAGACATAATCACAAGACATTATTTTAAGTACTTCAGAAAAGGTACAAAGAGGGCCATGTTCTTAGCCAGTGGAGGTTTTGCCACTCAGGAAATACTTGGCAATATCTGAAGATAGTTTTTGGCTGTCAAACTGAGGCAAGGGACAGAGGAGAGAGAGGTTGTCGCTGGTAGCTATCTAATGGGTAGAGGCCAAAGATTCCGCTAAATATCGTACAAGGCACAACATGATACCCCACAACAAATAATTAGTTGACACAAAACGCCCATCATTCCAGGGTTGAGAAATCTCAGTATAGGGTGTTCAGGAAACACAGAGGAAGAGAATACCTAACTATCTAAAGAAGAACAGCAAGAGAAAAGAACACAGTGGAGGATTGGGAGAACCCAACGCATCCCTAACAGTGGTAGATAAGAAAAGTGGTTAGAGGAAAGGACAAGAGATTAAAATGGGCCAGATCACACCAAAGAATTCATACCTCATCTAACACACCAGGGGAGCTGACTACAGGATTTGGGAGTTGGGAAGTGACAAGGTTCAGATCTGCATGTTAGATTACTCTGGTAATGACAGGAGGGACAGCCAAGAGAAAGTTGAAAGTGGAGTTTGAAAGCAAAAAATAATGAGTCTTTAGGAAATCAGAAGCACTGGGACTGCAGAGAAATGAGGAGGGAAACCACAGAGTTAGTTGCTGTTGGATTTGGGGAAGGAGCATGGGAGAGGGAAGGCTCTAGGGTGACTTCCCTTATTTCCGGCCCAGGTAGGATATTAGACAGATGTGATGTCATTTAACATATTGCAGAGGCTGGCTAGAAGAGGGCAAGAGTAGAAACTGAAAAATTTAGGTTCTGACTGGCTGAGTTTTGAAGTGGAGGGTCCAAGAGAGCTGAACTTCCAAACATGGAGCTCCACAGAGAAGTCTAGGATGGAGAAATAGTTGGGTAGTTGTCAGTAAATCAGCAGGAATTTCAGGCAATAGGAATGAGTGCAACTGCCCAAAGTGTGTAGGAGAAAACGGGGAAAGACTTACATTTCAAAGAACACAAAAGATGCACGTAGAAAACAAGGAGTCAGAAAAGTAAGAATAGAATTGGAAGGATGAACAGCCAGAAAATCCAAACACTTCAAGGAGGAGCAACAGTGTACAAAGCATCAAATGTCACAGAGAAATACGTGAAAAAAGAGAATCACTTCTACAGGAAGCATCAGATGAGAGCTCAACTCTCCAGAGCTCCTGCTGTGGGGAAGGGCAGGAACAGCAGTTCGATGGTTCGATGGTAGTTCCTACCAGGCTAAGGCAGGAAGAGGCTGAGTTCTGAATGGAAACAGAGAAAGGTGTGACCTGACCATCAAAGGCTGAAGGGAATGAGCCTGGACCACAAAGAGGCTGATTTTACCTTCGTAATAGGAAAGAATTGGAAATAAACTATAGGAGAATCATTTCATCTTTATGATGGGATAATTTCCAGCCCCTGAAGAGGATACAAGGCTGATGATCATGTTTATAATACTCCACACATATAAGGACACCAATCTGTCTCAATGATACCCTACCTAATATCATCACCTAAGTCTAATATTGTGGAGGGCATGCTAGATACGTAGGTATGTTTATCTTAGAGTGGCTGGGGTTATAGATGTTCATGATTGTGCTTTTTCTAATCTCTTATTTTCCAAAATTAGCATGTTTAATATATGCAGTAATTTATTTTAAAAGAAATTAACCTCAGGTACTTCTCTGGTGGTCCAGCAGTTAGGACTCCACACTCCCAATGCAGTGGGCCCCGGGATCAATCCCTGGTCCGGGAACTAGATCCCGCATGCCGCAACTAAAGATCCCGCACACTGCAACGAAGATCCCACGTGCCACAACTAAGACCCAGCGCAGCCAAATAAATAAGTAAATAAATAAATATTTTTAAAAATCGTTTAAAAAAAAAAGAAAGTAACCTCCTAAGTAGGAAAGACAGAGGTTCAATGACATCCTGGGTCCCTGGGACAAGAGAGGAAATGGCATCCAGATCACCCAAGGGGGAAAGGAGGCACTAATTTGAGGGGGAGGCGAGCATGTCTGCATTACAATGCCAACTGTCCAGCAAGCTAGAAATTCTCCAAACCAGTTATATCCATAGAATGAGTGGAAATTTTCATTGTTAAATAGTCTATCTAGAATTGACAAAATTTTAAGTATGAGTGTTACTAAATGTTTTTGCAATAATTTCCAAGTTGGAAAGAAGGAAAACCAGCTATAAAGAAAAGGGCAGTGGGGAGGATAAAGAAGAGGAAAGAAAACAAAACAAAATGTTGAGCAGCTGGTATATTTTAGTTAATTTTCCTAAATGCCACTGTGAAACAAGGCCACCTCAGTTTATACTGCCTGAAACTAAAGCACACATTAACTCAGCCGAACGCTTGTCTAAATGCTTGTTTTTACCGTGAATAGCTCTCATATTGTTCAGCATATCACCTTCTGGATTCCTTTTTTTTTTTCTTTCAAATGGCCAAAGCCACAATTAGAGGGAACGGTTCCAATCTCAAATTCTTAGCAATTCCCTTATCCTTCCAAATTCTGGGAAAGATCAGAGGTCTTGCAAGTATGTGCCCAACCCTTTTCCTCTCCAGCATCAATAAACAACTTGGTCTGTCTCTTAGGGAAAGACTGCATTTTGCCACACAGATGATTCACTAAGTAGCCCAGAACAGACAATCGAACTCTCAAATATCCAGCATCAGTGTTCTCTTTACCTAGATGTGGTGGGCACTCTTTTTTTGCCACTCTTTTTTCACCTCTTTTCCCTATAAGATGCAGGCAATACCTCAAGTACACATGGCCTCTTGACCTGTCGGGCAGAGGATAATAAGGTAACAGTTTACAGTGTCTTAAAATTATCAACAAGATTCAGAAAAACATATGAGGCCACTACATAAGCCATTGATTATAACAACAGTGTGTTTTTTATAATGTGATTAAACTTAAGCATGAGTTCAACTGAGAGCTAGGGCACAGAATGGTACCTGGGTCATAGAAAGTACTCAACAAATACTGGCTAAATAGTTGGTTGGATAGATACATGGATGGGTGAATGGGTAAGTGGTAGATTGATGGAAGAGGGGACACACACATGCATGCACATACAGACACACACACACAAACACTATATAATACAGAGGGCCCTAACAACAGTATTAAGTCAGATACCACTGTACTTCCACGTAAAAAGGCCATCCTTTTCCTCATGCCCTTCTGAAATTTCAGGATCCTTTAAATTGAATTTCACTGACAACCACGCTGCTTCTCAAGATTACCTAGTTTGTTCTTGCATCAGGGTCTTTGTCATTGCTGTTCCCTCTGCTGGAATGTTCTTCCCCTTGATCTGGCAGGGCTCACTTTCTAATTTTACTCAGGTCTCTACTGAAATGTCATCTCCTCAGAGCTACCTTTTCTGATCATCCCATCTAAACTAGCAGCCCCTCCCCACCCTCACTCTCCATGCCTTGCCCTGCTCTGTTTTTTTCCATAGCCCTTATTATACCCCATATCTATTTTGTTTACTGTTATCTGTCTTCTCACTAGAATATAATCTCCAAGAGAAAAGAACTTTGTCACATTCACCATTGTACCCCAGCAACCAAATCGGTGACTGAAACAAATTATATGCTCAAATAATATGTTAAATGAATATAGCCAAATTATTCCCCGCAGATCATTGTATAAATCTATCATCTCCTCTCCCAGGAAGTGTCAGCCACACCAGGGACACCCTGATTAGCTGTTCCCCAAATGTACTATGCACTTAGCACTCAGCACATGATGCTTCCTTCCCCTGCCTTCAATGCCTTGCACCTTCTGAAAACTCCACATCATTTAACCATCAAGGACCAGCTTAACTCACATCCTTTTCTAACCTTACCCTGTAGGAAAGCATTATTGCTTTCTTATCTGCACTCCCCCTAGTTCCTAGTTACACAGCACAATATACTACCCAGCGCTTTGTATTAGTGTGTGTACCTCCCACCACTTAGCAGAACAAGGGCTACTGAAGGTATCCATTAGGAGGAGCTGTAATCTGCCTGCACAAATAAAGCCAATCTTTGGATAAGAAAAAAAGGAAAAGGAAAAAAAAAAAAAACCAAAACTGAGTGCCCATAGAAGGTGCCAGCCAGAGTGATGCCTGATCTCATTTAATACTAAATACTATAAAATGCAAATACCATTGTTCTCATTTTAAAGGTAAAGAAACTGAGGCTCAAGACAAGTAATGAACCTGCCCAGGGTCACATGGTAAAACTGAGATGACAACGTAGGACTTCTTTTCTCCATTTCTAGAGAGAAGGAAAGGGGTGGTGAGTCTTCACTTCCTTCCTGTGTGATGCAATGGACAATAGGCTCAACTTTTAATGAAAAACCCTGGGTTTCAGGCCTAACAAAGTGAGACCTTGCTAGCTCTGTGAGTTTACTTGGGTAAACCACATAACCTCTCTAAACTAGTTTCCTCATTTATGAAATAGCAGGTACTACCTGCTCCGCCTAAATCACAAGTTTATTTGGAGGCCAACTTTGGTAGTCCATGGGAAAGTGATTAGTAAACTACAGAGCTCCATGTTAGACCCCCAGAGGTGAAGAATAAGTGTGGGTCCATATTACATAAGACTCTAGAGCCCTTTGCCTCACAGTTTCAGAGCACTTTAAGGTTTAGTGTTATCACTTTCTTCCCCACTCAGTCAGTCCGTTCCTTACAATCACCATATATTTCTATTGTTTTGGAGACTCCTACTGAAGTGGGCTTGAACTTATACTAATCTCATTTTCTTATCTGTCTTGTTTTTTAATTAATTTTTATTGGAGTATAGTTTCTTTACAATGTTGTGTTAGTTTCTGTTGTACAGCAAAGTGAATCAGTTATACAAATACATATATCCACTCTTTTTTAGATTTCCTTCCCATTTATGTCACCATAGAGCATTGAGTAGAGTTCCCTGTGCTATACAGTAGGTTCTCATTAGTTATCTATTTTATATATAGTAGTGTATACATGTAAATCCCAGTGTCCCAATTCATCCCATAAGACATCCCAATGACATCCCATAAGATGTCACGGAAAAACCTGAACAAGCTTTTTGGGCAACCCGGTATAAGTGATTTGTTGTGACAGAATTCCCTGAATTAAAATAAAATAAAATAAATTTCTCAAAATGTTTCAAATATCTATAAATGCACATGAGAATAAAATTATTTTGTAAATGCCTACTACAGAATTAAATATTAGCAGAGATTTTTTTTTTTCTTTTAGCCAAACTATTTAATGAATAAAACAACACGAAATTATTTAACTCAACCCCTTAGCCAACTCATTAGCCTCAAAGAGCAGGGCCTAGGTTTTGAGTGTATAGAAAACCACACTAACAATCGTCTTCAAACCACCAGTTATTTGAAACAGCTGCAAACATGTTGCCTTAGAAAAACAGATTGGGATTTAGGGGCTTACAAGGTGATAGCAATTTAGTTAACCAGGCAAAAGGAAATTTCTATTCAACCCATTAAACTCCTAATATTTCTCCTTCGGGGGCTGGGAAACATTGACATATTACTTTATGAGTTTATTTTGTGTACTTGAAATACATATTCTGGTCCTCTAAATGGTAGATATTATGATGCCACATTTTTAAAACATTTTAGAACATATGGCTCAAAAAAGTAAACACAACAAACCTACAAAGCATACAACACGGCAAGATCCCATTCTATTCGACGCTAATCAGACCACATTTCCAATATTTTCTTTAAATTCTAGGAGTCTACTTTGGTAGAAACATCAAGCCCAAGGGGCAGAGCCAGAGATAATCGGCCAGATTTTAACTCATCACAAGAAAGAAAATATCCAACTTAAAACAGAAAAAGGAATGAACACTGAGGCATAAAATCAGGGAGAACATTCCACTAGTTCCTGCCCTAGAAACACTGCTCTTAAATAAGGCTACTGAGTCAATGGTTTTTACTCAAACATTAAACAAATACCTGTAGGCCCTATAAATCCCAGTCAGCACCCCCAACAGAAGGGACATCAAGAGGAAAGCTTACCGTCTGTCCTCAAGGCGGTCACAGTCTATTCCGGTTACACATTGTCTGATCATCTAATCTGTTTCACTATAAAATGTGGTGATTCCATCAACAACATCACTAATCAGCTCCCCTAACCCAGAACAATCCTCGTGATCTGCAGGCCGCCCACTGTATTTTTACTAACATCAACATAGGTTCAGTCTCATTTACCCCAACTGGGTTATTTATTCCAGCTGTGTAACTCTGGGTCACACCATGACTATAGAGGCCTAACTAGATGATCTCTGATATGGGATAATCTTGGTGTCATTATTCTAGTTCTTAGAACATTTGCTCTAAAATTGTGTCTTTCTGTAAACTACACTCAGGTTCTAGCTCTGTTCTCTGACATCACACAGAAAAAACTGCAAAACAGCACTTCAAAAACCTCAGAGAGAGGTCATACCCCTATACCCTCAATTCAAACATACCTGCTGGGATATCTAAGACACAGAACAAAATTTAAAGTGTGAGGTGTGAATATTACTTTCTTACTTAGTTAAGAAAAAAATATGAAAGGGGACACTTATGAAAACAGATTTTCCAAAAGTCTTTGCCTTAATAAGCAATTTCCTATTTGCGTAAACATACTGTTTAACATAAAGTCTAGAAACTAGCTATACAGTCCTGCTATATTAAGTGTATGACCCCAAACAGGGAAGGAGGTAATCCCTGCTCAAAGAAAGATCTAACCCAACTAACTAGCCCTTCTCTTTAGAGATCTGCTATGCAAACTAACCCTCCAGTGGTCCTCAACTCCCTCTATCTTATGTCTCTAATTAGCAGGCCTTCCTTCTTCCTGTTTCTCAGTGAAAAGGGAAATATCATGACAAGAAAAGGACCAACTCTGGACTTGGGAAGGCAGGGCTCATTTCATCACTGGACTCAATGGGAGTGCTCCATGTCACCGACCTCCTACACTTCCAGGGTCCCACGCCCTTCCTTGGCTGCTACTTGCCCATGTTGTCACATATGAACATGCTAATTCTTCCCCAATGGCTGCCCTTTGCCCAGAAAGCCCAGAATCCTCACCACCCCTCTCAACCACAACTTCATGGGGTCAAAACTTCTTTGTCCAGTAACATTCCACTACAACTGCACCAAATGGTGGCCCTGACTCAAAAAGTCACATCAGGTTTCTGTTAAGGGCCTCTATCCTTTAGGCTGGGACTGATTTGGGGCACCAAAGGGAATTTGGCTTTGTAGTAAGCAACTCACCTTCAGAAATTCTATTTGGTAAAATTTCAGGAAAATTGCCCTTGTCCTAATCTGGTCTGGTGTTGGGCATGGTTTCCAGGTGCTCATCAATCACAGATTCATGAACAATGACAGAAAAACAATAGTAGGTGCAGTAACAGCATTTAGGAAAAAAAGGGGCAAGTAAGGGGAACGTGGTGGATATCTTTGGCTGAGCATGCTATATTGCTCTGGGGGTAAACTCTCCCCACTTTCAACCTGGCCTCAGGCAGCCTCATTAACATTAACCTCGTTACTATGATAAAGAATCAGCAATACAGAGTGAACAAACACAATCTAAAGCAGGTAGTCGGGGGCTGTGTCTGACACATCTGTTGACTCTGGTCAAATCATTTGCCTTTTCTTCTTCTGTAAATTAAATAGCATCATAGCTCCGTGCCTACTTCTCCAAATGTAGCGGAAGATAAGTGAAAAACACTCTATAAACCTAAGGTGATATTTCCATCACACGATGTATTTTGTCTAGTTCTTCCTTCCTCCCATTCATTCAATTATGCATGCATTCAAGTACCTACTCAGCACTGGACACCTGTGTGCCAGACACTGTACTGGGTGCTGGAGGTACCAGCACGAATGAGACACGGCCACAAATCAAAGCAGCCTAAATGGAGGTGAGAGTAACTAAGAAAGCAATTATAATATGGTGTGATGGGAACAGATGGTATGGTAGGAACAGGGATAGAGGGATTCCCAGGAAGCTCCTGATCAAGAGGGCACGAAACCTAGACCAGGTGGACAAGGCGGAGAGGGAACTCTTAAAAAAGAAGAAACACCTGAACTGAGTCATGAGCAAGAGGTACATGGGGACCCTGGCCTGCAACTGGCTAATACACACACCTGTGCGAATCTTATATTTGACTAATGATTACAATTCAGAGACTTTTCTGTAAACATGTCAACATGAAATGTGTACACTGGAATGTTTTATGTATTACCAGTGAAGTATTATGTTTAATGCAATGGATATCCAGGCTACTCTAAATCTAAGAGCTTCTTTGTAAACGAGGGTGGTGCCTTAGACACCATAGAAACCATTCCACACTAGACCCGTGCCGTCTTTTAGGTTGAGCAGTCCTAATCATCTTACTTTACTGTTTGAAACTATCTTATGCAACCAAGCACAAAGCACAAAAGTGTATTTAACATTTGACTAGCATCATGAATTTATAACTAAGACTAATTTGGAGATATGAAAACTAATATTGCCAGTTAACTTTCTAACTGGAACAAAATTAACTACTTCTTAAAACAGGCCATCAAACACCATAAATCTGAGCCCACTCAGATTAGGATCATTCGCAAATATGATCTTATTTGCATTCCAAAGCATGACGACCAAAGACCTATTTCTACCCTGCTACTGTGTCCTCTAACTTCTTTTTTAAAGTTTAAGGTGGATATTATTTTCAAATTTTCTTTCCTCTATAATTAAACATTTGCGTAAAAGAATAACAAGACCCCCCCAAATCTATAAACATATACTTCCTACCTGTTTAACTCTCCCTAGGAATCATCACTAATTAAAAGATACATACTACCATGATTAGTGTTCTAGTAATATTTACAATAAGGAATTCTAAGGTTAATTAAATATAGTTCCTTTATTATTTTTAACATTTTATTTGAAAATGTATTAATTTGTTGGTTTTTTCTTTTGGGGTATTTCAAGGAATATCTGTATCTGTAAAAAACAGAACAGTAATTTTAATAATGACTTCTTTGACAATTCTTTTGAGTAGTTTACTTTGTATATAAAATCTGAATTTCTATTTCAGTAACTAGGAGGTCATGTGGTTTTTAGTGTATTTTTCCCATAAAATACATTTTTTTCTATGAAGTTCTACCTTCTAACATATTTTCCTCCAGAGCTATATTTTGCCAGAGGGCTTTTCTGTCTCTCTGTTTTTGGTCTCATCTTCAATTCTGTTTTCTTCACTCCGGTAATTTTGGCATTCCACTGATCTCTGTCATCTCTGTTGCAAAAGCTGTCTCCTGTAACTCTATGTAGGTGTTTTGTTTTTCTCGAAAGTGTGACTCCAATAAAATAGGCAGGTGATGTTAAAGATATTTAATATGCTTCATTAAGAAAAAGAAACAGCAGCTTAAAAACATGCACAAGGAGATTACTGACCAATACTTTCAATTATCTGAATACTACAGGGCAACTGACAAGGCACTAAACAACATCTAAGCTATCTTGGCAATTAAGTAAAAACATCTTTCAAGAAACCATAGGTCAGGGCTTCCCTGGTGGCGCAGTGGTTGAGAATCCACCTGCCAATGCAGGGAACACGGGTTTGAGCCCTGGTCCGAGAGGATCCCACACGCTGCAGAGTAACTAAGCCCGAGCACCACAACTACTGAGCCTGCCCGCCTAGAGCCTGAGCTCCGCAACAAGAGAAGCCACCGCATGGCAATGAAGAGTAGCCCCCGCTCGCGGCAACTAGAGAAAGCCCGCACGCAGCAATGGAGACCCAATGCAGCCAAAAAGAAAAAATAAATTAAGTAAAAAAAAAAAAAAAAAAAAGAAACCATAGGTCAGCTTTCATTACTCAGGCTCGTTGGATGATTCTGTAGCTAAAACTTCAACACACATCCAGCTGAACTGATATGTTTTCTCAGTTCAAATGAGATATCTAAACAGCAAGTTTATCTGTTTTGCTGTTGGTATAAAATATAATCAACACTAATCTATTCAAAATAAGATTCACACATGTTTGAGGTGATATATCCTTTTAAAAAGTCTGATGTTTTGAGGAAGCGGTAGCTATTTCACTTTAATGTAATCAGTATTATTCAACCTGGACACTTTACTTGCTTGACATTATTTTTCCTTTAATTTTTTTCCTGCTCGAGTACACAGTGCTTTAAAATTTACAAACAAATTCAAATATTTATGAACTCGTATTAGGGTGGTATTTTAATCTGAAAAAAGATTTAAGCCAACAATGAACATTGTGGGTTTCCTAGTTCCATTAAAGAGGTAAATACTAATTTCAGAGAGAAACACATTTCCCTCTCTCTCTCTTTCTCCCTCCCTCTCTCTCTCTCTCTCTCTCTCTCACACACACACACACACACACACACACACACACACGTTAATGTTATGAAACCACTGTCACCAGAATACATGCTTTGGTTGTTCATCCAAGAATGGTAATGAGATGTGATGATCTACCTTCTTTAGCCAAGTCCTCCTTTTTAAGAACAGCACCCATTTATTTAACAGCTAACCAACATTTGGAGTGCTATGTTTATTCAAGAGGTTTTTCACTTTGCAAATCTAACCAGCCCATACAAGAATAAAATCCATAATCAGGCTCTTGTTGACTCCATGCTCTACTCAACTGAGATAGGCGGTGCAAACAACTGAAGTACTGTTACTGGACAAGATGATCAACAACGTGGTTAACTGAAAATGAACAGTGGGACTCTACGTCATGCCTAGTGTAGTCATTTGAAGTAGTCGCCTTCAACAGCCCAAGAAAGAAAGTCGATTCCCAATTACCATAAAGTGAGGATTATCTGAGCAAATAGTCCTTTCAACTTTTATTGACATAATTAAATCGAAGGAGAGAGTTATTCTTTTGGTAACATTTCATTTACTCTAGCATACATATTATTTAGATATAATCAAACAAGAAATATTTTAAAACCAAAACATTTACCAAATTCTTAATACAGAAAGTAAAGAAAGGTGCACTTCAAGTTTATATAGGGAGAAACCCACACAGGGTATTTTCTGAGAATCCACTAAGTGCCAGCCACTCTGCTGGACTCCAGAGCGTACAAAGATGAATACAGCTTGGTTCGTACTCTAAAGGAGAGTGTCCTTCAGCTGAGCTTGCTGATTCTCCACTCTTTTTGCTGTAGAAAAACACTATTCAAAAACTTGACTAAAACCTTCTCTCCTGTGTGAATTCTTCCTGGGTTTGCCTGCCCTCTGTGACTCCATGGCACAATGATCAGCAATTATCACCTTCACTCATTCATTCATTCATCCATCCATCAAGCAATGATTAGGTACCTTCCTACTAAGTGCCAGGCATGATGGTTGATACTGAGACCCTAAAGATCAACAGGACAAAACCTATCCTTGGGAAGATCAAAGTACAACTCTGAACAGATTAGCTTACCACCCACTGCATGTAGCAGAGCTCCCTCAGAAACACCGGCTTATGCATCTTTGTATCACCAGCCCCTGGTATACCGTAGGTGGTAAATATGTTAATTCAGTCCCTGATGAAAAGACCTTTAGATGGGAAATAAGAAGACCACGTTTTGACCACAGTATGTCACCATGACACTCGGGCCTCGCTTTCTTTGTCAAACAATGAGGTGGCTGTCCTTGCCCCGTGTGATCTTGGGGTCTATTGTTATATGAGTGAATATTCTAATTTCAAGGGAGAGGAGTAAACATATTTAACAACCTCAGGATGTGCTTTAAACAATTTTAAACCCATCTAAGCTATGATTAGTTCATGACTAGACCCATGCTGAAATCACATCTTGAAACATTATTGTAACCATTATCGTGGAATTTACTTTCTGATTTTGATATATTGAGTTCTTTTCTTGTCTCCCCTTACCCGTAGATGTATAATTGGGGTCTGCTGTATTCTTTCAAAGGAGGAATTGGCAGGATGGCTGCTGTTACTTAGGATAAGTGTATAATCTCTTTGACTTTCTCTTGTTGGGCAAACTGCCCGGTGAATATCAATTTTTTTTTTAGCACTACAAATATGGTTTTAATAGATTCGCAGATTTCAAATTATTAGAATTCAGAGCACATCTCTCCCAGGGTGAGCAGATAACTCACAACAACCCATGAGGATGCAAAGGAGATGCCGAGAGATCAATCTGTATGTGAATAAGCTGACACACTGGTTTACTGCTCCTCCTATCTCTACACCCTGCACCCCACGCCCCCATCACACACACTTTTCATATAACAAAAATGCCTCTGTCCCTGGGAGTTCAAATTAGTCATAACATCCACTTTAGGGACTGAGAAAGACTTACTGTAAATTAGCCACTCAGAAACCACATTTGACATATTTTGGTTATAATGTAACTATAAGTTGCATAATATTGTACCTATTGATTGGAGTTTGGGATCATAATGGAAAGCAATTGCCATACATTGAAAGCGACCAACCACAAGATAGAAAAGTGTTCCTGAAGAGCCCACAAAGGGAAATCATTTTCCTTAGCATCTAAAACTCCTTATCCTCTAGATGGTATATTCTATGACACCCTTCAGGCTGTACTGTGCCCTCAAGGTGCTAAGGTATCTTAACCTCAAATCACCCAACTGTTCGACTCCCTCAGACCAAAACAAAGTCCTAACAGAGTACGCTGAATTCTTTCTTGATTGAAACAGTACTGTCTGTCCTGAAATGGAGCAAAAGAGCAAATCAGAAGAGCATTTCACTGGATAACAAAACTCCCAATTGATTGACGATGTTCTAACAGCTCTGTATTATATTCACATTAGAATCTGCCTCTCCCTCTTTTCCTGTCCCTGTCCATTACCTTTAGAAAATATATAATAATTTATTGAGGGAATTACTATATGTCAGATCCTGTGTGATGCATTTCATTTGCAAGGTGCCCTTCCATCTACTTGTCCACATGGAGAACGTGTTCTTCTCTACCATCCTTAAAGTATCAATCTTAGAAGCAGTAAGTATTTCTTTAAAAACAGGAACATCCAGGGGCTTCCCTGGTGGCGCAGTGGTTGAGAGTCTGCCTGCCAATGCAGGGGACATGGGTTCGAGCCCTGGTCTGGGAAGATCCCACATGCCGTGGAGCAACTAAGCCCGTGAGCCACAACTACTGAGCCTGCGCGTCTGGAGCCTGTGCTCCGCAACAAGAGAGGCCGCGATAGTGAGAGGCCCGCGCACCACGATGAAGAGTGGCCCCCGCTTGCCACAACTAGAGAAAGCCCTCGCACAGAAACGAAGACCCAACACAGCCAAAAATAAATTAATTAATTAATTTAAAAGAAAAAACAACAACAAAAAAAAAACAGGAACATCCGGGAAGGAAAGAAGTCAGACACAACACAGAAACTATTAAAATCAGTCCACCCACTTATGAGAAGAGAAGGGTGTTAAAGATCTGAACTGCAGCTTAGGGTGGATGGTAGGGAACTTTGATGTTGTTTCATCCCCTCTGCATGATCCATGACAACAGTTAGCCTTATCATTTTTGGACCATGACTCCAATAAAAACCCATAACTACAATAAAAGAACACATATAATAACTGTGTAACTCAGCTGCTCTTCTTAGAAGTTGGTTTGGGAAACAGTCTCTTCCGTCTCTAAGTACTGAAGACGTGCGTACAGTTTTCATTTCACTGAGGACTACCTTTTTGTTTTTCCTTACGCTCTTCTCTAAATCTTCACTAATCTATCAGATATCACAGTTTAATAGAGGCATTAACTATACCTATTGGGGTTCCCGGTTCCATCTGGAAAAAGGTGGTGAGGATTTGAGTTTACGTTTAAAGACCTGAAAGAGCCAAATCACCCTGAGGAAGAATTCTGCTAAATAACTGTTTTTCAGAAGAATAGTAAGAGTAGCTAAACAGCTAACAACTTTCCCCCCATTCCAAAATCAAGGATATGGTATATAATTGAGATAAGGCCTATAAATGTTTGTGCTTCCATGTGGCTAAAGCGATGGAACCGTGCCCATGATAGGGAAATGCATTACCTATTCCAGATCACTCCGGTCCTAATGGGGAATTTTTCAAGTGGTACGCTGAAATTATTAGGAAAATGTCAACGTTCCTTTCTAACAACAAAGTGGGGGGTAAAAGCACCTGAACTCACCTGAGAAGCATGCTACAACAAACGAGGGATTCGGCACAGACACTGCTCCAGAGGGCGCTAGGTTTTAGCGCCTCCCTGAAAACACGGCATCAGTCCCTAGAGCAGGTTCCTGCCCTGCGCTACCAAACACCCTTCCCGTCTCACCACCTGTCCTAGCCACATCAGCCAACTTCCCCCAGTCGTAGCTAATTAGCATCTTGCTCTGAGTTTGCCCCGTGTGCCTCACAATTCGTGACAACCTGGAGGAGGACGCACGGGCACAAATCAGAAGTGTGGAGAATTAATGCTCCCAGGGCCACACTGCTCAACCGAGAATGAGAGCAAACGGGTAAACATTTTCCCCTTTTATTTTGGGCGGAGACATATTCATGAGGTACCTCTGAAGGCCCAAGCGAGAATGAGCATCATTAACAGTAGTACTTCAGTAATTCATCTTTGTACTGGTTTCCCCAGGCCCTTCACTCTTACTCTGGGATCTACCCAAACTAAGTACCTTCATGAAAGGCACTGTCTCAGGATCTGTTTGCAGGAGGACCTAGGTTAAGTCAGCTTCCCAAAGATCCTAAGATAACATAGTATCTGACTGTATCAAAATGAAGGAAGAGATAAGTGACATAATTCACAGTAAAAGGAAAAGATAAATGTTTAGGGAAAGAAACTAGGAGAGCACAGGAAGGCTAGATCTTTCCACCCAATAGAATAGACGGCCCATGGAGAAGCTATACTCATCATAAAAATTCTGAAGGGTATAACTTGTAGCCCTTTACTTTTACCACCAGGGCTTCTATTCAACAGAGACCCAGACTATACCCCAGAGCTTCTCACACACTCTGGTCATACGCATCACTCTCAGCTAGAAAAAGGGCACGTAGCCCATATTGCCTTCTCAGCTCTTTGAAACATGCTTCCTATCAGATCTGAGAAGCAAGCTCAAGTAAGCAAGCAGAGAAGAACAGTCGGCCCACTGTTTGTGACCTCTTCAACCCAGAAGGCATCATGTCCCACCATATGCCTGACTCTGATCAGCAGAGCCCCTGATTTCAATACTGGTTTCACAAGTATTGTCCTGAAAGGCTTCCAGGAAACAGACCCAAACGCCATCAGATATATCTGCATAGTTTAACAGTGACTGAAAATCCAAGTTGCATAATCCAGGACAGAGCCAAGTGTAACAGTGAAAAATGTATCCTTACACGTACTGTTGAGGTTGTCTTACGCCACATTTGCTCTCATGAAGCAAACTCTGCACAAAGCATTCATAGGTGATGGGTCTGAAATCTTTTAGTGGTTACTGATTCACAAAACCACAGAAATACTACATATTCTGCTAACAGCCAGGGGACGCTGCCATCGCATCATAATCACTGTTGAAATGGAGATGTGTGGCACTCCTATGAAGATAAGACAAAAATCTTTAAAGTAATATATCCAAATAGCGGATTTGTCAATTTGGAAATGTTTAACATCAACATAGACCAGTAGAGAAGGAAAAAAGCATCCTAACCGTTTAGGGCAAAATGAAATCACAATTAAGATTTTATGATACACATTCCTAATTGCCCTGTGCATAATCCTAAAAGGACCCTGTTCTAAATCCATTCTCTAAATGAGATTAAGTAGAAACAACAAGCCATCAGCCTCCATTCATAAAAATAAATCAAGAGGGAATTACCTGTGACATTTTTTTCCCTGCAATTCCTTAGTTAAATTATTGGACACCACTGTCAAGTTCTGTTAAAGAATAAAAGAACGCCATGGAGTAGGTAAGCAACCTGAGAGCAAGGTCAATAAAGTGCACAGCTTTGATTTAACTTCCCATAAGCAAAGTTTTCATTTGTAGACATCAAAAAACCAACTTCATGGAGTCTGGGGGGTGGCAAACTAGGAAAGTAGGCAGGGTAAATAAGGGAAAAAAATACCAAGCAAAAGTTCTGAATCAAATACTAAATAATGACACTAACAATATTCTTTTGCACTAGGATTCTGTTTAGCTTTTTTAAAAAGTGTTTCTGTTTTCTACTCTCTAGCTGACAAGAGTACTTTCCATTTCATACAAAAGATAACAAATGTTCCTTGCATGTGTTAGACATGGACTTATATGACTAATAGTTATAAACAAAATTCCTTTGCACATCAAAGAAAAAAAAACTTTGTTTATTCAAGAAATTCCTAATGGCTTCATTTGTAAGTAGAACTTTCTCTTTATTTGAGACCCAGTGGCACAGCAGAGTATAGCTGGAAGACAGCAGGTAGCTCTCATAATGAACTTTGCACAGTTTTGAGAAAATAATATCTAAAGGCAGTTCCTTCTTCTGGGGTCAGTAGATTAGTGGTTCAAAAAGAATGAACTATCCAGGGAACATCCTGAGATTTAAAAAAAAAAAAAACCACACAACTGGAGGGGGAAAGGAGGAACATTCTTGCTAATTAAAATTTCCAGCTCTTATGGTCCTCTATATTCACAAACCCCAGTCAAGAAAGGCCTACAGGATCAGGCCTGTACTAAGAAAAAGTATACCATCATCACATTAATTGTATTATTACTTCATAATTCTAACCAGCCAGGTTTATATAGAAGAGATTAAATAACAAGATAATCTTATAAACAATGCTCATTTCATCAGTGTACCAAATAAGTTTGATTTATATCAGTGACTGTGCTTCTAATTAATTTATGCACTCACATGGTTTAATTTACACAGACACCCACACTAGGGTAGGGACAGCTATTTTTTTTAATGTCTTGAACTTTGTTATGGGTTCATGTTTAGGCTTCCTGATGTTGCTGTTTTAGTTTCCCCACACCTCATTTTTGATGTGACTGTTAAAATACCTTGCATTAAAGTTGAAGCATGCAGAGAGAAAATATTTGATCAAACTCAACACCTATCTCCCTTGCCAACTTTTATATGCTTAATTTTAGTTGGTATAGCTTTACTCAAACTTACAACCAGATCTGCTCATTCCAAAGTTGTGAACTTACCTCTTCTTACAATATTCCCTTTGAAGCCTTTTGGATATATAAGTTCATCTCATTACAGCATCAATCCTAAACTCCTATATTTGTTTTAATGCATTTTCTAGTGACTTAGAGGGGGGGAAAGGCTGTTAATTTTTAAAAACATATCATTTCTATTAACATGGAGGGCTTGGATACCTTTTGTAAAGTACACTCCAGAATGCTGGTTTACAATAGCAGGTATCGCAGAAATGAGAAAAATCCATAGAGGGAGGAAAATTCAATTCTTTCCAATTCTTTAACCAGAAAGATAAAAACAACATCTCTGAATCTAGACCCACTCACAATAAGCTATCAGTGACATGATGGTAATGCCAGCACTCCATGAAAACCCTTAAAAAATAACAACCTACAGGAATATCCTGGTGTCAGGATTAGTCCAGTTTAGTCATTTTACAACTTCCACGGATGGTTTCAGTGTAGGGATGAATCAGGCAAGCAAACAGGTTTTTACTTGTCTCTGATATAAAACTTTTATTTATGTATTTGGATCAATGTTTATTTGTAGGACCTTAATACAATAACAGATGTCAGCTACATTATCTGTTTTTGATTATAAACTTCTAGAGGGCAGAGACCCTGTCTATTCAGCTCACTTTTTATAGGATGCAAACACAGTACCATCCCAAAAAGGCACTTAAAGATGGTTTTTATAATAACAATGATTTCAAGGGGACTTGGTCTGCTTCCACACTCCATGAAACTCCACTGGCATGTATTGAACATTAAAGAGTAACAACTTTATATTCTTGGGTAACTCCATTCTTCAGATGTCAGAAATGGAGAATTTTTACTAACTATGTAATTTGGGGCAAGCCTTTTAAAATTTCTGGGCCTCACTTTCCAAATCTATAAGATGGAGACATTACATTATATAACTTCAGATGATTTCCAGGTTTAAATTTTGAAACCACAAGAAAAAAATACTGAGTCCTAAAGAATCTCACACACAAACTGAGGTTCCATTATCCACCCAAGCAAAAGTTTTTTCTTTCTTTTGCGGGTGGAGGTAGAGGGACTATGTGTTCTCAATATAAATTATTTATTATGCCTAACTCCAACAAAATATTCAAACAGAACATCACCAGTTATTCTTGTGAACAAAGAAAATATGTGGATATGTATGTAATGAGATATATGCTGTATGTATATACAAAATCCATATACATGCACACACCCCCAAACACATAATTCTCTCTACTGAAGCCAAGAATTAAAATACTTCCGTGTTTTCTTGTCTTTTCTTTCTCCCTCTATGAAGCATCTATGAAGCTATTATGACGAAGGAACTTACATAAAGTAAAAATAGGCTTCTTATGTTAACACTGACGGTTCCCAACACGAACAGCTTAGGTTAAACTGGTCACCTGAAATCTAGATAATATCCTCTCATAGAAACAGTGGTATTGAGACAGGATGCAAAATGCACTTCTCAGGCCATTCAACCAACATTTATTTAATCTATAATGTGCCTGAAATATATAATTCAAGACACAGAATTTACGAATTTACTACTACTTAAGCAGACAGTGAGAGTAGTAACAGCAGAAGAATAAAGAAGGTCCCCCAAAGTAGGGGCATCCAGTTCAAACACCATCAAAATAAAAAGGTGTAGCGTGGGGGTGGTGGACTTACGTTCATGAACCTGCTTTTTATCTGTATCTACTAAAACAGCTGCAAGAGAAAACGTCAAGTGACTACTGAGTATATACTATCATTTTCTTTTTTTAAATTTAACTTTTATCTTATAATGGAGTGTAGTTGATTTACAATGTTGTGTTAGTTTCAGGTGTACAGCAAAGTGATTCAGTTATACATACACCTATATCCATTCTTTTTCAGATTCTTTTCCCATATAGGTTATTACAGAATATTGGGTAGAGTTCCCTGTGCTATACAGTAGGTCCCTGTTGATTATCTATTTTATATATAGTAGTGTGTATGTTAATCCCAAACTCCTGATTTATCCCCCGCCCACGTTTCCTCTTTGGTAACCATGAGTTTGTTTTCTATACTATCATTTTCTTATTTGTTTTGAGAAACAAATAAATGTTCTACAGAATGCAGTGATTTCTTCCAAGCAAAGAAAGAAAAACATAGGTATCTTGTTCAAAATTTCCCATGTTCACCTTGCATTCCCTATTCTTGAGGGAAGAATTGTAAAACTTTTTAAAGGTGAGTAACATTTAAATAGTAGAGATGTGTGAAATTTTCAGGAGAAAAATTTATTCTTAATTTTTACCTGCTTAGCCGACAGATGCTAGTACAATTTATACATTTATATAATAACAATAATGCAGTCACATCACTATTTGCAATGTGCTAGGCACAGTGCCCCCCGCACACATCATCTCCTTCAATCCTTCCAACAATGCCAAGAAGATAGATCTGAAGAACTCAAGTCTTCCTACTCTATTACATGAATTAAAATGAAATCCAAAGATCAAAACACACAAGGAACATTATCTTAACTACTGGTTACTCTATTAGACATCAAGAAACACAAGTGTTTTGATTTGAATGTCTTCCTTCTATGTTGAGGAAGAAGGAAGATGGTTACTCAGAACCACAAATTTCTGGCTTTCATTGACAACAATTCCATTCAAGCGTCCAGGTAAAGGGATAATTTAGTGAGTAGTCTGCATTCCTTTTAAAAAAAGGTAATCAAGGTTCATTCACATTCCTTAAAAAAATCCACCAATGGTCATATACAAGTTTATGTTAAAATGCAACCTAGGGCTTCCCTGGTGGCACAGTGGTTAAGAATCCGCCTGCCAATGCAAGGGACACGGGTTTGAGCCCTGGCCTGGGAAGATCCCACATACCGCGGAGCTACTAAGCCCGTGCGCCACAGCTACTGAGCCTGCGCTCTGGAGCCCACAAGCCACAACTACTGAGCCCACGTGCCACAACTGCTGAAGCCTGCGCACCTAGAGCCCGTGCTCCGCAACAAGAGAAGCCACGACAATGAGAAGCCCGCGCACCGCAACAAAGAGTAGACCCTGCTCGCCGCAACTAGAGGGAGCCCGCGTGCAGCAACGAAGACCAAACACAGCCAAAAATAAAACTGAATAAATAATTTTTTTAAAAAAAGCATATTAATCTTTTAACTAGTAGCAGGAAAACTAACAGTATAAATGAAAACAGAATTGCAGTTCGTTTCTTTGGAGGGTGAAGAATGAGAACAGGTTGTAAAGAGAAAGGATAAAATAAGTGAGAATAAAGGAAAAGAGAAAATGGAAAAGGAAAAGACAAAGGAGTTACACAACAGGGGAGAGAGAAAGGCAATGAGGTAGCAAGGGGATGGATAGGGCAAAGTGAGATAAGACACAGCTAGCGAAATGGCTTTTGTCCAACGCTTGCCAGGGCTCTGGACCATTGCCTCCGCCTGCTAGAGGGATAACTTCTCCGATGGTTTTAAAAAATGCTTCTTGTATCTAAACATCCTCATTTTATTTTTCAGATTCCTGTGTTTATTTTTGAATAAAAGTTCAAATTTGAAGACTCTGCTCATGTATAAAAGGAATGACTTTTATTTTAGAAATGTACTTTGGAACCTACATCATTGCTCAGTTTAGTGCTCAAAACCTCAGGGATGTCCCGACATTCCAACCTGACAGTCTTGCCTTTGTAAAGAAGTGAAGACTGCCTCTTTCCACTGTGCCTGAAAATTACACTTGAAATCAGTCTTCACTGATGATGCAAAGCCTTAAAAATACGTTCATCTGCTGGAGGAGTCATCTATCACCAAAGAGAGTTGTTTTCATTCTGAAGAAAACAACACAGATGTGCCCAAAGTGCTGGAAGCCTCAAAGGGACGTCCAAAGTTGGTCATTAGAGAGACATCGTCCTCCAGCCTGGAGTACGTAGGCAGAGCAACGGCACCCAATACTGACTCAAAGCCAGAATCTATGGAAAGGTACACCATGCATCAATTCAGCCTGGCTTAGCAGACTAAGGACCCCGTCCACCCAACCACCTTGGCCCGAAGGCTTGCTTTTTTATACCCATCCACCTACCCGTCCTCTCTGTGCTCCAATAGACCACTGGTCCTGATTATCTCTCTCAATATCTTAAGAATCCTTTTATATAAAAATTCATGGGGTTTCCCTGGTGGCGCAGTGGTTAAGAATCCGCCTGCCAATGCAGGGGACACAGGTGCGAGCCCTGGTCCAGGAAGATCCCACATGCCGCGGAGCAACTAAGCCCGTGAGCCACAACTACTGAGCCTGCGCTCTAGAGCCCGCGAGCCACAACTACTGAGCTCACGTGCCACAACTCCTGAAGCCTGCGCGCCTAGAGCCTGTGCTCCGTGACAAGAGAAGCCACTGCAATGAGAAGCCCACGCTCTGCAACGAAGAGTAGCCCCCACTCTCGGCAACTAGAGAAAGCCCAAGAGCAGCAACAAAGACCCAATGCAGCCAAAAATAAAACAAACAAATAAATAAATTTATTTTAAAAAAAATTCATTAAATGCTGTACCATTCTCAATATACTGATCCTACAAACTGTAACTCTATGAAGTGGTTCAACACTGTGTCATCACCACACAGCAACTTGTTTCATTTACAGTATCTATTTCACTTCTACTCATGAGCTAATATAATTCAATTTTTTTTAACTGCACACAGGCTGCTAGACACATGTGCACGGCAAATGGAATCTGAACTTAGCTTAACAGCCTCATTTATTCCTGATGGTTTAAATTATTTCATCACAATTAATGACACCCCCTCAGCTTCCTGTGCAGCGCGGCCAGATGTTCAGAGACCACAAAGCCACTCTCCTCTTTGACGGCTGGTGACAGGTCGTCCTCTGAAGGATGTTCCCTAGGCACTCGGGCTGGATGGCACCTCCACTGCTTAGCACCTCTCTGCCTCCCAGACTCTAACCATGTAGAGGAAAAGGCAGGAAGGCACGAGAGACCAGCAAATGCGTTAGCGACAGCAAGTCCCTAGACGCGACCTAAATCTGAAGGGACCTGGTGCCACCACAGGAGCTCCTAACCTTGCTGTCTTGTGAAAGCACTCTTCGCCTCCACCTTCCCAGCCACTGGCATCCACTGAGGGCCTGGCCTGGCGTCAGTCCTCGGGCACCATCGAAGGACAACAAAAACATCAGTTTTTCCACAGGGATCCTTGTTGGTCATGGTAATTTTGTGTTGAGGGGTATTGTTTAAACTTACTCCCCCCATCAGGATCACCACCTTGTTTTCTAAGAGTGAACAGTTTCTTCAAGTACGATTATTTTCTCCCCTGTTCAATAGACACTTCCCACAGAAACATGCAACATTTTGGCAACTTGTGGTAAGCAGTTGTGCCCCTTATTCTCTGTTAAGCTTTACTGGGGTATAATCTAATTGACAGACAAAAAGTAACAGACATTCCATGTATACATCTTCATGAGTTTGGTTGACCTCTTTTTCCTAGGCTTAAGTAGGATTTCTTCTTTTCAGGGGCTGTTGGCTTTTTGTTTTTGTTCTTGTTAGGTTTTGTTTGTTGTTGCTTTGTTATTTTTTTTAAAAGAACAGAATGAAAAAGAGACCACATTTTTCCTATTTTGAGTCTCACATGGGCAAAGCCATTTCCTTTCTTAACAGTAAAAAAAAAAAAACAATTTTTCCTCAGAAATTCATAAATAGTAATTATCTTATATTCATCATTTGAGTTTCACACACAAAAAAATAAATTTGTATAATGACAGGTAGCTAAGAGGGTAGCAGAAATAGTAAACATGCTAGCACTTTTACAATAAGAATCCAATACTACACTCTAATTTGGAAAACATTTCCATCAACTAGGGAACATGTGGCAGACATTTTATGGATTATTTTTTAAATGTTAAAAAAAATAAAAATGCTGATCTTATTCAGGGAGTAAGGGGCCTTTTCGTTTGCCAAAAAGTTTAATAGAAAAACTGAAAGGCCACCTGTGTCAGCCCACCCTATAGTATGAACATAAGCTATAAGAGTACTTTGGAAAATATTTGTAAACTAAGATGAGAAAAAAAAATCAGTATCAATACAGATTCCAAGCAGATGCAAAAGGCTTCCGTGCATGTTAATGATTATGTGTGTGGCCTACACAGGCTAATTTCAGATACCTTCAAAACTCACTATACATTCTCTTTTATAAGCTATTTGGGATTAAAACTAGGACCTTATCCATAACAACTTTGACAATGGACACAAATACAAGGTAAGCTAATCAAGCCAAACAAGTTGAATTTTCTCCCTCATGGATGGCTTTTTAGGTCTTAAATGACTACTGAATTTTACCAGACATGCTACACTTAGTATTTTGACAGTTGTTTATTAAAACTAGTTTCCTAGGAAGTCCATAGAAACCACCAGTCTAGTTTTTATCAGAATTGAGATGATCAGAGAGAAGTTGTGATGATGGTATACTTGCAGCAAGCAGACAACAATAGGAAACTCTTAGCATTCCCAGAGTTGCATCAAGTTTTCCATGGACCAAAACTAAAATGAAATCGTTCAATTACTGAGAGGTAGATAAGTAAAATAAACAACTAATTTCATACAGTGAAGTTGGGAGAAAGTCATATGGACCTCATTGTGTTGTCTCCAAACACATTTTATCGGAGGGGAAAAAGGAGCTGAATAAACTTTAAACTCTCATGTAGGGATGTATTGCTTGTGTGTCCCTGGCAGATGTGGAAAGGAGATGAAATGGGCAAGGGAGAATCAAATATCCCATCGCTGCAGGTTTGCTGAGGGAAAGAGCACTGCAAAGATCTCACATCTGGCAATCATTTGTCAATAGCTGGAAAGAGAACGGCAGGAAACTTTCTGGCTCTTGGAGAAGATGAAAAGACAAAAACCATGTGTCACACACACACCCACACTCTCTCTCTCTTTGCAATGGTACAATGACTACTACACTTATTCTCCACCCCTCCTTTCCCCTCTAAATTTAATGATCTTCAGATATACTCGACTCCATGGTCAAAAACATGCAGTCACTTGACTTGTTAAAGCTGCAGTGTATGTACATTTTTCAAATAAACCCCAGGGCTGATGTTAGAAAATCAAAATCAGTCAAGCATAGACCGCCTGGTACTTTGGGCAGGAATCCTTGTGGTTTAGTCAATAAACAGAATCTGAATGAAAGACACCACAGTAACTAGACAGTAACGTTTTGAACAGTTCTTAACCTTAAGGGGGGCTCAGGCAGGCGGGTGCGCTAGTGACTATGGACACGGTTACCAGTCCCCTTAGACGGCTCCCTCTCCCTGTGACAGGACTGTGCGTGGCACAAGGTCATCTGCTCTTCCTAACACACACACTCAATAAAAAAGTAAACTTGTATTTGAGAGATGCTGGGAATAAATTTGGGGAGGGAACAGCTTGTTGCTGTTGTTGTTTAAAATATTACATCTATTTAACAGGGTGGGAAGGGGGAAACCTCAGCTTCCGGGTGTCCGTATGGATGAAAACAATATAGAAAATTGGTTAGCTTCATTATGAGTTCACAAAAATGACCAGCTTTGCCCCATCAGGTTTACCATGTAATAAAAAGTTTTCAAGACAACCCACACAAAATTAATTAACTTCTCCCAAATCACAGGAATGTAAACCTGTTCGTGGTGATCGACAGACTTCAATGGGCAGCTCTGCTTCGTCCTTATGCTGCCGTTAACTAGCAGCCGCCGCCGTCCCTGTGATTCTGTAAGTGAATGCTGCAGGTTGTTTAATAACCTGGCAAATTCACAGTAGCTTGTCAAATTATTACAGGAACAGTGCCATCACTAAACAAGCCTGATCACGGTTAATTACAATGTAGACTAGACAGCAGCCACGATTGTTCATTAATTACAGGAAGCACCTCATTTAAATTTTATGGAAATTTACATTTGCACCCCAGTATGTCTGGGGAAAAAAAAAGTGATCCTTCATGCCTTCATAGAAGAAAGGAGTCTGTGGTTTATGAAACATCACAGTAAATTGTGTCTAATCGGGTACTGAAATATTGGTTCATTATTTACTCTAATTTTCTAAGCACTTTAGTGGTGAAAAATACCAAGTCAAACCCCACATCTTGAATTCCCAACCAGGAAAGGAACTGTGCTGGGCTAACTGTAACAACACACGATGAGGCACAGTGAGACTAAAACAGTCAATTTTATGATTAAAAATAAAATATTTGGGACTTGCCTGGTGGTGCAGTGGTTGAGAATCTGCCTGCCAATGCAGGGGACACAGGTTCGAGCCCCAGTGTGGGAAGATCCCACATGCCGCGGAGCAACTAAGCCCGTGAGCCATAACCACTGAAGCCTGCGCTCTAGAGCCTGAGAGCCACAACTACTGAAACTCGTGTGCCACAGCTACTGAAGCCCACGCTCCGCAACAAAAGAAGCCACCGTTACGAGAAGCCCATGCACCGCAACGAAGAGTAGCCCTGGCTCACCGCAACTAGAGAAAGCCCACGCGCGGCAACAAAGACCCAATGCAGCCAAAAATAAATAAATAAGTTTATTAAAATAAATAAAACAAAATAAAATAAAATATTTAACAGCAATTAAGGAGGTCTAAACTAGAATAACAATTTCCCATAAAATAATTATATAAGAGGACAATTTTGGGAGCCTATGCATCAGTTAACCTCCAGAGCTAAAGAAAGTACACAGTTTCATATGTACTTCAAAAGCCACTGAAGAAAATCAAGAAAGTTAAGACAGTAAATCAAAGTCTGGATTTCCAGCTACTTTTCTAAATCAGGTATATTAACACAAAAAAGACAGCAGATGCCCTTGCAAAAGTCAAGTCATGCTCAGACTTCCACAATGACAGTCATTCAAAACCAAGGATACATTCATGAAAGAGTGTCAGGGATCTTGGAATTATTAAATGATAAAGTTGCTAAGTCATCTGAAATTTTAAGGATTAAAAGGAAAGGGTTAAAAGAAAGAAGGTAAGAAGAGGAAGGGGCTCCATCAGTCCTGAGAATTCATGTCAGGTACAAATACAAAGGTAAACCAGATATGGATACTGTGTGTCTAAATGAAAATCCTTCACAGGAAAGGATATAAACAAGCCAGAGCTCCTAAATCGAGGTGTACAAGAGATTATTCTCAGAATCAAGAGGCCAAACATAAAATTCTCTCGTGGTTATAATGCCTGGCCCTGGGGGAAAGTCTGAGATCCAAGAAGGAAAAGTAAACGACGCTGGCAAGTCCTATGATGAGTTCCCCGGAGTGCAGAGTTGGACTAAAAAATAAGAAATGGCTCACTTGATAGGAAAAAAAAAAAAAAAGACCAGAATGCACATGCCATGGCAAGAATGAAAGGACTCTAAGCTACTCCTGGAACTGTTAGCTGGTGAAGAATATATTAAGTGTCAAGTTTATTATGACAGACATAATATGAATATGTACCAGGTATTATTAAAATGTATGGAAGCCATAATTAGAAAAGAGGAGAAAAGAGAGAAAGAAATGGTTCAAGTGGGTCCCAGTTAATGCACCAATGCTTCGTAGTTGACTATCTTTTCACATATTCAGCTTTTCCACTCAGTCCACCAAAATGCTGTTGCAATATGAGGAATCCAATAAAATGAGCCCTTTCTTTTCTTTGCCCAGTAACTTGGGTCTTCCTTGCAAGGCCCTCGCTGAACTGTCAACTCCACAATCTGTTTAGCTACCTACAACCACGGTTTCACTTCAACATGTAAATATACATTTTCTCCCTTGGTATGTCGAAGTAAAGTGCTCCATTGGTCTCTTTCAGTTTTATTTCATGCACCCACATCTGCAAAACCCATCGCTCTCTGCTCCATAACTCAAGGTTCAAAAACAGATTATCCAACAACCACCCATGACAGACCATTCCAGGTGACGTGTTTGAAGAACATCACTCGTCCAACCCGAAGGGGTCAAGGATCAGACTACTCTTCACGAAAAGTCTTCCATCACTCTGCATATATGTGTCACACACAAGCTGTGTGCTTTCTAAAACTGGGAAACGCATGATCATGTCTCATACGTGCCACACCTGCTTTTCTGTTGTATCATAGCCATATGTCGCCCAGACAGTACCAGCTTGTGGCACTGCTGAGCTCAGGTGGTCTTCCCTAGGCCAAGAGCAGGTGCGCAAGAGATGGTGTCCCCTTCAGAGTATCATAAAAACTGAAACCTCCTCTGACCACCACTTCCGCCATCACGCCCACTGTGAAGTCAATTTTTTAAACTATTCTCTTTTCTCATTTGGGGGGTCTAAATCAGTAAAAAAAAAAAAAAAAAGTTTTTTAACACTGAGCTCACTATGCTCATCCCCTAAGTCTTAAAATTTAGAAAATGATGCCAAATAGAGGCCCTAAAAAATAGTATGCAAGGGGGTGCCATCCACATTGAAACTTCAGCCTGCATCTTTGCATTACTGGCACACACATTCCATAACAATTAACAGGTACCTGGAAGTGGAGATAGGCCTTTGGCCAGGATGTCATATTTATATTTTTAATCTGCAATACACCACACCGTTTCTAATTTCTCAAGACCACACAACGAATTCCAAGTCAATACTTTCATGAAAAATGTGCTTTGTAAATAAACTTAATATTACACCAGAGGACCTATCTCCCAATCCATGAAGAAGGAAGCTACTTATCATTAAGTCCTATTTTTCTAATACAGCGCCCAGCTGAACGGCTTCTGTTCTCCTGAGCTGGGAGACCACAATGCAGGAGACATGACTAGCTCCCCAGGTGTCCCCAGAGCCTAGCATCAGTCTTAGTACTTGATAATGATGATTTGAAAAGATGAGAGCTAAGATGTCCTGAGTGCCTGTTACGTGCCAGGTCCTGTGCTAACTGTTAGGTATGTGTTAGAACATTTAATCCTCACAGTCACCTAGTGTGGGAAATCTCCATTTCATAGATGAGAAAGCTAAAGCCCAGTTAGGTTGAGTGACTTGCCAAAGATCTCACAGCAACTGTGTCAACCTAGGTAGCCAGCCTTCAGAAACCACGTTCTTCTTCATTGCAGTACATACTAAGTCTTGATTTCTTGAATGAGTAAATGAACGATCTCTAGTTACATACAACTTAACCTGAAAAGGACTTTTTGCTGCACAGATGCTACACTGGGCCCTCTGTTATACCTGTCTCAGCAGTTGCCTGTCTCCTGATGGCATCTGATGTATCTGCACGGCCTTCAGAGACCACTGTTACTGTCACACCACCCCCAACTGATAAAACAGTAAGACTCCAACCTGGACTTCCAGCCTCTGGTCTGGCTCCTCCAGGTTTGGGCAGAAGTCTGCACCCAGCACTCTGCCAGCACATGCCACTGGAACCTGGGGGAATACGGTCAAATTAGATGCTGGCTGTGGAGGCTGCTGAAAACTGCACACAAACACACGTGACCCAGGCAGAAGCAGGGACATCCCAACGGCAGTTCTGAAACAGAACGGCTTCCATCACGGCTTCACAGGTTTTTGACACTCAGTAGGTCAAATATATTGTAAATATCACACAGCCAAGTTTATTAACTACCAAAAGGTAAATTCTAAAAAGAAAAAATCCACATAAATTTTATTGCCCCTTGTATCCACAGCATGTAGCACAAAGCAGGCACTTAATATCCGAGGACTGTAGAAAGAGGAGAGAAGAAGGAAAGTCAAAAGGAAGGAAGGGAGGAAATGAGGGAAGGGAAAAAGAAACAGAATCTCTGCTTGAAATTGGTGACTTTTTTTCTCTTCTCATTTTCTTAAGTGGGAATTAAGAAAACTGCATTCTATAATGCCTGAAGTTCCTTTGCACACTTAAAATACCAGTTCAAATTTGTTTTTCTATTCCTGGCATGGGCTAGTATTTATTTATCAACATGTATTATTTACTTACTGTATTTAAGCTACATTTAAGAGGCTCATTTTACGTCTGCTCTAATACTAAAAATAACAAAAAAGCTATGATTTAGTAAATGTTTCTCTGTATCTAGAATCCTACAATGAAAGCCGCTAAGATTCCCTTTCAAAACTAAGCTACCTATTACAATTAGTTATTCTCATCCTGAAATATTACCTACTTATTAGTCACATGCTTACTTCATCTTAAAATTTTTAAGATAAAGAGAATTTAGATTCCATTGAAACCTGTTTTCTGCTTTTTAAATTCTTCTCTAAATCTCTACTCAGTATTTCCAAACACATACTACCTTCATTAATCATACAACTATCTATGTGTATCAGAATCTCAATCCATCAATCAGCTTCATCTCACCTGTATCTTCTTTCCCTCTCAAAGCCCTCCTTTGGTATTTTGTTTTATTTATTTTTTTAACTCCAACTGGGATCATCTGTGCCAATCAATTTTCTTTGTTCAGAGATCAGTTTTCAGCCAAGCATGCTGTCTTAGAAGGTATTTCCTTCTTTCTTTTGACCCACAAATCTGTTCACTTCTCCAGATTTAAACAATTTTCAATAAACTCCACTTTGCAAGTTTACTAGTGAATATAACATATATATTTTTTAAAAAGTCAACTCTTCTAACATTTTTAGGTCCAACTTTCCTATTCTTTTCAAGTGTCTTATTTTTTCTTCCTGCCTATTTCCATAAAGTGACATCAACAGAATATCAGCTGTCTTTGAAATTAACCACTCTTTACCCACAAATTTCTTCATTTGGAGCCTGAGAAGGAAAGGAAAAGGAGGTTGCATCTACTGAGCGCTTGCATTGTGCCAGTCACCATGTGGGTACCTTACATCGAGATTAACCCTTTTTTTCCTTTCAACCATCTTATGGGATATGAGCATCTCCATTTCACAAGAGAGGGGGAGCTTTAGAGTAGTTAAATAACTAGCTCAGGGGCACATGCTAGAAAATTACAAAGCCCAAACTTAAGAAATGAGAAAGAGCGAGAACATTTTTCAAAGAAGTTAATGAAAAACATGTAATAGTTGCTTTTAGTAGCATCCATTCTAGAGGCATTTGTTGATGTTTCGTATGAAAGAAATTACGAAGAAGACAATTAAAGGAAATGAACAAAGTGTCACAAGAAATCAAGACCTACTACTCACTCTTCGGTCTGGGACAACATCGCCAAGGTTAAAGGGGATTTTTCCTCTAACTTGAGAAATGAGAAAGAAACGGGTCATGGAGAGGAATAGAGACACTGCATCTGTCTTGTGTCACCCACAGAACAATGCTGATCCCACCCCACACTGACACGTGGTGAGGGCACCAATGAGTTGTGCGACAGTAATTCTCCCTAGGGTGCAAGAGAAGAATTGGGAGGAAATTACTTAGAATATTCCATATCAAAACAAACCCCCCCCAAAGTTTCCTATAAAACCTTAATAAACGTGACTACTTAACTGATTACAGCAGATAAGCCAGAATGCATATGTTGCAAATTAAGTGTAAATAATACTTTATTTCATGTACACAAAACAATTGCCACTTACCTTAATATTAGTTGACCATGTCACAAAGACAAAGTTTCTAGTTCCTTTTTACCCTCACAGAAGGCATTTCATAAACACTCTCAAGAGGAATGGAGAAAGTTAAACAACTACAATTACACTCAATTACAACCTCAAACACTTAGAAATACACAGTTGCTGAGAGAAAACAAAAAGGTCTGTGAGTAAGTTGGAAGGAAACTGTGCCAGGCTACTGGAATGTTTCAGCTATCCAAATCACAAAAAGGAACTAGGAGGAAAGCAAAGAGTGCTCTCCATCTTAGAATCCTAGGATTTCTGAGCAGAAAAGAAAATCCTTCTGATCTGTGAAAACGGACTTCCTTAAAGATGAGAAAATTGAGATTTGAACCAAAATCCACATGGTTTCACTCATGAGTTCACCATCTAACAATACTCCCCCTACCTCACCCACCACAATTAGAGTCATCAATTATCAGACAGAGAAAAAGTATAAGGGAAAGGCAAGCTATATCTGTTTCCAGTTCATCAAAATGTCCCAAGGAAAATACACAGGATATAAAAGCTTGATAACCTTAATTAGGTATAATTCAGCACACATAGACAATTAGGCCTTTTGATTCAGAAGCCTTAGCAGTCAGCCAACTACCAATAAGCAATCAAAAAATGCCTGACAGAAACAGCAGACCTAAAAAATTTTTTTGGCCATGCCCCACGGCATGCGGGATCTTAGTTCCCCAACCAGAGATCGAACCTGTGCCCCCTGAAGTGGAAGTGCAGAGTCCTAAACACTGGACAGCCAGGGAATTCCCTTTAACTCATTATTACTCCATTTTAAATTAAGATACTAAAATAGGATGTGTACCTTCTGTTTTCAATGGAATTGAAAATTCAAACTGATTTGGAGAATTCCAATTTTATCCTCTTGTCTTCATGCTAGTGTTTAGTGTGCATTTCAACATCATACTTTAAAACAAAGTTCTACCGTGATTTTCATAAAATGTTCACAGTGATTTTGATCTCTGAAACGTAGTAGGACTAAGGGGACATTTTATTTTTTTATTCTTTGTTGCATCTTTGTATACTTTACTCTTAAAGTAATAAAAACATTTAATTTAAAAACAAAGAAAAAAACTAAACTGATCAGCTAGTATTTCTAAACAGTAGGCTGCAGGTTTCATTATGGGATGGTAATTGTCTAGAACTCATCTAAATTTCATTCGGCTGGTGCTATAACAGGAAGTAAGAGGCCTTGAAAGGGACCCTCTAGAATCCCCAGGGAAGCTGGAGCTGAGTGCATATCTACTCTCCTGTAGAGACCTCAAAGGAATCACGGTGTGCGAGAGAGCTATTTACAACTTACTTTGTGTATAATCAGCAGAAACAAAAGATATGACAACAAGCATAAAGGCCTCTCTCTCTCTCTCTCCTCTCAGGAGAATTCAACAAGGGAGGGCCAGTGGGCATTCACTTCAGTGTCAAAAGGGCTTCCAGAAAACATATTTTCTGTGGGGCAGGGAGGAAATATGGCAGGCTTCCTACACACACACGCGCACACACACACACACACGTACACACACACGTTCTTTGTTTACTGAGATCATACATAAAGACTGTTAGGGACCAGATTTCTGAAAAGAAGACATAAAAACCTCCACATTGTAAACGGGAGCTACCGTTCAAAATACTTGAAGAAGGTGGGTGTAAGGAAAGCAACAAATTAAGAAAGAAAGGGGCAGAAGTGATAACTTGGGAAAAGAAACGGGTTACCAAGAAAAGGTCTTATAGAATCTGGGGTGCTTCTTGCAAAGCCAGGGCCCATTCGAACTTTAATTTTATTTTTAAACATTAAACATTCAGGCAGGCATTTGCCTGATAAGCACTATAAAAAGTCAGAGCCTAAATAAATTAACTAACTTCCATGCCATCTCAACTCTTTGGTGAAGCTGGCTGTAAGCCCAGAGCAGTTCTGAAGTGTATGTGTTTTGGTGGCTTCCGTCTAGCAGTGAAGGTATGAGGGAAAAGATCTGAACCCAAGGAGAACTTAGAAAAGAATGGAGACAGAGAACTGGCTTTAAAAAATAGAGAGAGGGAGAGAGATAACCCCAAAAAAGTCCCATGAGAGGACTCAGGGACATGGCTGGGTACAAGCTCTGTTACACTCTAAGCCAGAGAAAAGCAATAACAGCCTCATGTCAGTGGTTAGATGATACCAAGCAACAAGAGGAAATACTCAGATAATGCAAAGAATTCAGGAAGACCATTCAGTGAAATGGATTTGAAAATAAGCGAGCCAGGAGCACTTGTGACAAAGAGCAGATAAAGAAATAAATTAACTACCCAACACTGTAAAGACAGGGATGTATGTTAAATGCAGTGCAGCAAACAAGTGAGAGGAATAAATAGAAAAATAAGGTGAGCTAAGTTGCTGGAGGTGCAGATAACGTCTATCTTCATTTTTCAGGTGACGATTGAACTAAAGACAACATTCCAGGCCTAAGCCTTCCCAACCATGGAGCCCCAGGCCTTAGCTGCAGAAGGGCCACATATACAGAACCTAAAGCTTAAGAATGAAAAACACCACTTCATGATCAGAAAGGAACTGCTGAGTCAAAACAGTATTTATGCAGCTGCCAATACAGAATGGCCAGAAATATGCTGGTTCTTACAGAGGCCTTAGATGAGGCAGGGTGTTGGAAGGTGAGAAGGATGAACAAGATGTTACAGGAGAAGAACTGAATAGGACGGTGGACAGTCCCCTCTGAGCCATCCCAGAACAATGAACTACAGGAGCAGGATGAGAGACGAGAGAACAGAAGAGGGTTAAGGATGGGATTCTGCCACTCAACAGGCTGACAGACACAGAAGACTACTGGGTGGGGGTGGGTTGCAAAGCATCCTCACAGGAGCCAGGAACTAAGTGAGGTTCAGTCTCTTTCTGCCTCGGGGGCTGGTCCTCTTGGGGGAGCTAGGGCCCTGGCTCTGGGACGGGAGCAACCACTGCAGGTACGATTACAGGAGATTTTCAAAGCCACAAACAACAACAAAAATACCTTGTTTTCATACTGTGAAAGGCAAGATAAAAGATAAAAATCTCTCTTCCCTGGTGACAGACACCCTGAGGAGCCTGATGGACCATGAATAATGCTAAAATTACACAGAATCTTTCTTACAGAGCCTCAAAGGGCTTTACACAAAATATTTATTAATTCCCCTATCAGACGAGTAAGGGGTGGGGAAGAAATTTCCACCGCACTCTTTTTATTTTTAAATAAGAAAACTGAGGCCTATCACTATGGTCTCCCCTCCACATTTGATAAGTTGGACAGAACTGAAATGAAGATGTAGTCCTCTGAACTACCATGCTAGAGTTTTACTAGAAAAGTCTCCTACCATTTGATAGAGTTCACCTATTTCTCCACTTCTTGTTTTATGTGGGTTTTAGCCCTGAAGAAAATGAGGATGAAGTTATTTGCACCTATGCCATGGATGAACTTTATACCCAAGAAAGAAAAGTGCAAAATGAGATTATTTTCAACTGGTTTACAATCGTTCTTGTCATTCAGTACATTGGAAATTGAACACCCCAGGTTGTTGCTTATGGGCATAAACATCGCCAAGTCTGATAACTGACATTAAGTGAAATTTCAAATATATGTATGTATATATATGCCCAGATAAACTTTCTTTCTGCCCTCAAGTCTCACCTCCAACTATCCTAAAGGCAGGTAATATGCAATGAGCACTGGCTTTGGAGTGAAACCTCTGTTTTAACCCCAGCTGCAGTACCTTGTGAAGTTGGTCAGTTAATTACCA
Organism: Balaenoptera ricei; assembly: GCF_028023285.1. Classification (NCBI taxonomy): domain Eukaryota; kingdom Metazoa; phylum Chordata; class Mammalia; order Artiodactyla; family Balaenopteridae; genus Balaenoptera; species Balaenoptera ricei. The sequence goes on along the minus strand of NC_082644.1, from coordinate 56,791,982 downwards.
ATTCAGAGCTTTATTTGTTGCATCTGTAAAATGGGAGTAATTATATTTACTGTGTAGGGTTGGCAAGGTTGAAGGAGATGACACAGGTAAAACACCTAACTAAGCAGGCTGTAGGTACACAGCATAGGTAATGATACTTCCCCAGATATCTCCCTCTGCCCCCCAGCACACCATTCTCATCAGGGCTGAGAAGTTTGAGACAGTGAGGGGAGGAATTTGGGGGTGGGTGGGGTGGAAGCAAACTCAAGTGTCAAAGGAATAATATAAGCAATTAGGGAAACTGAAAATTATACCTATTCAATTGGTCTCAATTAGGGGCCAGCTCCATCAACTTGTAGACGGCTTCCTAGAACACTGTGTTGACGAAGACTATGAAGATGTGTCTGGGCTCTGAGAGAATGACCACAAAAGTCTTCTCTGGGGGAAGTAGTAAGAAGAGATACATTTCACTCCCTGCCACTCCTGCCCCAGCCAAGCCTTTCCCAATGAAAACATAGGCAATTTTCTGAGTTCTCTTTCATGCTAGTGGCTTGACCTATGAATTAAAAGTAAGGAGTTTCCAATACACACGACTATACATAAAATAGATAAACAACAACGACCCTCTGTATAGCAAATGGAACTATGTTCAATATCTTGTAATAATCTATAATGGAAAGAATGCGAAAATCAATGTGTGTGTGTGTGTGTGTGTGTGTGTATAACTGAATCACTCTGCTGTACACCTGAAACACTGTAAATTAACTACAATAAAAAATAAATAAATATAAGATGAAAAAGTAAGGAGTTTCCAGGGAGCTCGTGAATAAAGTCTGAAGAAGCCCTACCCTTTTGGAAAAAATAACCCAAAACTAGACAGCAAACTGATAGACAACCAACAGTCTAGGTCAGTGGTTCAAGGTGTATTCTCAGCCCAGGAACATTATTAGCATCACCTGGGAACTCGCTTGAACTACATTTGCAGCCCCACCTGAGACCTACCTGTGACAGACCCCCTGCGGGGTAGAGCCCAGCCAGGTGTTTTTACAAGCCCTCCAGGTGATGCTGATAAGCATGAAAGTTTGAGAACCACTGGCCTAAATAAACTTGAAAATCAAAAAAGAACTGGGAAGGCAAAAGTTTTCTAGATGATAACTTAGTTTTAGAAGAGATATGTCTTGGGGAGGGGGGGGGGGGGGGAACAAGGGAAGAAGGAAGAACAAAGAAGCAAAAACATCAGGGCATAAGATCCAGGATCTCCCAGAATCTCACTCTGTGAAGAAGAGTCGGCACGTCAGGAAAAAGCCCAAGTGAGCAAGCCACCTTAGGAGCAGTGGTATGGGCAACTCCACAGGTACTGCAAAAATGAGAAGGAAATAATTTGGGGACAGACATTAGCTTTAGCATTCAAACTAAAAAGCACTTTAAAAGGACACATGTCACCTTGAACTCAGCCACTGGGTTTGCTCCACTCAGCTGGTCTCCCTGATTCTTCACAGAGATCAAGAATGAGGATGAATTTGGGACTTCCCTGGTGGTCCAGCAGTTAAGATTCCACGCTCCCAATAAAGGGGGCCTGGGTCTGATCCCTGATCAGGGAACTAGATCCCACATGCCACAACTTAAAAAAAAAAAAAAAAAAAAGGTCCCGCAAGCTGCAAACGAAGATCCCAAGTGCTGCAACTAAAAAGACCTGTGCTGCCAAATTAATTAATTAATTAATTGTTTTTTTTTTTTAAAGAATGAGGATGAATTTAAACTATCTCTAATGAGGGGAAAGAGACAAATTTCAAGCCATGATCACCAAGAATTTTTTTTTGAGGGGGCGGCATTTTTTAGAAAGGAGTTCACTTTGGAAGAAAACAAGTGCATTTCACTTGATCTTACTTCATCAAAGGCACAAAATGGGACAAATCAATGGGGTTGTTTTTCCCACCCTACATTTCACAACACTGAAAAGGAATGAAAAAGGCATACGTGAGAAAGCAGAAAAGGGAGTTTGAGGAATGAAACATGGTAGAGGAATGTGTCACACTCCAGACAGTGAGAGAACAAATACTACCCTCCCAAAATTCAACATCCCATGTTACCTCTTGAACCACCTACATTAAACCTATTATGGAAAAATAAAAAGTTTAAGTTGCCATACAAGGAGCAGTTAAACTAGATGGAACGCACGGCGGTTGTCTAGAGAAGCAGATTCCTCTGGACTAGCCTCTTGCCCCATTTGACGTGGGTTAGACTTATTATGAAGAGTGAGACTGAAGGCAGGCCACAAATGGTACCAACAGACCAGTGGAATTCCGGGGTACTGTAACCAGGAGAGCTGGCAGGGAGCCATCACCACATCCAAAGCGCACAGTGCAGCATGCCCAAGATCAATGAAGCAACATGCTTCTCTCTGCATGCAAAGCTTGAACGTAGGTAATGATAAGAGAAGAAAGGAAATGAGAAGGCTGATTCACCCCTACTGTTCCCTACAATAAAAACTTTCCCAACTCAAACATAAGTCATACTGTGCATTGCACAATCGCCCCTCCAAACTTGCTGAGGACCCCAGACTAAAAAGAGAAAATGCACAAAAGCACATGAGGTTGATTTCTTTGGAAGACCCACCCTCACCCTACCCACCCCACCCGCTTCCCAACCCTAGATCAACTGGGGTGAGATCTAGGGAAGGTGAAAAGCTGTACACAGTATTCTGTACCAGACAGGTAACAAGTGAACCTAAACCTCTCCCACCAATGGCATCTCTCTGTTACTGAGGGTCTCAGGAAGTAGTGAGAAGATAAAGTAAAAGGGACTTCTTTATACTGTCCTTGGGGATCTTACAAGGTATTTCTTCAAACTGAACATACTTTACTCCTGAAATCTAGGGGCTTTAGAATCTAAAAGAGGCTTAGTAGACAATAGAACACTTTATATATGATAAAACACATGGTTTTCCATTTTGTGTGTTTTTGATATTAGTAGTCTCAAATAAAGATAGAGCTATTTATGTCAATGACTTATCATGATAAGAAATGCTATAAAATACCATTTTCTCTCTACATGCTTTCCTTTTAGATGTGATGCTCTTCCCTGGTTTCATCTGCCACCCGTATGAGAACAATGCTCCCCAATCCCTATTCCTTACCTCTCATGTGAGTTCTAGCCCTGCACTTTCAAGCTCCCACTAGAAATTTCCAAGTATCCAGTTAACACCTCGAGCTAAACAAGCAAAGCATATGGGTTCACTGCTATCCTTTCTTTACTACAGCTCTACCCTGACTTCGGTTTTTTTTTGGTTTTTTTTTTTTTTTTTTTTGCATTATTATCACCAGAATCCCATTAACAAAGACTCAGAACCATAGATCATGATTAAAAGCATTCTGCTTATTTCCCAAACCCAATAAACTCTGAAAGTCTATTTTTCCCTTCCCATCCCCTCAGTTGTCCTCCCACACACCTTCCAGATCATTTCTCTCCTAGATCATTTCTAACAGGAGCATGCTCAGACCTTTGCCATAACCCTTACGTGATTGATAATCCCAACTTTATCGTTCCACACTCGTCAACCAGGGCCACATACCACCCCTCTAACTGTCAAACATATTCTCCCAGACGATGTTTAGAGTTCCCCACAAATTACCAATTAACGAAGTTCCATCCAGGCCCTCTACAACCTAGCTCTGCCCTGCCCTTTCCAGCTTCATCTCTCCTCCTCTTTCATGACAAATGCTGAACAGAGTCTAATTAGACTACTTAATGTCTCTTGCTTACTGCTCTGGGCTTTCCCAATTTGACATAGTTCTCATACTGCTCTTTTTTTGGAATACCCTCTCTTGCACTAAACTTTTGAACATCTCTGTATTTCTAGATGCCACTCCTTCCACAAAGTTTCCTGATACCCCCAGGCAGAAGAGATCTCCTTCCCAGCATTCTACCACTGTTAGGCCCGTCAGCACTATACAACCGTAGACTTTAAATACACTACATGTTTTTCTCTTTAAGGGCAAGAACTAACTTGCTTCTCTCTTTGTTTCTCCCCATAGCACCTACCAAACAGCTTTACATACAGCAGATACTCAACAAATGCGTGCAAAATAAATAATAAATAAATCTCTTAAAAGTCACAGTGGCACCAGTGACCCAATGTTACAGATAGAGTGATTTTTAACTATATCATTATTCCACCTGATCCTCAAGAAATACCTTTAGGGCAATTAGGGGCCAATAATTCCTACTTTATAAAAATTCAAGATACAAGGAGGTTGCTATTTATGCACAGAGCAGTCTTCTGAGCGTAATTTAGCCTGTAAAGGTCCAGTAACTAATTCAATGTCACCCTGTTGATTTGTGGCACATTTCTGCTGAAATGATACTTCTGTTGCTAACTTTCCTTCTGGCTTACTTCAGGATACCTCGAGAACCTTACCCCATCAAAGCAATCTTCTACAGGTAAGAAAATGCACAACATCTCCTCTAAAACCTAAGTTTTAGGGGTATTTCTCTGCCCCACAAGTTGTCAACAAATATACACTGGTATATATAGCCTCTTAGTTTAAAATTTACTAGGCTTCAGAGTAGGGGAAGGTGTGAAAACCTCCTATAATAAGCTTTTTAAAAAGGTATCGATTGCCATATACTTGGAAAGAAGGTAATCAACCCATTATACTTCCCTGAGATAAGAAGACATTTCTAAGATACCAGGAGAGCAGCTTACAGACAACTGGGGGTAGATTTCCAGCCCTCATCAGTTTCTGCTTTGTTTCAAGCCAGGAGTAGGCAACGACACCCTCTGAGCCAAATGCTAGCCTGCTGCCCACTTTTGTGGATAAAGTTTTATTGAAATACAGCTGTGCCTATTCCTTTATGTATATAGTCTACTGCTGCTTGCGGCTACAAGGACTGAATTGAATAGTTGTTACAGAAACCACACAGCTGCCTAAACTATTTACTATCTGGCCCTTTATAGAAAAGGTTTGCCAACCACTGTTTTAAGCTACACAAAATTATACTTCTTTCCCCATGAACATCACTTTCAAGAATTCACCTTTAGTAAATAAGAACACAAGTGCAAACAAGAATGTTCATATGGAAGCAATACTCTTTGTAAAAGAAAAGAACTGGCAGCAACCTCAACGTCCACAAACCAAGAACCTGTTAAGTAAATTATGGTACAATGATATACTGAGGATCTATTAAAAATTATGATGGCTATCTTTAATTACAGACATGGGAAGATATCTATGACATGGTTGAGTTAAAAAAAAAAAAAAGAAGTCACATATCCATAATCCTTTTATATAACTAGCATCTATCCATATATCCGTATGTATGTGTAAATGAAAAAAAGATGACTAAAAAGATGTTAATTAAATGGTTCCTTGGTGGCACCCTTTCAGATAGTGTTTACTCTTTGTAGCTTTCGTAATGAGATCTTCACCGTAAAGATGTACCCTTTATAAGAGCTATAAAAAAAAAAATCAGTTTAAAACTTTTAAAAGTTAAAATCAGCGTGTTAAGTTTAGGATTTGCGTTTTATAAAAAGCACAGGGTTTTTGGTTTGGTTGTTACCATTACTAATTTTCCTTTTTCTTTGTTTTAAACACAGAAAGGCTCTTAGATTCACCAATAGCCTACACATCTACAAAGAGGCATCCCCACAGAATGTGGCAACCTCCTTACCAGACTGTAAAAGTCCCCTTACAAAAGCATACATGGGTTAGAAGGAAGAGGTTAACAGACCAGTCCCTCGATGGAAATGTATTAATTCAATCGGTGTCTTGCTTCTGGATTACCATTAAAAGGTTCATAAAGTACCCAAAAGCCACATAAGATTTTAGAATTATGCTACTCAATGACTGATGCTCAGTGAAGAGGAAGAAAAGGGAGATTTTTCTCCACTCTCATTTTCTTCAACAAAAGTAAGCTTCTGCAAGATTGGCACAAGTATTTTTGAAACTGGTAACTGAAAAGGCTAAGTGTGTACATGATGCAATTATTAAGAACCCAGTACCGCCACTGATAGAGACATGCTAACTGAACACTGCATAAAGCTTGCAAATTAATGACAACAGGAACAGCAGAGGAAGAAATTGCTAACAGCAGCCAACACAGCTCACCCTCTCTGTGCAGGACTTAACAGCTACCATTTCTAACCCTCATTTTATAAATGAAGTAAGTGGGTTTCCAAAGTCACATTAAAGAAGGGGTAAATTCAAGTGCAAATACATCTGGCTTGAAAGCCTATACTCTTCCACCCATGCTGATAAATAGAAATTGTATTTCTAATGAAGTACTATACAAAATCCCAAAATAAATGTAGCAGATGAAAAAACTTGAAATTCCTGGTTTATAGAAATATTACAAAATTACCATGTCAATTAATTTGTTTTATAAGCAATTTATTTAAAACAGTATGCTTTTTAAACATTTTCTCAGAGTTAAGTCTACCCATATTCTCCGTCCTTACATTTATTCATGTATGCATATGATATGTGTACGTCTTTTACAGATATGCTATAGCATTATATAGAGCACAACTTTTTAATATTGTCAAACTGAAGTAGAGTCTGTATACATTTGTGGACACAGACTTCTGTTAAACATAAAGCTGTGACTTGGTTTTTTATGACTCTTCCCACAGTAAAATTACTTCACTGCTCTGGATTAAACAAAATCTGTGCCCTGAAAATTAACATGTGCTGTACAATGATATAATTAAATTTTTTTTTACATTGGTATTTACCCCCACTATTTTTCTCTTAGGTATAGCCTCTTCTCAAATTAGGTAGAGATTAGGCTTTCCTGTGAATTCCCCATAATTGCACCTCCAAGCTCAAGATGATAAACAAACCCTTTAACTCCCAGACTAAGGAGTTATGCTATGCCTCCTTCTTGGGGGTGTAGAGGCATTAGACTATGGTTTTCTAAGCAGTTATTCCACGGATCCCTAGTAGAAACCTAAAAGATAGGACTCTGAGGCTAGACCCTTTTCATCTAGAGCAGCTCTAATTTTTATCAGTTCTGCATGTTGGCTTCCCTGTAAAATTTAATTTGAAAGGAAAAACAAAAAACGGCAGGTTCAACAACTAACTCTTATTCTTTTTTTTTTTTAATAGCCGGCTTAAGTTATAGACGGATGAAGAATGTGGGAGAGGAAAAAGCAAAGACTTTGGGGGTCAAACTTGCTGGATACAGGTTTGAGACCTTTATTTCCTCATCTGTAAAATGAAAATAATTGTACCTGCCCTGAATGCTTTTGCAAGAGCTGAGAAAGACAAAGTGGGTACCACCCCTAGCATACTGTGTGAGCTAAGAGGTAGCTATGAAATGATTAGTTTTTAATCCTCATTCTTTTACTCTTAGCAACAGGTGAAAGTAAACGCTAAGCCAAATATTTATTTTAGATCTAAGATGGAGTATGCTCAAACTAGTGTTGGCTAAGAGAAACGAGATGTTAGGCAAAGTAACAATGCTAATCAAAGACCATCTATGACAATATTAATGTACTACTCATGAGAACACAATTACTTTTGATAAAAACATAATCCAGATTTTAAAACAATAAAAGCAGCACATTTTGCTCAACAAATATTTCCCAAGCCGTTAACTACACTTAAGGCATTGTGCAAGACTGTAAATGAAGATAAAATATTACCCCACTACACATGTAGGTTGCTTGCTACTATTTTAATTCTACTAAAAGGTGTAAACACTATTCGCTTTAGTGTGACCCTGATTCCATGAACACAGTGAATATTCACAAAGCCAGGGATAGAGGCCAGGGTGCTCTATTAATGGAACTTCTAGCTCTATTACCAAGTGCTAATGATAATGAGTATCATAAAGCAGGAAGCTCTGATTCAAGCAAGTGATTAGAACTGATGATACAAAGGTAAACAGAACTCAACAGAATTTGCCAACTTGGCTTCTAGTCTATCGTTAGCCATAACTGATATCTCAGAAATAATAGCATCGCTCTGACATCCAGGAAGGCCATCCCAGTGAGAATTTTGCAGAGTGGCAAAAACACAAGACTAATGGATGATACAAGTGATTCTCAAAAAAAAAAAAAAGAAGAAGAAAGTTGCCTGCCAATGCCTAATACCTCCTTCCCTACAGATAACTGGAGAAATTAAAACTTTTTTTAAAATTTACCCCCTTTTTTACAAAAATTGAAGCTTTCCAAGGGAAGCCTGCCACAGGGCAAGCTCAAAGAATAGGATCTACAGTTTACTGAACACCTACTATGTACCTGAGCTTCACAGGTGTTTTCTCATTTCATCCTCCTGACAAAGTCTCAAGTGTTCTTGTCCCCATTTTAACACTGAAGAAAATAAAGGTTAGGGATAAAGTGACTCACCCAAGGTCACAAGACTAATAAGTGACAACAACAGAATCTCAACTCAGGACCAATCTTTTAACTCCCCCAAACCCCTCAACTCCCCCCAGAGTTCTGCAATGCCAAACAATACTGGCTGGTACAATGGGAAGAGAAAAATGCTGAAAGAACAATTATTTATATTTTAAAGAAAGCTTGATTTTTTAGGGAAAAAATCCTAAGTCAACTTTAATTTTCATATTAAGGAGACATGATACTGGAGTATTTCCACTCTTTCCCTCTTGGATTATAAAGGGAAAATTTTAATAAATTGGAAAGGTTTTGAATACAACCACAACATCCTTTTTATAATCAAAAACTGCTTCCATGATCAGGATAACAATTTTTTTTTAGATAATCTAAGCATACATGATAGACTTTTTTTCTCAATTTGGCACTGCTGACGAGTTTTTCTACTATTTAGGAAAAAGAATTAACTTTGAAATTGGCTGTAAGGGAAAAAAAATCCAGCACAAAGTAAGTTTAATAGTCCTCTGAAAAGTGCACTTTAAAATTTGGAACTAAAAACAAGAATCATCAAAAGAAAACTTCCATCACCACTTTATTACATTCAACAGAGTAAAAAGAATTCTTAAAGTGAGTATTCTCTAGAATGTAACGGAAATTCTAATGAATTCATCAAAAATTTGAAGTGCCAAGTCCACACATAAATCTTGATTTTGCTATAGAGTTGACTGCTTGTTGGTTTAAGACCTCCCATAAACAATGTGAATCTATCTGTTTATAGATAATAAACCATCTATGGACAGCACTAACCAGATTAAACTCGAGGTCTATCTTGACAAAACCATCGTTTTACAGAAATACATAAATCATGTACCAAAAACTCTATAAACATGGCACATAGCCCCACTCATAGTTTACTTTTTTGTGGTATATTCTTGACTTAAATTTGTGTTACATAACATTTAAAAAAAATTTATCAATGTAAAACTATCCTGGCTTAACAACTCTAAAAAGTTTTTCCTTGCATTCATTTGGCAGTTATCAAAGTGTGCATGTACACACAGGCACACACACATACGAAACTCTATGTATATTATATATGCATTATTAAGGAAGAGAAAAATGACTCATCACAAGAGCATGAAATCAAAGAAAGTGTTAAGGTTTGAAAGTGAAGAGAAACAGGTAATTCAAAACTAAATTCAAATTATGATGATATGTTTACTTAGGTAAGCCCAAGATAATCCATACATCTCTTATTCACAGGGAAAAAGTCAGACGCATGAATATTCTATAAAGTCCCAATGCAAAATCAGAAGGCCGTTCCATACATCCACATTTTAATCTGTTATAAATTAACTTGAGTGAGATCAAATCATGAAGCCATCCTGACTGCTACATGTAACATGCGCAATTACAACCCAAGTCAAATCGTACACACCCTCAGTAACCATACCTCAAACAAGTGGAACAGTGGAGGACCAGGCTAGAGTTTCCCCTGGAGAGGGACAGGGGTCAGGGCAATCTGCAAAATGGATATATCTGAGACAACTACAAAACCTGAGAATGTCCTCAAACCCTAAAGGTGTTCACACGGCTTCACAACAAAGTCCCTTTACAAGATCCACAGCCCAGATGACCTGCATCTTTCAAACTGTCCTATTTCCAGAATTCCTGATTTTAAATCACACTGGAAACCTTTGGCTGCAACTGAACTAGAATGGTTCTGCTTCGCCCTTCTAAACACCAAGGAGGGGGGAAGAACAGTGCCATACTTAATCCTGTTTTGTTTCAAACTCTCGGACCTTCTGCATTCCAAAATTGTATCCCTCTGACTAATATAAACCGTTATGAGAGAAAAGGTTTTTTTTTAAAAAAAAAAAAAACCCACACACCCCAAAGCAGCCAGTGAGAAGGAATGAGGGAGTAGTACTGGTAACATACGGTACCATGAGCTGCAGTGGCCTCCCCGTCAGTGGTGCAAGGGTCACAGATCACTCCTGGCCTTCGGGCCGACAGCAAAGCACAGCCCAGGGAGGGGGGGACAGGGACCGGGCGGGGAGGGGCCCCTCGCTGCTCTCGGGCAGTTTACACAAGAAGGCAGCTCAGCTCCTTTCTGGCGCATTCCTCCTCTCTATCTCCCAACCTCTCTGCATGTGTCCTGCCGTATTTTCTTCAGCTGGTAATTGTCCGGATGGCCAGACTTTAAACAGCCACAGTTTAGGAAAAAGCGAAACCCTTCTAAGTGACCATCACAGCAAATCAGCTTCACGCTGGCGGGTAAAATTTTCCAAGGGAAGTGTTCTTCTGATAGTTCCTGAGTCTCTAAGTGCCCCCCCCTCGCCCCCGCCCTCACGGGCCGCCACACACACTCCCCTAGAGGGCGAAATGCACTGTGGCAATAAAACATTCATGCGACTTGGAATTTTAACACAATGCCATTTCCCTAGTTTAACCTGAAAGGAATGCACTAGTCACAACAGACTACATCATCCTGCCATTAAACCCTGCCAAGGAACCGCTTTTTTGGCCCTCCCGGGCCAGCTTTGACGGGAAAGGAGTACACAGACCCACACACTGAGCACAGAGGGGCCACCTCTGCTTCCTTGGCAGGGCCCAGCAACACCCTACTCTTGAACGTGACCCCTGACCCCTTGCATTGTGACCGGCTTGTGATGCGTGTGTCACTCTGGCACTTCTGCAGAGCCACACACTGCGCTGGCCGTTGGCGGCTCCCTCTCCACAGGACTTGGGCCGACGCCAGAGGTTCTCTCTTCTTATTAGTGCTACTATTGAAAGGCTCGTGTTGAAGGTGGGGAGGCTTTTGCCTTGTGCTGGAGAGGGGTCTGTTTCTCCTTTTCCTTTGTTTGTCTTAGACTTTTTAAAAAACAAACTTTGCATTTGCATTCATAATTAGGTTATGATTACTGACAAACTGGTTTGCTTTGGGGACTACTTATCAAAGCTGCCAGTTCTTCCGCATTTAAGTGACATTTAATTTAGACTTACAAAATACAAAAACAGAAATTATTCTGACTTCTCTGGAGAATTTTAGAGGAAAACTCAAAGGTGTTGAACTCTAAAACATCCACACTTAACCATTTCATGTTAAAGTACTATCACACAACAATCAAGGAATAAATTAGTTTTTTGTTGTTTTTTTTTAAAACCCTAGATGTATTGATTTATTACTTGTGCAGAGATGTCTGCCTTCCAAGGAACAGAAGCGACAAACTAAGGGACAAGGAAAAACATGTGTTCAACAAATGAAAAACTGAAAATCACATTAAAGGTTTTTAACTGTTTAAAGTAATTTTTAACTCTGCTGTGATGCCAATTTGGCCCTTTAGAGCCGATCACAAAAGTATTGATTTTTATTAGTTTTGGAAGTTACAAGACACCATAATTTTGCCCCTCCAACATCCTTCTTCCTTTATCCTCAACTTCTCTCTCAATACTAACGTATGCCTTCCAGATTTTTCTACTTTTCTGATTTTTTTTTTTTTCCTTTTCTCATCATTAACTATTTTCATATGGGGCACTTTCACTTTCAACTTTGCCCTACTATTTTGTCTTCTAATTCATCCTCTCTACTCTAGTCACAGGCCATTCCAAGAAGTGGCAAGTCCCTCCTTCTGGCCCTGACCCTGAACTACAGCCAGGTGAGCTGATTATCCCTGCAAAAGGCAGAAGGTGTTCCAGCTTTAATCTCCTAGAATGAGGCCACATCCCCTTCCTGCAACAATTGAAGAACATCTTACTTCATCTAAGAGAACACCCAAAATGATGCTCGCTATCAGGTTAACATGCACATAGAAAATAAAGCCAAATTGTCTCCTTTAGCATAAATTTTGTCTCCTTAGTAGCTGGAATTAGTCTTAAGCCCCAGTTAAAAGACTTCTTTTTCCTTTCCTTTAAACAGAAATTATCATGCCTTGAAGAGTCATTCTAATCCCAAACCATGTTAATTCTAGCTAGGAGGACAGCAATTAATTAAAAAAAAAAAAGGAATTATACCTGACTTCGGGAACTGGGGGTGGGAAATCAAGCCAACAGTGAAGCAAAGATTATCAAATCCTATGTGAAATATTTCCATTTCAAAATGTAAATGCTGAAATCAAACTGTCATTTTAATCTATATGAAACAATAGAGACATTTGATTTTTTCAAGTAATCTGACTTATTACCAATGTATATTCAAATTCCAGTTTTTATGTTACTAGAGGGAAATGTAGTAAAACTGCAGACAGCACCACTTAAAGCAATGAGATTAAAATCACAGAGGATAATTTCTATTTAAGTTCAGACAGATACACTTTTTTGCTCATATCAAATTAATCAACACAGTGATCTCAAAGCATCTTGGCCCAATATCCTGAGAAAGAAGAGTGAAGGTCTGTGATTATGCACATGCAGCATGTTAAACCTCTCAACTGTGATGCGGTTCCTCTGAAGACCTCTGGAACTTTGAGACACATTGCTAAAAATAAGCAATAACCCATCCCTTATTTCTAAATAAAAAACTGTCAACCGATTTTATAATCTTAATACTGCTATGGTACAGTGATGCATCATGAGAAAGTCATATTTTTATAGGAAATTGTACCAATACAAATAAGGAGAAACAGAATCATCCAAAACCTGCTAGAAAAGAAAGTTATATCAATAAGTTCACTGAATTGCATAAAGTTGTACAAATCCAAAAGTTTTGCAGAAATATAAACATTTTAGAGGGTACATGGTGTATGATCAAATCTGTGATAACCATGAGTGATTTTCATTTTCCTTTAACCAAAAGAAAACATTACTGTGTTAAACGGCACTTAGAAATACAAATTTTAAAGTTTTGTAAGTTACCGTTTAGCTTCTAGAAAGCAAAATAGGTGAGATGTTTCTCACCAACTCCTATTAAGATGAGCACAAACAAGCACGTGTTAATCTATTCTTCTCAACAAGAGTCTACTTGGAGCTACGGGATTCGCTAAATCAACCACCCCTAGTCGTCCCGCCACCGACCCGTCCCCACCACATACACACACACACACACACACGTTAATCTATTCTTCTCAACAAGAGTCTACTTGGAGCTACGGGATTCGCTAAATCAACCACCCCTAGTCGTCCCGCCACCGACCCGTCCCCACCACACACACACACACACACACACACACACACACACACACACACACACGCAGTTAGACTCGAACCCTGAGTGAGGGCAACCCTCAGAGGCAACAAGATGAGACAGGAAAGGAAGTGTGTGGATAGAAGAGGGAAGGAAGAAAAAGGAAAGAGAGGCAGTAGGATGAAACCAGACTGAAAGAAACACAAGCAACAGCAAAGAAAAGGACGAGAGAGACAGAGAATGAGGTGGGGAGGAGCAAAATGGAAAGGGAGAGAGAAGGGGAAGAAACTGCAGGGAAAAAACGGATGGCTGGGGAGAGAGGAGGTACCAGAGCCCCACGACACAACAGTGGATCAAGCAGCTGGCTGGAGATGCTAATTCAGCGCTTTAACAAATCAATGCCACTTGAAAAGTACAATGCGAGCCCTCACTGGGTAGATGTCAGGGGACTGAGAAAATGCATTCTCAAGTATTTCACATTAAGAGGGAATAATGTGTTAATTTATAACTCTTCACCCTCTACACTTGGATTATCTATCTGTGTCAGCGATTTGACTTCTTAAATTTATCAAAAAGGCACGCAAAGGGAGGCAGCTCTGGCTGCACCACTGGGAAATGAAGTTTCAGAAGAGCCTGTCCTGGGCAGCCCTGCGGTTCTTTTCACTTTCCGATTTGGGCTGAAGTGTCAGTGGGGGTGGCAGGAAGGAGTGAGCATTTGAAGGCAAGATCGAGGGAGGAGGGGATCTCCTGGTCCAGTTACTAACACAACCCAAGGAAAGGCTTTCTTGGCCTGTGGTTGATTGCATTAGGTACCATCCGTCAAAAGTGACACAGAAGAGAAGGAATAACTTGAATCAGCAACCCCGAGCTGCCATCGTCAGAATTTACTTTAGGGAAACTTACTTAAGTCTCTCGGCACACCCAGCGGAAGAGAAGCTGCTGACAATTGGGCTCTAATTAGACAGTACTCTCGCAATGCCACCGGAGCCCCATAGACAGAGCTTATCAACATAGGAAGGGAAGGGAGGGCTAAGTTTATTTTATTTGGTTAGTTTTGAGAAGGGGAGGGGAGATGTTGAAGAACTGATATATTACATCCCAGCATTCAGGAGCCTAATGTTTCTTTCTTAAGAAAATCCTATTTTATTAAACATCAGATTCTCGTAATCATTTCCTAATTGTTCCTTAATGTAACTTTAGCCAACTTTTAATATAATTATAACACAGCTCCTAACCAGATGGATAGAAAGACTCTTAGTATTTTTTGCTGCCAAAATTAAAGCGTTATCAGACTCAAGTTTTCAGAGTGCAAGCATTGTCAAGACACAAAGGCAAGTGTGTTAAAACTGTAGAATAAATAGAAGAGAGTTTCAAGAAGGTGTTTTAATTAAGGTGACAGCTTCAAAGATATGAAGGGGGAAAGTGATTATTACATATAAAGAAAAAAAAAATGACCAGATTTTAACTGCTCTGAGTTTCACTTTAAGATTGTTTAAACTACACACAGCAGTGTTTTAAACTGTGGGGATATTTTAATTTGCTACTCATACAATTGCAACAGAAACATTCTCTTATTTTCGGGACATTCATATATAAATGAATGCTGATGAATGGAAATGAGATGCTATACATGATGGGCAACGTGCAACATTTAGTTTCAAAAACGCAAAGTTACCTCACTCACTGAAGCTTGAATCTCTTCCCTTCTACAACTGGGCACTAAAAGAAATGAAAGACAATGACAGACCTACTTGTTTCTATTGGCTAAACACCACCTTCCAGAGAACTCGTGACAGAAAATAAACATTCTTTCCATCTCATGTTCTGCATCTTTTCTATTACACAGCTACTTTTTAAACTGAATATTTGATTAGAAGCTGAAATTATAAATAGCCAGAAATTTTACAGCTGCACTGAGCCAAAGGATTAAAATGTCCAAAATAGTGTGATTACTTAATGAATGTTTTATTTCTTCCAAAGGAGAAAATTAATAAGGAATTTCCTAGGTAAAGAGCGTAGAGTACATTACTTTCCCTTTTCATATAATCTTAGGAGACAGACTATATATTCTGAATTCTATGCAATGGCAGAGAATCATACGGTATGCATTTCAAGGGCCTCTATGCCCTGAGAGTAGGATTTGTCCTATCCCCGGTTTTTGCATGAATTACCATTACTGTCTGTCCCACCCATGCCATCCCCACGTAAACTATCTATTCTTATCATTATGGTAACATTAATCCCATTCTCCCCTCCCCCTCGCCCACCACACTCACCTAAGGGGTTAAAAGACTTCAGTACATTTGTGACTTGTCAGTGACATATAATACCCAGGTCCTTCATGCAATCAACTTTTACTTGACATGTATTTGCTCATCACAGGACCCGCATTACTACTGGGAAAATGAAGAAAAACCTAAATTAACACTTGACATTCAATATGGTCAAGTCCTTAATTGGCTGGGCTTCCTGAGAAAGCAATTTTCTATTCCCCAAACTGTTCGCGTGTCATGTGTGGAGTGCAGCTCTTGGCCATCACTGCTGTCCCTCGTTCCCTCTAATGAGAGCAGATGAATTAGTGCTACGTGACACGATTTGAACAGGGCTTCCTCCTCTTCCCCTCCCCCCAATCTTTCTCCTATACCAGTGACAGCTGTGTGGCAAGGGAAAGAAAGAAAGAGAAATGCAAGAGCAAACAATCCTGTAAAGGATGATCATTTTTTTTAAATGAACCTTAAATGTCTTGTTGAAACTCCAGAACAACAGGGTCATTTAATTGTGGAGGTGGGGAACAAAGATCAGGGGAATTATCTGGCTATGGTTGATTTCGGTTGTATTAACTTCCAGCATGTTTCTTCCATTCCTGGCTAGTTGCAGTACTAGATTGCACTGGTCTAATTAAAATGGAATTTACATCGACTTAAAAAAGTTTTTTTTTAAAGGTCTGGAGAATGGGTCAACTAGAAAAAAAATGAACAGCAGGAAATGATTATTATTCTAAGATAAACATACCCCTGGATTAAAGAAAAAGATCTTTTCAACAAATGTTTAGGTCTCAAGAACCTACAATACAAAACTATGTCACTATACTTTGCTTTCAAATAGTGTTCAGAATCTGAACTTAATGCTAGTCACTGTGTTTTAAATCATTTTGTTTAGTTCCCTTTGATTGTTGAATGTTTGCAACAAAAGCTATTTGAACACTGATTTCATTCTGCTATTTTGGAGAGAGAGGGAACATAGTCTGCTTAATATGTGCTTACCTAGCTCAATAAGAAACAACTGAGGACTTCCCTGGTGGCACAGTGGTTAAGAATCCATCTGCCAAGGCAGGGGACATGGGTTCGAGCCCTGATCCAGGAAGATCCCACATGCCGCAGAACAACTAAGCCCGTGCACCACAACTACTGAGCCTGTGCTCTAGAGCCCACGAGCCACAACTACTGAGCCCATGTGCCACAACTACTGAAGCCCGTGTGCCTAGAGCCCGTGCTCCGCAACGAGAAGCCACTGCAGTGAGAAGCCCACGCACCACAAGGAAGAGTAGCCCATGCGCGCCGCAACTAGAGAAAGCCCGCGCGCAGCAACTAGAGAAAGCCCGCGCGCAGCAACGAAGACCCAACGCAGCCATAAATAAATAAATAAATTATAAACAAACAAACAAAAAAGAAACAACTGAAAGGAAGGTAGGTCAGAATTTGCTCTGTTCAGAGATACTAAAAGGTAAACTGAAGGGATTTCTGAGTCTTCACTTACTCATTTTGAAACCAAAGAGGAAGTAATTTTAAATGCCTAAATTACTAAACCAATACGATTAGGACCAAAAACAACTAGAGGAAGTACGAATATGTGGCAGATCACACATTTGGGAAAGTAGTCAGTCCAAAGGACATGCATCAAGTGAAAATAATTAGTTACTCACACCTTAGCACTTGGGATCTTCACTCATCTTTTTTAAACGAGAGCTAAAGCAAAGGTACTACCGGTGCACTAGAAGGTATATCAAGATTGTACCGGTGCCACAAAATCAACGTAAGCATGCAAAATACAAAACTCTCTCAAGTACAGTTCCCCTGCCTCAAATAAATAGCTTGATCATTTATTAGTTATTCCTCATAATTCTGAATATAATTTAAGTAATATTTCAGTAAGAAAATTGTGAAGTAAATTTGAATACACAAAAATATGGTGAGGAGCTTCCTTGGTGGCGCAGTGGTTAAGAATCCGCCTGCCAATGCAGGGGACATGGGTTCAATCCCTGGTCCGGGAAGATCCCACATGCTGCGGAGCAACTAAGCCCGTGCGCCACAACTACTGAACCCCCGCTCTAGAGCTCACGAGCCACAACTTCTGAGGCCCGCTCGCCTAGAGCCCATGCTCCGCAACTAGAGAAAGCCCACACACAGCAACGAAGACCCAATGCAGCCAAAAATAAATAAATAAAATAAATTTATATTAAAAAAATATGGTGAAACCCACTTTTGCACTCTGTTTAAAGTTATAATCTAAAACCAAAAAAAAGCTCTTTCCACATTTTATATTCGTGGGAAATAACATGAAAGGAAATGAAGTTTTATACGGTTTTTCTTAAAAAAGAGTCAATTCATAACATGATTTTAAATACTGCTATGCTGACAGAAGACAAGCTGTAATGTAAGGAAACTTTTTGGACCACCTTTGATCTTCTACTTTGTTGGAACATTATCGTTTTGGATAATATGAAAACTCTAAAAGATGAGAATAATTTAGAAGTATTTTCACTGAAGCAAAACAATGCAATGGACACCCACTCTGCATATATTATCCCTCTGGTGGCCAAAGCACCGATATTTCGAGTTAAGAAATCTTTCAAATATACTTGAGACAGCCTGTGATTGGGCATTCTATTAGGCATCTAAAAGAAGTAAATAATTTGGTATTCTGGAAAAGCAGCTCAGTCGAATACATCCAGTTAACTGCTACAGTAGCATTATAATCACTGAGCAACAAAGGGCAGTGTATTCTGCCAACAGCTTTAGGGTGACCTTTGCAATGCTGACTAGTCCGTCAAGTTCCATCTCTGAGATACACAGTACAGACAGGGGTGGTTTATTAACTGAGGTAGGAACTAAGACCAGGAGCCTCCGAAAGGGTAGGTATTTCACATTCAGGAAATGGGGAATTCCTTTCCCTCAGAAGAAAAGCTGAGCACCATGAGATCAGGCTGGGCAGCCCCCATATTCTTTCCCAAAGCGCTAGCATTCTGTGGTGTAGAAACTCCCAAGTATTAGGACAGCATCAGCATCTTTTCCCATCCTCCCCTACATTTCTAAAAACTGTAATGAAATTCCAACTGGGAATTGGTAAAACGGGATCAATGACTTTGAGCTCTAAGAATAAAGCTGAAAAAGAATGTTGACATCATCTCAGAGCTTTAAACAAATTGTGCGGAGTCCTGCCTTATCTGGGGTACTTTCCAGCCACTGCTAACAGGGTGGACTGACAATTCAAGGGGGCAACAATCAGAGAGATGACTGCACTGGACCCGAAGATTGGATCACCTGTAGGAAAGTCAACCTTTTTGACTCAAGAAAGGCACTTCTTGATTTAAGAAAGTTAACTGTGACTATGGCAACGTGACATGCTTAAACTTGATATTCTCTTAGGGGTGAGCAGGCTTTGAAGCTCATAATAAACTTAAAATGGCTCTGTGGAATGTTAAGGCTTAATGCAGATGCTTGGTGCTACTGTCATGCCTACACAAAAAGAAGTCGACCTGGAAATAACTGCATTAACGGCTCCAGGGTATTTAAAATGGAAGGCTCCCCCTCTCCCTTTTTTATTAAGAGTTTTACTTTGAACCCTAAGAAGAAGCTGCATTAAGTTTCCAACTTGTTTAGCACAGCTCAAATTAAAATACTTACTCCAGTTTAGAAAGGCATCATGTTTGCCACCCACCGAGTACATGTTACCCTCACATTACACCATTCGCGAGAAGTATAAACACAGCGGAGAAATGACTGCTTTAAAATAGCCTGGCACATGGAACAATAAAACTATTTCTCAAAAACAAAGCACAAATGTTATTTTATAAAAATGAAGAGCATCTAAAAGGGTATATTCTTTTATCCTCCATTCTTCACCACCCTCTTAACCGCAGTGCTTCCCTCCCCTGTATTAAAGATATTTTATCTAATTCCCAGTTGAAAGGCTTCTGAAAGTGGTAAGTCCCAGCTGTGTTGATGCTGAACTTCTTGCACATGGCACACCAACGTCATTCTGACACACGTACAGATGCTTTGTAACAAGCTGCACCAGTCACTTGAGTTGAAATACCTGACTTGCTATATAAAACAAACTGTTGTTACTCTCTGGTCTTTCCTCCAGTTCAGCTCTTCTCTGCTGTTTTGGAAGCAAACCAACAGCTTGTTAATGTTGACATCAGTGATGACTCCCTTCTGATTGGTGTCTGACACTGTCCAGCAATGCTGTTCAACAAGACCCTAGACAGAACCTAGGCACACAGAGGCCCTGTTTGCAGATCATTTTAACAAGATGTTCTTGTTTCCTGTTCCCACGAAAATCAATAACAGGATGACTTTCAATTTGAAATTCAAACCAATTAATTACCTGTTTTGTTGAAAATGTTGATATCTGATTTCCCTAGAGAATTTCAATTATGACTAGATTATTTCTCTTAAAGAGCCCCTTCGAAAAATTTAGAAAGACACTGAAAACCTCATCTTATACAACATAAATGATGTTTTCTTGAAGCTCGTATACAATATTGGTCTTGTACAAATTAGTACGGGGAAGTTTTGCCTTGTGGTCCCATCTCTTCCCCGTGACATCATAATCAATTGCCTGGTAAATTATTGCGTTCCCACAAAGATTCAGGGCCAAGAATCCACTGCTTAAAGGTGAGATGAAAAGCCCTTTATAGTTGAATTCAGCTTTTCAAATATACATCAGTGACTGACACAAATCATGGGATTCTTTTCCAAATTTAGAAATCTCCCCTTCCTTCCCTAGAATTCTAAAATTCTTACTTTTCTACCTTTATTAAAAGTCTTTGTCCATTTTTTGTTTTGCTCATGTTTGATTTTTCTTTATATGTGGGTCATAAGAAGAAAAGCTATACATCAAAACTCTCAGCACCAGAAATATATTTACTAAACTTTTTTTTAAATTGTGAAAAAAAAAATGAAGAATTCGGTCTCATCCCAGTGGGGAATTCCCAAGATGAATGCTCACATGCAATGAAACTATTATCTTCATCCTTTAAAATATTACCTAAAACAGAGGTTTCTCTCTGGCAGCCAGTAGGCTGAATATAGCCTACAGATGAGTTTTGTTTGGACCACACACTTTTAAAAACATTTGAAAAGGTTGCCAAGATTTAAAAATCAGGAGATTCTGACATAAAAATCTGGATTTCTGACTTCCCATTAAAAAAAAAAAGAGAGAGAAGAGGAAGACCTCACAACATTGGGCCTGCATTCCCACCTGGCAACAACCGGTTAGAGCTGGGGAGCTGCTACCTCACTGTGGTTGACACAAGGGCCTTCTGGTCCACCACAGTCCCCATCAGATTCACTCCTCTTGCTTTGTTTACCTTACTTCCTCATGGCCCCTTTGGGCAACTCCTGATCTTTAAAATGCCATACTACTCCAAAGAGGGTTTACAGAGTTTGTGGAAGAAAAAGAGAAGGGTGTCTTCTCTTTCTTATTTCATGGGCTTACACAATGTAAAACAGTGGGTAGATTTTACTTCAAAATACAGTTGTTCAATCAAACATCAAGTGCAAAGCAAACTCCTTTTCATAATTAAAAAAATTTGTAAAGCAAATCCAAAACTGATGATCTTGTCTTACACAGTGGTTCAACAAAACATTTACACTAGTTTTCAATCAACCACATTCTTCTCTGCAGCCCAGAAAACGTGCTCAGGTCAAACTATTACTGAGATCTACATCCATTTTGTTCCTTCACATGTTAACACTTCTGCACTTCCTTTCTTGAACGATCATGTACTTAAGTGAAAACTGACCCTAATATGAAAATAGAATACATCTTCAAGGTAAATTTTAAAAGTCAACATTTAGGATGCATGAATATTATCATAGCAAATACTCATCTTTACTGGCTCCACATGTATGCCGCAATCTGACATTTATACTTATATTAAATAGACATTATTGCAGGTTCAAATGACCCCAAAAGTCATGGCATATTTCTTTAAAAATGATTATTACCTAAAAGCAGATGTCTATGACAAAGTCACCATGCACTTCTATTTGCTTTTTTTCTTAACTGGAAGCAAGTGCAAGGAGAAAGTCTTTTCTATTTCACTATTTCCAACGAACCACAACAATATAGTTCTTCTGTCTATTAACAGAGTTTACAAACAAATTAGAAATACCCTATTTAGCAGAGGAAAGTATCTTTTCCCTTCACCAAAGGATATCAACAGGCTATCTCTGCTGTACTGTATGGCTCAGAATGCACTAAATATGCTATGACCAGCCATATTCCAACTTATTAAAAAGAAAAAAAATGTAAATCAACTTTAGGAGAGTGTTTGCAAATTATGTTTCATCGTTGGCCCGCATTCTTGAAAGATTATTTTTCAATTAGGTGTTTCCTTCCTAACAGACAGGCATTTTTCTTCCAGTTTAACCTTAAGAAAGTAACCCTTGAACACATGCCAAATTTACTTCACAATCAAACTTTAATCCCCAAAATCTCTTGA
Source organism: Balaenoptera ricei (assembly GCF_028023285.1). NCBI lineage: Eukaryota > Metazoa > Chordata > Mammalia > Artiodactyla > Balaenopteridae > Balaenoptera > Balaenoptera ricei. Next base: position 56,769,812 of record NC_082644.1, on the reverse strand, counting down.
TTCTTAACAACTTGAACAACTTTAAGTAAACAGTTCACAAAATCATAATGATCATACTGCATTCCTTAACACCCAGTTGACTAGGAAAAGAGAAAATGCCGTAAGTATGAGCTCCATAAATAGTCTTAGGCCCGATAGCTGAACAACAATGTGATATACTCCTTTTGGGAAGCATTCTTCCTTAATATCCATTATGTTTGAAATTTGAGCAATTAGCAGCAGACACCTGGAACTCAATTATTAATTTACCTCTCCCCACCCCTTTTACACTTCTTTTGAAACCATCTCTTAAGGTGCTTCTTAAAGAGATGACCCCGTGGGATAGCATGCATGTAACGGTTCACATTATTTTCTTTAAAACATCTTGGTATAATCTAAGACTAAACATATTCTCTTTCTTCTTTAAGAGTATCACTTTATAAAAAATTTTAAATTTCTCAAATGACTAATGAGTAAAATGGTAAAAAACAAAAATTCAAACAAGAGTTCTAGGAAAAGTATTGATATAATTCACCACATTCATGTTGATTTATCTACTATAACATTTTAGAAAGGGGAATTTTATGGAAAAACACAGCTAATTCCCATCCATGATGACCAAAGTTTTAAAATTTTCTCCTCAGGTTCACATGGCAGCTGACTGCAAATACATAAAACAGTTCTAGAAGACTCCTGATTCGTTTATTTTTGTTTGCACTTTATTGTGTTAAGATAAAAAATAAAGCATGAGATAATGAATGTTTAATATTATTTAATCTATATTCTATGGGGATGAAGGTATTACATTCACTTCTTTCTATGAATCACTGATTTCTAGGAAAGGGTATCTAAAACTAGGCTTACACTGAGGCTCATTTCAACATTCTACATTTGTTTTAAAAAGAGAGAGAGAGAGAGAGAGAGATAGAAAGAGAGAGAGAGACCAAAAGTACAGGCTTACCGGCAAACAAAGAACAGTGGGTCATCAGCATATCAGAAGGCAGGCAGCAGTTGGTTTACAAAGAAGTTATTAAAAATAGTTATTTGCACAAGTAAAAATTAGCACTTCTCACTTTTAACCAAAAAGGTGTGTTTTTAATATAATGAGCATCCAAGCTTCTCTGGTCATGAGAAAACCTGGAATATATTATACAAGCATGAATGTGGCCCAGGAAGCAGTATATGAGATGTGCTTGCTATCGACAGCTTAACACTTCATTTTCATTACTCTAATCTCACCACAGGCTGTGAACACTCTTTTTTTCTTATGTGAACAACAATGGTGCAAGAAAAACCAAGCTGACAGGCAGGCGGGGTTCATTAAATGCACAAGGCCTTTATTCCCATAACACATCTCACCTATATGAAGCCAGGGTTCGGGCTCCCATGCTGGCTACTGAAACAAGCTCTCCCAGATGTTGGACTTCTCTCTCGATCCCTTCCCTACTTCATTTATAATAAACGTCAAAAAAAAGAGTCAAAATGGAAAAATTCTTTTTCACAAGGAACTCCGTTTAACAGACAATAGGATTGGTAAGATATTTTAAGATTTATTCAGTCCCTGGTTACTTTCCAAAGTTGTCCAAGAAAACAAAAAAGTGGTTGGGAAAGGAAATGATGAGATGTCTGTAGTTCCAGTCAGAGTCTAATCTTGGTATCTCCATCTCAGTTTAGTTCTAACTCATTTGAGGATAACTGCAGTTTTTCACTGGTTGAAAATGGCAATTCACAAAGTAAGAATCAATCAAGCTATTTCCCAATGAATGACACTGAGCTTCCCCAAAAAGCTACCCTCAGGGAGCAAAAAGGCTACAAAGTAAGGAATCATTAAAATGACATTCCTAACATGGGGAATTCCTTTTTAGGGTGAGCTATCCATACACTCATTGCATTTGAGGCAGCCACTGCCAAAACCTCAACAAACCTAGAAATGAATCACTTAATTCCTACAACCAACCAAAGGACAGGTGTACACTTCCTGCCTGTCTGTGTACCACATACAAATGCACTACCACGTGACATTGTGGGGTTTCAGATTTTTTCCATAGCAAGACAGTAAGTCTTTCCACAAAGTCTAGAGCAGGGCTTTGGTTTTGGTTCTTTCTGGTACTCTAATATTTATACCTAAAAAAAAAAAAAAAAAAAAGAATAAAAGAAAAGCAATATTAGATAGAGCCACAAATAACCTACCTGACTCTTGAGTTATGTTCTGACATGAGGTCAACAAGGAGGCGACTTCATGAATATGCTCAGCGTATAATTACTGTTCCATTTCTTGCAAGTGGCCTCCCAGTCATGTCCACTGCCCTCCAGCATTGGCAGAGGGCACAGGAGTGGGCAGCTTTCTTTACCTATGCCTGATTAGGTGCCCCAAATAGCCATCCTAATGATTTAAGTCAATGAAATCTTTCTTGCTTAAATTTTAATGGAAGAAAAAAAAAAAAACATTTTTAAAACCCTAGTGATGGACGTTCTCATTTTAATATTAGCTGTGTTATTATGTTAAGCCAGCTGAAAGTAATTATTTTCGGCATGTAAAATATTCATTATCCTGAAATTTTTCTTTTTAAACTCCCAGTTCAGGTACTCTGATCATCAAGTATGAGTCCTGAAGAACTGTCTAGAAAACAAATAGCCACTAAAAGACATCTTAATAAAGTTGAAAAATTCATGACAGTCACACAAAAGCACAGCAGGTCCAGGACTGGAAGCTGTGTCTTTCCCATGTAGAATATTTTCTAATCTTGTCCATTTTAACAGTCTCTCAGCTGTGTAGGACAATGAGTTAAAATTTATTAAATACAAAACAGTAGTGAATCCTCCTCCTTGTGTTATGTATACTGCATGTTTTCAATTTCAATTTATAATGTCACCCATTAATATCAGCCCTGCCACGACTTCGATTCCTTTTTTTTAAATGTTCCAGTTAACTCTTATTAACTTCAGTTTGTCTCAAAGAGTCATACCTTCAACCTATTATTGATGGAAAACTTTACACGTTTTCTTTCTAACAAAACGCTCTCTTGCGCAGATGTAAGTCTAACTGCACAAAATGATAAAGCCAAGAATTACTTTAAAAAAAAAAGAAAAAGAGAAAAGCAAAATCGCTATTCAGCTAAGTACCTTCTTACATGGTGAAGGATCCAACTGAACTGCCTTTCAGCGCCTTTGAATGATAAGCCTGGGCCCTTGGTAACACGTTTTTATCACGCCCAGGCTTAGAGAACCCTTACAGAGCAGAACTCAGGACAGTCCTCCTGTCAGCACCTCCACAATGAGGACCACATCTGAGGGTGGCACCTCTTTCCCATCCCTCTGCCAGAGCGAGGTACTGCCTTTTAATTCCTTTATATTAGGGCAAATAGACCCAGTGAAAGTAAGGAGAAATCCAGAAAAAGAAAAAAGAGGGGAAAGGAAAATAAAGTAAGAAATTAGGTCTATGGGAACGGAAATAGGAAGAAAGAACAGCCTAACCATGTATTTAGGTATTTAGGTCATTAAGTAAATGGCCGCCAACCCAACAGACTTAAAGCATCCCCTTCTCAACAACACACAAACCCTGAAGACAGCAGCAAAATAACACTGCAGTCTAAAAATACTGAGTAAATAAGATGTCAGATATGCTCAAGAGAATCCGTGCTACAATGAGTAACTTCCTACTGTTCAAGATTTTCATTTTCTTAACAGAAATGAAAAACTGATGAGCTTAATTAAAGAAAAACAAAAGGATATTTTGTTGTTAAAGGATCAATTCTTTTTTTTAATTGGAATGATGATTAATAAGCTGAGAATTTGATTTCTACGTTAGCCAGTTTGAATAATGCATTGTTTCTCCACAAGCACTCCCATTAAGAAAGGCTCTGTGGATGAAGAAATGATACAGCTCTTCCTCTCTTCTCCTGATCTCTGACTCTGTGGCATGAAATGCTACCCAGAGCATTTGAACAGAACAACACCGCACACCGCCCTCACGCAAAAGAACTCTAGTCATAAATTTTTCACCTTAGGGTTTGAATGTACACTATGAAATTTGCTAGGCTTCCTACAGGGAATGTACAAATTAAAAAAGAATCAATACTTTTATTTTTCCTAGTCTCTAAATTTCTTTTAAAACTGGGGAGGGAGAAGGCAGTACAGGTCATGCTCAGTGAGGAGATGGGGGTACCTCGGATGTCACCGCCCCAGGCATCATTTTCCGGACGTCATCTGTACATATTAAAACTTCCTGGAGCTTGAGTTGTTCAGAAAGTTTTTCATCTTATTTTTTTCGCCTGTTTACAATTGTATCTTACAGGAAAAAACTCCTTCTTCTACACAATGTCTTGCTTGTATGTCAGGATAGAAAGGCTGCTATGCCTGAATTATGCCTCTTTTCCCTTATTTCTCTAAAGCTTAAAAATAGATGTTGAAGTTCCTTGAAAGGGTTTTTGACTCCCTTCCTCCTTCTCTCCCTGGTCCTTAAGTAGACGAGGATCACCAAGCAAAATGTGGAAGCCAGCTGCTTTTTGGGAAATAAAAATGGCATCAGCTTTGGCAGACAGGGATGAGATCAATCATTTCCTATGATCCCCAAACAATCTTCTCTCTGACCAAGGCCTGGAAAAGGGTAGTTGTGTAGCGGCAAAAACATACCACGAGAGGGACAAGAGGATTTTCACATGGTGAAGAATTCATTCCACGCACAGAACAACCCAGGCTCCAAACCTCACATGAAAGGAAATCTTGGAACCATTATATTCCATGTTCTTTGGAGAGTAACAAGCAGGGAGTCCCAGAAAAAATTTCTCTCACTGAAAAAGTCACCCCACGATTCACTCTCTTCTCCCTGCTACCACGAAGTTCCCTGACAATATTCCGTGGGAAAAAAGGAGTTAACTCCTAGTTCATTTCCAACACAATGATTCAAATTGTGGACACAAGCTAAAAGCAAATTCCAGTTTCTTGTCTCATTCCTTTTGATACATACATACATATGTATGTGTATGTGTGTGTGTGTGTGTGTGTGTGTGTGTGTGTGTGTATATATTCTAATCAAGCATCCCAAGTTCAGAAAATACCTCTTAGGCTGTACAGAGTCATTAGCTATTCATGTTTATAGGGAAAGTCCTGTGGAAAGCTTTGCAGACTGATGAAGGCAGGTGCCCAATCTAACTTTTAAGTGTGTGTCAGGCATATATAAGGTGGGGAGAGAGAAGCACTAGAATTCTTGTTTTTCGCTGAAGTGGATGACGCCAGCTCACTATCTGTAACAGCCCGTTCCTTTGGAATCAGCTCCCCGTGTCACAACGACCTGGCAAACTTGAATGCTTTCACTATCACTGGAGTCCTTGCAATCCTGCTTTGGCTGTGACCCATTCACTTTTGCCCCAACTTCTCCGAGATGCCTTACTCAGCATCTAATTAGTTAGGGAGGATTTGCCGCGGCTCTTAACCCTGACACAGAGTGGGAGGATGTGCTGCTGTGGGAGCCCAAATCTGTCCTGTCACTCCATTAATCAGATTTCCATAAAGCCACGCATGAACAACAGAATTTATCAGTGAGTGTTCAGATACACCCATAAATGCAATTATAAAAAATACCTACAATTATAGAGATAAGATAGCTGCACCTTTAGGGATTGATTTTTCGTCTGTGGTTACTTGACTCACCTTAGCAAAAGGCTTTACAAATTACACACACACACAGTCCCAGGGTGCAGATGACAGAAATGTGAGAAGAGTAATTTCAAAATGATCACCTACTATGTTGCAAGTCACTTAATGTATCGTGGTGAAAATAAACTTGAAATTTGTGCACAGATTTTTAATATATACCAATATATACCACATACACATCTGAGAATATGTTTGTGCCTGATCTGCTTTTACACGTATGTAAACACCACAAATAAGGCCAACTACTTTCCCCTCCCTTGCATTACAAATTAGACAGTACCTGTTAAGTGAAGTCTTCGTGTTATACGTAGACTTACAAAGTATAGGCCAGCACACGTACCTGTCTCTATGCTATAATTTGTATTTTAACAATTATCCACATATTCCTATTTTAGTGTTACATTATAAGAATGGATGATAAGAATTATATGTGAACATATGTCTACAGTTAAGACTTCAAAATAAAACACATTATCACTCAAATTAGAGAGGGGAACTAGATTGGAGGTAGCAGCCTACCGATTCAACAAGCTGAAATTACATGCCTCCTAATATAATATAAATATTTATTTTAGCATCATGACCGTAAGTTGGGTCAATTTAATCCTTTTTTAGTAAGACATGATTACTAAAACACACCGACTGTAAGAAGGGGAGTAAAAAGGGAGGAGGAAAAGTGCAGAAACCTAGGGATGCATGATGCCTGGCAGTGAAAGTCATTTTCAAAGACCATTAACTATCAACTGCTTTACTCAGGTCTCTGGTTAAATAAGAATATACATCCTCTGTTAAAAGGGACGGGACGGCTGCACGAGTGGGATAGAGTTTAGAATAAAAATGTATTGTACAAACTAGAAAGAAGAATCAAACCACGATATACAATTAGGCATCTGACTTGTAAGAAACACTGTCTATGTGCCTTTTAAACTGTTAATGAATAAACATTCAAATTATTTGGCCGGGGAGAGGGGGCAGGTAGGAAGTCAGACAAAACCACCATTTCCACTTGAAAATATAGATTCAACCAACGGAAACTGTGTTTGCCTATATGAATAGAAAGAACTAAAAGACTACTGGGAGAAAAATTCATTTCAAACCTGCTTTTAAATGGATTCCAGCAATGTTATTATATGTTTCTGACAATATATTTTATTTATCATTTCTCTGAAATGGGCTAGATTTTATATTAGTGAGAAAGTTTGCTTGACTCTGTCCTATCTCTGGTGAGCAGACGCTCTGGTATTAATGTAAATCACTGATTTAATTTTTAGCTTTCTTGGTTTGCCCCTCACCTATCTAGGAAATGATTTCTCTGGTGATAACTAACACATCATGCTAATGAGACAATCTAATGCACAATAGAAAAATGTCACTACTAATAATATTTGCATGAAGTTAAATAAAGCAACTGTAGGATAATGTCAGACAGTTGTTCTTTAACAAGACACAGTTTCACAATGAAATTATGTTGTTAATTTTGTTACATCATTGGGTGAATCCTAAATTACTACATAATGATGCACAGAGTCATTTATAATTCTAACTTAGTATTTCACTCGAGACTGAAAAGAAACCTTATTAAGGGATCCACATTTTATTTGAAACAGGTTAAATATACCTCACTAATAATAAAAGGTAAATGCCTCTAGTAATGTGTAAAAGTGTGGGCTCTAGCCCTTTACCTGCTATGGTTTCATTTCTGAAAAGATTTCAAAATATATTAGACTGTTGCATCCCTTGAGGTAGCTACAAAAATTTTATTTGCTATTCTTTCACATGCACAAAAGATTTACAGAAATCGAAAAATCGCCATTTAAAGCCTGATTAAAAACATCAACAACAACTTCCAAAAGCAGGCCTGATTTTGTGCTTTTAACAGTACTTTGTGAGGTTAAAATGGGCAAAATAACATTCTGGACTCTAGGAGATGAACAGAGAAGATGAGCAAAGGGTTTCTGGTTATTCTCGACCTGTCACTGATCAAAGTGACCCAAAGAAGAACTCCCTTTACAAAAGTCAAGAGTCATGCCCTTTAACGTTACCAAATATCTGTCTGTATGGAAAAATATTATCCCTTTCGAAAACGTCATACTCAAATACAGGAGAAAAATGTAGAGAGGCAGGAAAATGCAGTCAAATTGTCATATCTCAAAGTTTAGGGGAACAGACTTAGTTCCACCAAATCTAAATTGGCTTCAGATTGTATCTTTTTTGTTAGAATTACACAGACTGAAGATTTACATACTAGCAGATCTAACTTTGCTTATACAAAACAAAAGACAAAGATTTTCATAACCCTACTTCCTAAATTACCCATAGAAGATACAACCCTAGAATATTAAATTTCAGTATTCATGAGCTATTTCCCGCTCTTAAGTTTTGCTGTAGTTAGATACTACGGATGGTGAATTCTCTGTAACTCAGTTTTAAATCCTGCTAGTCAGTCTTTTCTAATATTTAAAGAAACGATCAGGTAAATCCTACAGTTTTTCTTATTACAGAAAACTTTGAAATAAAAATATGCCCAATAAATTGTATTCATTTCATGAGCTAAGTCAATTTTTTCTTAGAAATTAAAATAATCATAATATAGAAAAAACATCTCTATGCCTTAGAAATACAAAATTCTGCAGACTTGATTAAACTGGACAAACTTTTACCTGCAGTAAGACAAAAGCTGGCTTAAGGTGTATACTGAGACTAGTATTCCTTGAAACTGTTGGCTTCGCGAGATATCTTCCTTGCTCTGGCACATACACACATACATACACACACACACACACACACACACACACACACACACACTCTCTCTCTCTGAATCAGCATTGCTGATGAACTATAGGTCAGGAAAATAAACATATTAAACATGCACAGCACATATATTTTTAGATTTACACAGTTTCAATTTAAGTTTACACAATATTTATACAAACTAAAATGTCATCCTAAAGGAGAAAAAAAAAACATGTAAACTCATACTCTCTTTCACATGCTTTCCAAAAATGCAGAGGAGGTTAAGCATTTAATAACCAGGACAGGAGAAAAAAGAGGGGGAGGGGAGTCGCCAATTACTTCAAAACCAAAAAATAAAGAAAATATATAAAATATAGTGAAATCACTACACTTTTTTAAATTGTGATTTTCTCCCTTTATTGTACTACTCTGTTTAGTAAATACTATAATTAATATTATACAGTTTCATACAGCACCCATAATGCATAAATTACTCCCCTATATTTCTACTCTTTTCATATAATCACTGATGTTCACTTTCACACATACATGCACATAGGTACACACACAAGAGATTTTTATACACCCACAGAGTGAAACAGCTGGATCAAAGACATCATAATGGCTTAGCTGTACAAGTTTCTGTCTCTGAGCGATTTCAATTTATTTTCCTAACTTTGATCCATCATTTATATAATTTACTTTTATTTGTTTTTTAGCTAAAATGTTTTCCACGACTTAAAGTCTCCTTAGATTCAAATCTACTTGGAAATGGGCTAGTGCCAAAGAAGCAATCTAACACCATCTATGTGGTTCAATAGCCATTTATCAATTGATCATTATCTCTATCTGGTTTTATTAACTCTTTTCTAGCTAGAGGGAGACCTAAACCAATCTTCCCTTTCAAAACACAGACACACACACACACACACACACACACACACATACCCACGACCTCCACTAACTCAAGAAAACCCTGAAGATGACATCTAATTTTTAAAGTGCCAGAACAAGTTATTTGGTCCTAAGGTCAGTGAAAACACACTCTGTGTGTTCCAACCACGAAAAGAGCCACCCAGGCAGGGACGTGCCTCAGAAATACACCTCTCAAAGCACTCGGCAACTCCAAGGAGTATCTCTGGGAGGAAATGAACTTTTTAAGTTGCAAGAATGGGAAATTGCACATAAAGAGTTGCATATTGGGTTTGTGTTGATTGCATTTAAATCCCAGCTTACTGTATCAGCAGTAATCAGGGTCCCTCTACAGGATATGTCAAAATACACCTTATTCAAATGCATTTATCCTATCTAGAACTGTGTGATACAGCTGTTCGCCAGCTAAATGCTGCAAAGCCCTGGCTCTCTGCACTATCTTTCGCAGATGTATTTCTAAACTTGCGGTAGTCTCCAGCCTGGCAAACTGCTTTCTTTCCTTCGTTACCAATACTTTAAAAATCGAATTAAGTGAATAAAGTATTTAGTTCTCATGAAGTCCTACAAACAAAATAGGTTTTTTAAAAAAGAACGCAGCTGCAGTATTTTTTTTAAATGAGCGGAGCACTCTCCGTTTTCTAACGGCCTCCATCTACTTAAAATCCCAGTGAACTCGTCAGTAATACTTTCGTGCTGTGCGGAGAGTAATATCATACTAACTCTTGCTGGTGGAGGCTTTTGAAAAGACGTGTCTGGGAGGGAGGCACCAGGGAACTTCCCTCCCTCGCTTGAGCACAGTCCAAGATGAAAGTTTCTGGGTTGTTTCCCTTCGCTTCCTCTCCCCCTCGCTCCCCCTCGGAGCCGCAAAGCCAGTGATTGTGCAAGAGGAGCCGGGCGCGCGGGGCGCGTAGGTACCACCGAGCGCACGGTACGTGGTACGAGCTGCGGACTCCGCTGATTAATGAGCAGTCGCCGGCGGCCTCGCGCGGACACGTCGGCTCTCCCCGCAGAGCCAGCGGCGGCGCAGCCGGCCAGCCCGAGGACGGCTCTGGGGAGGACGCCGAGGCTGCCCGAGTGTGAGTGCGTCGGCCGGAGGGCGGGCGGGCGGGAGCCGAGCGGGCGCTGCGGGAGCGAAGGGCGAGCGCGGAGGAGGCGGCAGCGGCGGCGGCACGGAGGAAGTGGGACCGCCGGTGGCTCAGCCCGCCACACACGCCGCCTCCGCCCGCGCCCCTCGGCGCTGCCAGCGGCTCTTGCGCAGCCTCCTCTCCCGGGCCGGGTCGGAATTGAGCCGCTTCCAGCCCCGGGAAGTCCGTCGGGCAGGGCCGAGGGGCCCCTGCATTTTATGGCTGTGGGGTTGGTAAACCTACTCCGAGACAGCAGCCACTTGGATGAAGTGATTAATACAGATAGAAAGATAACATTGGGGGGGGGGGGTGTTTGTTGTTGTTTTTAATTTTTAACAGAAAACAAAGAAATAAATGAAGTCTTCCCCTGACCCAGGACCCAGGCTGGACTGTGAAACTTTGCCACAGATGCCTTTGCTTTCTTTTACTTCGGTATCCTTTCCCCCCTTTTCTTGTAAGTAGCCCTTAGGGAAGCCGTGAAGTAACCCTGCACGTTCCAATAACACAGTTATGACATAACAGAACCCAACTACGAAGTGATCAAAATTCAAAAATGTTTAGTAAGGAAAATACCAGAAACAAAAGTGCACATAACAATTCAAGGTTTCCTTTAAAAAAAAAAAAAAAAAATGAAAGTAACTTACCTGTTGGGACATTCTGAATAAGAGGTTAGTATCAGCGTTTTGCCATGTCCCCATGAACCCTGGTTCAGCCGGAGTCGTTCTGGTTCCGAACTGCATGGAGTTGTCAGTACAGCAGTCTCTTAAAGTCAAGTCTCTTGCCCTCTTTGGCTCTCTGTCTCTCTGTGTCTCTCTTTCTCTCACATCCACTTCTGCCTCTTCTGACTGAAAAGTGAAGGTGGATTTTTTGAGCCTCTTGGCAGCCAGTAGCAGGAGTGTAGTGTAGTTAAGAAGCTGGCTGAACTGTGCATTTCACTGGGGAAGGGGGAGATCTGGGGGAAGGAGGGGGTCAGAGCTTCTTTCGCACCTTCTGCACAGATACCCCTATCATTTATGCATAGATTGTGACTCCCCGAGCTTGCCTTTGCTCAGTTTAACAGCTGCCTGTCAGGTGTGCAGGCAGCACTGGAGACCCAACCATCAGCTTCAAACTCTCAGCTACTGCATGTCATTGGATAGCAGAGCTAAGAGTCAACTGCACTGTTCCACTGTCAGGCACTAAATGACACCCTGCACTAACCCCTCTCCAGACACACGGATAGAGAGATACGCACTTATGCACACTCCAAGCAGCACCATGATCAGGGACGGTCCACGGGGCAAGGAGAGACTGGGGCCCTTCCCAGGGAATTTTTCCCAACAATGCTTTCGGGTATAGCATGCAATATCTGACATCAGTCTTTGCTTTAACATTTGTAAACGGCTAGGCTTAAAAACATTTTTTTCCCTAATACACTGGAAGAAAGAAAAATATTCAGCTATAAGAGAATGTGAAGTTGGCTTAGGTGTTGTCTAAATGTTAGCTCCTAAAAGTCATATAGTATGTGCTGGGCTATTTATAACCACATATAAACTTCTAGAGAAAATAATATACATAGAGACGTGACCTTACACTCTAAAAGGTAAATAAATAAACCTAGCAGTTTTTTGAACATAGAAGATGCACAATAAACATCTGCAAAATAAATACACACTATTTACTACCCAGTTCCCTCAGGGCGTTAATTACTCAATTGGATGTTGAACAATAAGAAACTGAATGGGAAAGGAAAAAAGTACCTTTTCTTAAAGCTCAAAAGTAGGAAAAAAAATCCTTTGTTAAAGTTCCTGGATGAAGCCTCTACAATATCCTTTCAAATCATGAAAAAGAAAAAGATGAAGAAAAAAAGCCTGTCCCATTTCAGGTAAAAAGTAATGAATATAAAAACTCCATTTTTCATTCAAGATCTCCATGGAAAATTCTATAATGTTTTCTGGCCTGATGAAATATAACCTCGATAGCGTGTCAATTTTTAATTAAACCAGGTTTAAAACAAAACATCTATTTATTAGATCATATTTATCTACCTTATTTATGGAAAAGCAGAACTGAACAAAACGCACTGTACATAAGCAGTAACTCCAAAATGGAAAGCTAAATTCATGTCATCTCATAAAAGTAGTCAGCAGGAAAAAGCCATCCTTCCTAAACTTAAAATGTAAGGCACATTAATCTTCAACCACCTACAAATACCGAGGACAAATGTACCACTCTCCTTGCTCTTTCTTAACTCAAGAATAACAATAAACCTTACTCTCTGAAACAACAAAAGAAACAGAAAAGAGCTTCAATGGCAGCTCGGTGTCATTAGTGGACAATGAGAAAAGATGAGAAAACGTGCACTGTGTTGACACAAATGTGCCTTCCCCTCTAGAACCGACATCTCCTGAAAGCTTTTCTGTTAAACTTCCCTCCGGTTCACCACCATTAAGCACAAAACAAGTCTCAAAAGCAGCAAATTCAATATCTGAAGAGAAACAAACAAGAACCCGAAGAATTGTTGCCTTAAAATATATTAAGTCCACCTGTGGTCAATAAAAATATTCTTGAGGGGGGGGGAAGGCAGGAAAAAGACCCTGTGAGTCAATTGTCAACAGTGACTGTACCTTTACAGCTAGCTATTACCCACTTAAACTCCCTCTAAAATTTGCTAGCCTCTTGATTTCTGAAGTGGCACTCAGTGCCTCAGTCAAGCTGCATGCTCAGCGCCTGACCTTCCCACTAATGGCTGTTATTTGTGGGAGGCTTAAGGACACTGTCAATAGCAAGCTTCCTCCTCGCTCCTTGCAGGCTCTGTTGTATCGCTTTGCCTGCGTGTTCTCTCTAGCGTGCCTCTGGCTCTCCTGCTTTCACCCTCTCAGCTCCCCCTCCTTCCTTCTTCTCTCCTTCACTCCCTCTTCCTCCAGCCCCCACCCTTCCTTTCTCTCAGTCCTGTGGTCCTCTCCTTTCCCAGGTATCCCCTCCTCACCAACCACACACACACACACACACACACACACACACACACACACACACACACACACACACCCCCCACAAAAATCAACTGGCATGCAGCAGCAAGCACCTGCAGTAATAGACTCTTTTATTAAAACTGTTATTCTGCAAGACTTGAAATTCCCCGTGGACTGGGCCATGTCAAAGCCGATATAATTAACTAGAGGCTCAGCAACGGATCAATTACCAGACAAGCAAGTGATAGTGAAATCAATGAAAGATCATCAGCCACATTATCAGTGTTGCAACTCATTAGGGCAAAACTGAGAAATGTGCTCAAAGCGAGCCCAAGCAAGGTGGCATTACAAAACAAAGGGCTAATTTGGAGACCCTGCTGTGAACAATCTGTAACAGAATTAGCCTTTTTTCCCCCTAAACTGCACAGCTCCCTAACTAAATGTGACAGACTGATAGAAGCAGTTTATTAAGACACCAACCCCAAGTTTATTTAGTTCATAAACTCTCTCCTAGAAAATCAATACAGTCTGTACAGGATTATTAGGCTGACTAGCTAATACATCCAAATCTAGTCTGCCTGGCCAGCAGTCGTCTGACAAAATGCTACCCAGAGTAGGCAAACTGAGCTCTTTCAGAGAGCAAAGCTTGGGTTGCTCTAGATGAAACAGGTCTACAGTGTAACGTGTATCTGGCACATTACTGCCAAGGCACAAGCCTCAAAAGCACCAAGTTATCTTTCTATGGTTTAAAAAAATTTTTTTCTTACCTACAACTCTACCATGCAATTCTGCACCTGCTAAATGGATTTGATCAAACAAAATTTTAACTTGTTTGTAAGAATAGTCTACAAAGAAGACAAGCTTTATTACAATGAGACAACAATTAACCCAGAGTTAGCAAGAAATGAATGAACGAGTCAACTAAAACAAAAACCTCAAGCATATACACATGCTGTGCTTTGCAGATTTTAAGTTTCAAACATTCATTTTTAAACCCAGTTTTCAAAATACAAATTTGACTCCTCTAGAACTTGCCACTCACTTCCACATATAAACACAGCATGCAGAGTCCTCGGTCTTAGGATAATCTTCTGTCTAGCAAGCAGGACACCTGTATCATTTTAAGGACACAGGTACAAAAAATACATACCCACAAGGTACAAAGATGACTTTTGAGTTTGTCCACTGGCTATATAGTCTGCAGATTGTAGAATAACTGTCTGGAATCATTTGTATTAAAATTACTTAAAACTAGGGGAGTAGAAGCAGGCATCACTTACACAGTAATTGTCTTTCTGCTCTCCTGATTCCATGTATTTCCACTTAAAGATCACAAATCCTAAAGGCTATGTGTTGGCTTTCCCACCCTTACTGATAGTGAGAGATGGACCATGGGAAGAAGAAGTACACCAGCTAGGTCTAAATGGCACCCAAGTTATTAAAGATATTATGGGAATGTGAATACCTCCACCTCACCACAACATGTAGCAGAAATACACTTACACAAAAGTAAGAAACTCAAATGAAGTTTACAGTGTTAAAACAGATTGGAGAATGGAAGGAAAAAACAAAAAGACAACAGCTTTTGGAAGTGATTTCTGATGTTTATGATGTTTTCACATTTAAAACGTTCCAAGAGAAGGATTACACTATTAACATGACTTCAGTGTACTGGCTCTAAGATACTAAATTCTAAATTTCAAAAAAAAAAATCTTTATTTTCGTAGGACTTTAATAAAATCCAATTTATAGATTGCTGTAAATAAACATTTTCCCCCTAACTTTTGAGCTGGTACTCTACTAAGCATTTCAAAGCTCATGTTTTTGAGTAATCTGTAAAAAAAGTTAGATATATATAGATATAGATATTCTACAAAGAATAGTCTATTGGTATCTATAGTCTATTGGTATCTATACTATAGATACCAATGTCTCAGATCATAATCAAAAGTTGTCCTTACAGAGAAATTTTATTCTTAAAAACCTTTTTGCATATAACTACATACTGTGCATGTACCCTCAATGAGATCCAATTAGTTGCAAAGAATTTGCATTTCAGTGAGTGTGGGATAACAAGACTACAGGGAGGCACAATGCAATTCCACCAGCAGGGTAAGAAAGTGTGTTCTTTTTTGTTAGCTCTGTAAGCAATAATTCCCACAACTGACTGTTGTAAATGTTACTGATCTTTTCAATATTTGGGTATTGAGGTGGGTTAGGTTTTTCCCTCCATTAAAAAAAAAAAAAAATCACATGTTGGTGCAGATATTAGCCACAATGAACACCTTGAAGAAACAAATGAGCGAAGGATTTTATTTTGCGTGTTTGTATGTGGGTTGTTTTTTTTGGGGGGGGGGGGATTGCATACTTTTTCTTTTCTTTTTGATACTTATTATAATTCCTTTAAAGGCACATTGCTTTCTTAAAATAAGTTCCATAAGTGGAGGTAAGGAAGCCTCATTGAGATAGTTTTATATAAATATATATGGTTTTGTGATAGAGGCATACATTTAGTACACTGAGAAATTAGTCAAGGATTTTCCTTTTTTCTAGCTATGTTTCCAACAATGTAAATCCTAAGCAAATATCACATAAATATACAATTTATATACACAGTTTAACAAGCATCTCTAGGACTTCTGCTGGTTCACGGAACAATACCTGTAATTCCCTGGGTCAGTTCAGCAGCTGTTAACAGATTCTGTAATCTGTAATGACAGTAAACTGGCCTTTGCTCTTCTTTTATTCACTATTCATTTTCAAGGCTTGGTTAAGTACAGAGCTGGGTTAAAGATCAGTGGTTTTTCATGTGACACAAGCTGGTATTCATCTAATGGCTTGTCAAGACAAAACTGTCCCTGTTCTTGCCAAAATAATAAAAATGACGCTCCACATCGCATGACAATCAGCACTTCCTTGTGGCAAAACAACTCAAGCTTTTGTACTTCACATATTTTATAGAGAAAAATATTCAATAATTGGCTATCCAATCCTATCTGTGGAATTAGGCTGCCATTCTCAACGGAGGTTTTTTAAATGTTATGACCTCTCAACATGTAAACTAGTTTCTAATCAAATCACACTTTACAGTATAAAAAGAATGCTGAAGCTTCAAATTCGTATGGCACTAAGGTATATAACTTAATATATGCAAATTATGCAGAAGCAGCAGGCTGGGCCCAGTCACAGAGGTGGGGGGAACCAATTGAGGAAAAGTCATTTTTCTTGAGAACAAAGTATGGGACTTGCTTTGCAACATCTGTTGGGCTGTGTGAAATGTTAACAGATGTCTTAAGTGTAAAAAGGAAAAAGAATTAATAAAGGAAACCTCCTCTGAACAGATAATCCACCCAAATTTCCATATTCCAGAGAAAAAAAGTTGACAGCAACCTTTTTCCCCTTTGAGACCTGCCATTCCTACTTTTTATTGTGTAAAGTTTCATTTTCTATGTGAGGCTAAGGGGGAAAATTCTTTGACTCACTATAAAGAATAGAGAAAACGTAAAACAATAATTTCCACTGAGGTTTCCCCTTTGTGAATAATTATATCATAATCTAAGCTGCCTGTTTTCCCTTGAGTCATATAGGTCATTTGATGCAAAGACAGTGAAAATTCACCCCTCCCCCCCAAAAGAAACATACAAAAAGATGAACTATTACTCTACTCTGCCTGCATGTTTTGGGGGAAAGGAAGGAAGAGAGATTAAAAAGCAGCTTTTAAGATAGAGTCCAGATATGAACACATCTCTACCCTTGAAGGAGATTCACCTATCACACCTACATCTCCCACTCTCCACTGGCTCCTAATTTCCTTCCATTACCAGCCTTGTAAGAGTTGAAGTACCCCTCTTTCAACCGCCAATTGTTCTACAGAAGCAAAGTCTGATGATCTTGAAGAAAATTTTTGGATTCTACTAGTTGGATCCCTGCATTTAAATTTTAAGGAAACCGGAAAACTTTTCTTAGTTAACAATTCTCATTCGTGTCTCAATTTACCAGATGATCTAGGCACACCTGAATGCAGCCGCCTTTAATCCAGATTAAAAAGATGATGCATGCCGCCAACTACTGAATCTAACCCTGTGCCCGCTTGTGTATGAATGGACTGAACTATGCACCTGTATTCTTCTATAAATCTTCCTCTTTGGAGACATCAATCCTATTGCTTATTCTCTAAAATTCTGGGACATAAATTTGGGCTGACAGCTCATGGATTAACCAATTCAAAATGCAGTTAAGGATCTTTATAGATTCAAATGAAGGAGGAAAAGAATGGCGTTGTCCCCTTGGATTGCCAGTCTCAATCACTGGCCCCTCTCTCTCCTCTACGAGAGTCTGTGTTAAAGTTGTACATGTTACAATTTACAACTGTTTACAACTACACCTTCTCCAGACAGCTCTGGCAGCCTGCGCTGGGCATGTCAACATATAGAAACCTCAGCCAGAATAGCTTGAGGATTTCAGGGGACAAGAAACGCAGGCATACCTTTGGTTTTTGGTTAGTTTGTTTTTTGCCAAAGCATCATGGGTACTAAATGCTCTAGTGTTTACTCACAGGAATACCACATGAGAGCACATAACCAAAAAATAACAACAATAATAACTGCTGTACCAAAAAAATTGATCAGCTACACTGAGGGAGAAGCTTGTGCACTGAAAACATCATAATGTGATCTCAGACTATGGGGAAAACAGGCCTCCTAAAATTAAGCTTGAATAGGACAGAGATTTAAATCACTTTCATCAGTGGCAGGAGCATCCCCCATAAGCAAATACTACCTGAACACTTCATCCTTCTGTGGCAAAAGGGAGAAACCGCTCTGGTTGACACTTGTCTCTGTACCAACTGGCACAATCAATGAGATACAGCATCTGCTGACAGCCTAATCAGGGCCTCAATTTCAGAGAAAGACATCAAGGATGTGTTTTCAGGGATATATCCAAATGCCATAATCCCTTGATATGCTATAAAAAAAAATTTTAAATAAAGAGAACTTGGGTAGGGTGTGGTAGATGAGGTAGTTTATAAAATGTTAGGGAAATGATGAATCCTTAGAATCAGGACATTTGCAGATGCAAAAGCATCTGAGGTTGGCATGAATCTCGAGCCTCCAAAAAAAAAAAATGAAATATTTTACCTACCCTGTTTTGGCTTAAAGACAGAAAAGTGACTTTATTCATCTTTTCTCAGCTATGAACAGTGACAATGGCTTCTTTCTACCATAATGTAAAGTTCATGTTTTATGAGAAAGTCTAGAGGAAAACAACCAGTAACGTGTTTCCTTAAATGAGCATCAAAAAACAGGCTGGGGAGCGTACAGCAGGCAATTAGTTTTGTATGACCATAAAGAGCTACAAGGACTGTAAAGATAGTGCTAATTTCTCTATTTACTTCCTTCTAAAGTCTGCAGACCCAAGAAACTTGCAGCCCCAGTGAACTTATCATAATAATAGTTCAAATTACTGTCTGGAAGGAAGATTGAGATTCGTAGGCACCCAGTTAATCCAACACTGCTTTTAGATCTGTCACAGAGAAAAGCAGCTCTGCTGATGGTACCCTCTTAAATGAAATTCACAAACTTAAAAAATAAGTTTAAAAAGTGAAATACTAGTATATGTGAAGTTTCATAATCTTCGGAAAACCACAGAGGCTATTTCATATATATATATATATATATATATATATATATATATATAGCTATATATAGCTATATATAGCTATATATACTTATTTAAATGAAAAAAATGTTGAAAGCAAATTTGAATAAACCTGAAGATTGTTTTCAAAATTAAGGAACTCAGAAGATGCCAAAAACTCATTACCAGCATATTAAAAATAGGAAGAATTAATGAGTAACTTAGTTCTGAATAGTGATGACCTTCGGTGGTGAGTAGTGACTACAAGAGGAACAAGGAAAGCTGCTGAGGTCCAGGTGATGTCCTGTATCTCCATCTCACTGGTGGTTCTGGGTATGATCGCTTTGTAAATATTCACCAAGCCGTATACCCTTACGATTTGTACACTTTTCTGTATTCATGTTATACTTCGGTTCTAAAAGTTTACTACTGCTACTGTGAATGGTACTGCTAGTAAAAACAGTGAAAACAATAAATTAGAACTATGTAAAAGAAAGAAAAAAGGGAGGGAAAAGAAAAACTAAGGGGGGAGTGGGAGAGAAAAGAGAAGGGGCAGAAGAAGGCAGATACTTTATCAGAGTCAAAAATCATTCATGTTAACTGCCACTAAATGTACTGCTTGCAATGATTTCTTTAAAGGTAATAAGTGTGAGGAATCAAGCAAATACCTGAGTTTCACAAAATGGGGATGAGTGTGAAAGACAGTACAAGGGAGGAAGACAATATTTAGGTGAGAGACGCCTTCCCTAGGTGGTGCCAGGACGGGAGTGCATCCAAGAGGCTGAAACGTACCTCAACTTGAGCAGCATCAACCCCACAACAGGGGATCCTGAAAGGTGCCTGCCCGCCCTGCTCATTAAGCCTATCCTCTGACTTGGGACTATGGCTATTTGGAGTGGGTGCTAGGCATGCCTGTTGAGAGATTGGGGAGGAAATTACACCTACTCTGCAAGACACTATTATTTGGAGACACTGAGTACATTAAAACAGATCAAAAAAACCCAAAAACAATTGCAAATCCACTCCTCTGACCACCTAAACACTTTTTAAGAGTTAATAGTCTCTAAGGCTGACAGCAGTCCACCATTAAATAAGTCCTGGAGAGAATGGAAGTAACAAAGTGGGAAGAAGTGAATAATTTGCTGATTGTTAAGGTATACACTTTTGCCCTGACTAGCTCAGTTTCTAGCTCCCTTTTCTTCCATGTGTTATAAAGACATATTTTAAACTAAGCACTTTTAGCCACTGTTAGGGAATGCTGATCAAAGCCCTACTTGCCAACTACAAGAAGGTGTGGGGAACACGAAAGTTAAAACATAGTCCCTGCTCATGAGAAGTTTACAATCTAGTACAGATAAGCCAGATACAATCTAGTACAGATAAGCCAGATCTATAATCTAGTACAGATAAGCCATGTACAAAAACAACCTTAATAAAACAACGTGATAAGTAGAGGTAGCAGCCAAACTGTATAGGACATAAGAAAAGGAGATTCCTTCCAGCTGGTATGGGAAGAGAAAGTTTCTAAGCAGAAGCAGCATTTGCACTGGAACTTAAGAACTGATGATTTTCCTAAAGAACTGGTCCATTG
Source organism: Balaenoptera ricei (assembly GCF_028023285.1). Taxonomy (NCBI): domain Eukaryota; kingdom Metazoa; phylum Chordata; class Mammalia; order Artiodactyla; family Balaenopteridae; genus Balaenoptera; species Balaenoptera ricei. The sequence goes on along the minus strand of NC_082644.1, from coordinate 56,749,209 downwards.
GACTTCCCTGGTGGTCCAGTGGTTGAGATTCTGCACTTGCAACGCAGGGGATATGGGTTTGATCCCTGGTCGGGGAACTAAGATCCCACATGCCACATGGCACAGCCAAAAAATTAAAAAAAAAAAAAAAAAGTAGAGAAGTGAGAGCTGTCAAAAATTGAATCAGAGTACCGAGGCCAATGGAAAGGAGACACCCTAAAGAAGTGGTCCAGTTGGACTAGAACGTTAAGGTGAAATCTGTGTAGAGCGATGATGAATGAAAGGGGTAGACTGGTCAGTGGGAACTATTATAATGGGAAGGGTCCTGTATGTCACTAGGAAGAGTTGCTATTTATCCTGTTATCCATCAACAGTCAAGACTGCTGAAAGCTTCTCAACAGCAGCATGGTATGATCATTACTGTACTTGAAGAGGATTTATCTGGCAACAGCATGACGGACGGACTGAAGTGTGAAAAGACAGAAGCAAAGATACCAATTAGGATAGCTGTTATAACAATCTGGGGAAAAAGACTACAGGTAATAGGGCTGGGAAAAAAAGAGCAAGATACAACATGGAGATAAAATCCAGGGGACAAGAATGACTGATGTGTGTAACAAATGAGAAGAGCCGAAGATGACACTACAGCTCTGATATTCTGAGCACAGGAAACTGGTAGCGCTCTCAACAGACATGGGAACGAACGAGTTGGTGGGCATATACAGTAAGCTCAGTTTGAGAAAACAGTAGGTCATGCTGGTGACTAGACAACTAGAAACATTCAGAAAATAGGTTGACACTGTAGTTATTGGATCTGAGAATCATCAATAGAGAAGTGACACGATAGGTAAAAGAAAGTGGCCAAAGTTAGCATCTTGGGGGATACCCAGTTACTGTGGGAGAAGACAGAAGGAGCAGCATGAACAGGGGCACTGTGATTGTCCAGTGTTCTCAGTGGCAAGAGAAGTCAGAGTTTAGAGAGTTTTAAATGCTCTAAGAAACAATGCTACATTTAGAGTGTAGTAAAACCAAGTACAGTAATAAGTAGTAGTAAATATAATAAGAGCAAAACAAAATGCATGGGAACGATAAATACCAAAATCAGAATCCTGCTTGAGGATGGGAGGGCAGGTATTGGATAGAGGAAATGGCAGTGGCTACAATGTAATTGGGATGTTAACCCAGGGCTTCAGATGTATTTGTACCTTATTAGTTCTTAAGCTTCAATAAATGGGTGTTCACTATCCCATTCCTTATATATATTTGTGGTTGCGATATTTTATAATTATATTTTGTGTCGTAAGAGAGATGTCTTAGTGGGCAGATAGGTATAGAAGTTAGAGGATCTAGACTGGAAATAAGTGAAGAAGTAAGCAAAGTACAAAGACAAGGAGGCAGAAAAGAGCAAACATTCTATGGAGAAATTCTGCAAAGAAAGCAAGTAAAGTAAGAGAAAGGTGGTCTGAGAGTTTGCAGGGCCTGGGAGAAGTGTGTTAGTGTGTCGATTGCTTGTTTCTCACAACAGGGAAGAAAAAGTATCACAGACAAAGGGGACAAAGCCAGGGGAGAAAAGGATACTGAAGATCTAAGCCAGAGGGAAAATGATTTAAAAAAAAGGGTTCTAGGAGAGAATGTGATCAAGAGCACAAATGAAAAGGGTACCCTTGAAGGGAGAAGAAAAATTTTTTTCTCAGAAACCAGGGTAAGAAGAGAAAAAAAATCTGTGGCTAAAATATATATCTCTCAAAAGTGCTCATGTAGAAAGCCAATTTACTATCCATCTCCCCCACTAAGCTTTTCACTTGTTGAAAGTAAGAGAGTTTTATCTATCTTTGGTAATCCAGGGCCTAACAGAGTGCTTAACACATAGTAAATGCTCAATAAATGATAGCTACACAAAGGACATGACCATCTCAGGAAAGATGAGGGCACTTGCTAAGAGAGACAGGACAGGAAGAAATCAAGGACCAACAGAGAGTAGAAAGGGTTTGGACCAATTGGAGAGGGTAACGTGAAACTCTGAATCAACGAGAAATGAATAAAAGAAACGGCAGACTGCAGAAAGGACTCAGCCTTGGTTCCTTTAAAACTCTGAAAAGTTACAAGCAAGTGGACTGGGTTCAAGAAAGTGTAGCTCCCATTTCCCAATCTGGGAAGTAGAATACTTAGAAGCAGCAAGGAGCTCTTAATGCAAAACTGAAAAATGCCTTGTTTGAAACGTACACCCTGACATGCAATAATACACTGTATTTCTTTACCTCATAGCATTCTTACAGGATTTAGTTCTTATCAAGAAAGTGAAACACTGAGAATTGACTTTTGGATGAAGTTATTTAATTTTTATTTAGATGTCCCCCAAATCTAAGTGTTTACTAGGTAGGATTTTTTAAATATCTATGAACTTCTTCCTGGCTAATGAAATTCCCCAAAGCAAACAAAAATCAAAAAACGTTATGCTTTCTCTGGATATATGCCCAGGAGTGGGATTGCTGGATCGTATATATGGTAGCTCTATTTTAAGTTTTTTAAGGAAACTCCATACTGTTCTCCATAGTGGCTGTACCAGCTTACATGCCCACCAACAAGAGATACATGCACCTCAATGTTCACTGCAGCACTATTTACGATAGCCAGGACGTGGAAGCAACCTAAGTGTCCAACAACAGAGGAATGGATAAAGAAGATGTGGTACATGTATACAATGGAATATTGACCATAAAAAAGAACAAAATAATGCCATCTGCAGCAACATGGACAGACCTAGAGATTGTTATACTGAGTGAAGTCAGACAAAGACAAATATCATATGATATCGCTTATAAAAGTGGAATCTAAAAAAAAAGGTACAAATGAACTTATCTACAAAATAGAAACAGAGTTACAGATGTAGAAAATAAACTTATGGTTACCAGGCGGTAAAGTGGGGGAGGGATAAATTGGTAGATTGGGATTGACACATACACACTACTATATATAAAATAGGGGCTTCCCTGGTGGCGCGGCGGTTGAGAGTCTGCCTGCCGGTGCGGGGGACACGGGTTCGAGCCCTGGTCTGGAAGGATCCCACATGCCGCGGAGCGACTGGGCCCGTGAGCCACAACTACTGAGCCTGCGCGTCTGGAGCCTGTGCTCCGCAGCAGGAGGGGCCGCGATGGTGAGAGGCCCGCACACCGCTATGAGGAGTGGCCCCCGCTCGCCGCAACTGGAGAAAGCCCTCGCGTAGAAACGAAGACCCAACACAGCTAAATAAATAAATAAATTTATAAAATAGATAACTAATGAGAACCTGCTGTACAGCACAGGGAACTCTACTCAATACTCTGTAATGACCTATATGGGAATAGAAACTAAACAAGAGTGGATATATGTATATGTATAACTGAATCACTTTGCTGTACAGCAGAAACTAACACAACATTGTAAATCAACTATAATTTAAAAAAATGTTTTTTAAGTTATGCTGTGTCACATCTGTGACTTGAATGAAGGACTGGGAGATGTGGAACAATGTCACTTCATCAGCAAACATGAGAGGAAGCTGAGGAAAGCTTAGACCCGCTCCTTCCTGCAATCCAGGTCTCCAGAACTGCAACTGGGGGACCAAGTCACCCCAGCTCTCTGCACAATCAGTGGTGGTTGCGTTAGCACTCTTGGGGCACTCTCAGTCCAAATTCCCCACAGAGAACTGGGCAGTGCTGAGTTCCAACACCTGGCCAACATCAGCAACCAACAAACAGTCACCTCAGGGACCTGGACAAAGACGTTCATCCGCTGTGCTCGCAGCCACTCCAGATCGCCTTCCTAACAGAGTCCTTTCTGTGAGGACCACTGTCTAAGTGACCTGTCACAGAGCTTTATAAAGCAGCATTACTGCTGTGGGCCAAAATGAGATTGATCTTTGAGCTTCGTGGTCTTCTGTTGTCAACGGTGCATTATAAAACCAATACTAAATACTTTATAAACAGGTCTCCCTACAGTGTATTAGAAGAATAGTGCATATTTCATGACCCATAGTTAGGTAGCCACATATCCATCAGACTAATAAATTATTTATTAGGTGCTCAGAAGTGCAATAAGAGTCAATAAACTAACTTCTGAATACTTACAAGCTACTATTTCACTGGAAATTGCACCTGAACGAGAAGACTAGCGCACTCACTGAATGGGGGATGGAAACATCCCGGCTCTCTCAAGTGTCCCGTTAGAAGGAAGCACAGGCCTCATGCGTGAGAAGGGGAACTGAAAATTTCGGGGACCTGAAAAGCGTCTTAGTTATTGAACTTACAAAGAGCACCAACCAATCCTATACTTGTTTCCTTTCTTTTCCATATAGTCTTCACTGGTCCTACCAACCTTGGAGACAGCTCAGAGAAATAAAAATTAGTGGAAACATTTCAAACACACCCTGAGTCAGAACAGATGACAACCACCACCACTCATGCTTTGCATTTGACATCTCCAAAGAAACTATCCAATGGCTTGAGTGCCCAAGCTCTCTGCTATATGTACAGCATAGAATTTGGCACTTATCAACCTCAGGTTTAGAGTAGCATTTTTTTTTTTTTTTTTCTGTTTTCAGTTAAAGGTCCCAATATCAGAGACACCCGATGATACAGTCCCTGGTACCCAGTCCAACATCATCAGGCATCTCTTTCTGGGTTCCACCCCTCTGGAAAAGGACCTTCTGTTCAAGAATGTATTCCAGCCCTTCAAGAAGGAATTTCTTCAGCTGGGAGTTATTTCCCAAACTATCAGAGGCGTGGACCTTTGTGTAGCATTGTGGGTGCCATGGTTTCACATGTTGGCCACATTAATACTGGAGAGCAAGCATCTGTAACCCACAGTTGAGTGTGCTCCAGCCCCAAAGCACCCGCAAGGCTGATGCCAATGCAAACCACTCTTCCCATCCCACTTCTGAACCACACTGGTTTTCTCCAGGAGCCAGGGGCTAAGATACAGTTCTGAAAATGAAGATTTTGGGTTCTTTCCATTCACATGATGGGTACAGAGTGTTAAGAAGAATACAGCCAGGGGGGACTGGCTCTTTTTTTCTCTCCATACCAAGCGAACAAACCATAAAGAGGTTTACAGTGTCTAATGGTGTTCCAAAATATCCCAAGGGAAAAACCTAAATGGATAAATATATAGATGTTTGCACACAGTTTTACGTCTTTCTTCCTAGAGTCTTACAGTTTTACCCCCATAGGCTGGAGGTTTTAAGGTTGAAAAATATTTTATGTGGGTAGGAAAAAGAAGTGGAAATAAAGGAGAAACATGTGAGAGACCTTCGCTTTCTCATCACTTTCTCAAAGAGACCTTCCCGAGTCCTAGAAATAATGAAAGAGTTGATGTAAAACTGTAAGACAAGACGAGTTTCTTATATTACTTTTGCTACTACAACCACTACAGCTAAGATGATTATTCATATTAATGAGTTTGGTATGTAGACTAACTATAAAAGATGCAGTCTCTGACCTCAAGTACTTATCTCTGTCTTTTGGGATTTACTCCTCCTGCTAGATTTACTTTTATTCTTCGTACCCTTTCCCAGAGGAAGTGATCATCACTCAGGACTTGTAGCATTTCCATGGGTGGGGTTTAAATATGGCAAAGACAAGGGAGAAAACTTTTGCCCTTGGACAGAGACAATGTTAGCCTCAGAGCTCAGGATGTCTAGAGTTTGTGACAAAAAGAAATAGAAACTCCCTGTGAAATTTTTACACTGGTCTCACTGAGCTTTATCAGAAAAATCTTATAAAGTGTGAAAGCAGATAGTATTCCAGGGAGCACGCAAGCACGCGTTCACACAAACTGTATCACTATCACCACAAGCACACGTTCACACAAACTGTATCACTATCACCGCAAGCACGCGTTCACACAAACTGTATCACTGCACACAAATGAGCTAACATCAGATAAGTCTCGATCCACCCTTTATACTCAGCTATTTGTGTTTTGTGTGTGTGCTTATAGCACTTGTCAGAGATATCCATGGAGTCAGTTTTGCCCAAGTGTTTCTGCAGTCAGATTACATGGGTTTGAATACCCATGGAACCTTTTACTAGTCACGTGACCTCGGCCAAAATTCCTCATCTATAAAAAGGAAATAATACTAGCTCACCCAATTGCTGTGAAGATTAAACATTTTGATTAGTGCAAGACGTTTAGCTGAGTGCCTAGCACATAGGCGCTCAATAAATATTAGGTGCTGCATATATATGTGTGTGAAAAGAGATTGCAAACCAGAAGCCCTCAGGCCAAGTTTGTTTTGCTTGGCTCCCTTCATGAGTATGTATGAGTGTGCAAGTGTGTTTAATTCGTAGGCAACATGTTAAAAAAAAAATCAAGAAATTTTAAATGAAACTATGGATTTCCAGCTGTTGGGGTCAGGGTGGAGTATCAGGGAACTAAAGATACAGCAGCAGAAATCTGTGTTTCTTCATAACAACGATCCCCTGAGGTGGAGCTGTGCTCTCAGATGGGCACAGTCTCCATGACTCCCCTTCATATTATAAGCCACTTGTTTCCCTCAATTCCATCATTTGCCTGACCTCTATAGCCATTTGAGTTTGCGACCCCTGCCTATAAGCGACTCCTCCTTAACCTGGCATACATATATGAAGAATTCACACATAAATGAATATCATATTTAAAGTGTCAAGTACCAAAAACGTTTTCTATCATGTCTAACTCTGACAAAAGTAACACTGAAATGCATTATGTTCCCTTTTGCATTTTCCTAAACCGTACATTGTTTTATATTTATTTATATATGTGTGCGTATATATATATATAAAACATAAAATATATAAATAAATATATATATATATATATATATAAGCAGTGAGTAAATACATTACCTGTCACTATATCAGGGCTTTTGCCACAGTTATAGATATGGGCTTTGTGACAGCTATTCCAGTAACAGTGGTTCTCAAACATACATGTTTTTAACCGATAAAGACCTTTTGTAAAAAAGAAATTCATACTGAACATGCAGGATAAGAAGCATAAAGCCTGGGCCCCTTGGTCTCCATAACCTGAGACACCTACATGAAATTGTAAAACCCCACCAAAAGAAGTTTAGAAAACTGATCTACTCCCATTGCTTTACTATACAAACAGGAAAACTGAGACAAAGTAACAAAATAAGCTGGTGGCAGACTGGACCGTTTTTTGAGACCTGGGTCTCCCAAACTGCTTTTACATGGAGTTCAAAGCACGGGCCAAGAGGGTTGGGAATATAGTAGTGTACGAAGCCGCTCTGCTGACTTAATGAGAACCAACTATTAAACTTTTAGGAATTTTTTAAGCCAGTTGACTTCACATTGGTAATTCACATCAGTAAATGCTACAGATCAGAGCTCCCCTACCCCATGAACTAGTTGTTAAACATTTACAAACGTATTACTGGTTAAGATCCTGGCATTTGGCTGTTGGAGATTTTCACATGGTACGTGTATACTTCGTTCTAGAGATTTGAGGATTTTGGTGAAGAATATGAATAAAACCAAACCAAACGCTTAAGAGTTACAGAACAAAACAAATCTGGAGTGCCTAGTATGTCCAAGGCATTATGATAATAAGTTTTCTAAAAGATACAATTACAGTAAGATCTCAGTGTCCAGAGCTCTTAGGAAATTAATTGTTCTGGGTAGGCAAAGAGTCTGGGGGATGTTACTTTATATTTATTGAGCACCTGTTGTGTGCCAGGTACTGTGGAAAGCATAAAATATTTTTTCATTTGTTCTTCACAGGTCCTATGAGATAGGTCTTATTATTCTCATTTTACCAATAAGGAAATTGAAGCTAAGAAAGTTGACTCACTTGGCCAAGGTCTTATATTAAGTGTCAAAGTGGGGATTCAAGACCAAGTTGGTCTGGTTTCAAAAGATGTGCTCATCCCCATATCCTGCACTGCCTCTCCAATTTCTACCATTTTAGACAAGAATTCTTTGAAAAGGTGCCTCATATTCAACCTATGTTTTTAAACAGGACATATCTTTCTTGATAATCAAATTTTTTCATTTCGAACACCAAATTAATATGTAGTGATACCTTTAGGGTTTCTAAGGGCTAGAGGGGCCCTGTTTGTTCCTGGAGGGAAAAAAGAATCTCTGGGAATGCTCTGTTTTTAAATTTTAAGATCTATCATTTTATCCTTTCATAGTTAGTTGTAATTACTTCTTGTAACTCTAATATCTGCCACCTTCCCACTTCTAGAATTTGCTGTTTTATTTTATTATAAGCCTTTCCAAAGGAATATTAAGCAACTGTTAAGATGAAAACAAAAAAAGGCTGGAAGCAGCAGTCCCCGCTACTCTACCCTTTCATGTTCCCAGGTTTCGGTGACTCGTGGTCAACCGTGGTCCGAAAACATTAAATGGGCAATTTCAGAAATAAACAATTCATAAGCTTTAAATTGCACACCATTCTGACCAGCATGATAAAATCTCTCATCCTCCTGTTCGGTTCTGCTCAGGATGTGAACCATCCCTTTGTCTGGCGCATTCTGCCCGTTACTCGCTTAGTAGCCACCTCAGTCATCATATCAACTGTCGCGGGATCACAGTGCTTGTGTTTAAGTCGTCCTTCTTTTATTCACTAGCGGCCCCAAAGCACTAGAGCAATGATGCTGGCAATTCAGATACCTCAAAGAGAAGCTTTAAAGAGCTTCCTTTAGGTAAAAAGGTGAGAGTTCTTGACTTAATAAGGAAAGGGGAAAATATCGTATGCTGAGGTTGCTAAGATCTATGGTAAGAACTCATCTTCTATCTGTGAAATTGTGAAGAAGGAAAAAGAAATTTGTGCTAGTTTTGCAGTGCTACAACACTGCAAACTACAGTTAAGGCCTTGGTGCGTAAGTGCTTAGTTAAGACGGAAAAGGCATTAAACTTGTACATATATTTTGAGAGAGTAAAAGAGAAAGAGAGAGAGAGACCTCATTCACATAACTTTTATAATAGTATATTGTTGTAATTGTTATATTATTGGTTATTGTTGTCAATCTCTTACTGTGCCTAATTTATCAATTAAACTTTATCATAGGTATGTGTGTATAGGAAAAAAACAAGGTATATATATGGTTTGATACTCTCCAGGGTTTCAGGCATCCACTGGGGTCTTGGAATATGTGCCCCACAAATAAGGGGGGGACTACTGTATTGATAAGGAATATCTCCAAATATACCATAGTAAGAGGCAAGATATAGAACAGTAAATAGAGTGCACTACCATTTACGGCAAAGAAGAAAAAAACTGGGGAGGGGGTAATAAATGCTTCTATATTTGGACTAAGCTATTTCTGGAAATACCTTTAAGAATCTGGTCAACAGAAATTACTTCAGAGGAGGGATGGGAAATCTGTTTTGTTTTCTCTGTATAGGCTTCTGGACTCTTTTCTCATTTCTTATAATATTTATGTAATAGCAATTAGCAAAAACACACTTTAGAGTTTTCAGGTTCTAAGCAAACTGTGAGGGGGAACAACTATCTTAGAAGTTCGATACTTAAGCTTAGATACTTTGTTGCATCTCCTCAGGATGCTCCAAAGTTCTGTTTTTCCTGGTTCTTAACTGTGTTCACATTTGTAAGGTGTTTGGCACACTAAGGACCAGGCCTTCTACTTTTACCTGACTTAACAGTGTCATTGGAGAGATCAGACATAAACACACCAGTTAAAGAGAAGGTATAAATCACTGCTCTCTCTTGCTAAAATAGGAAGTGCCACAGTCAGTGCTTGTGTTATTAGTTACAGTACTTCCAGGAGCCAAAGAAATTTGGTCAAAAGAAGGATATGGCCTGAGTTTCTTGGGCTAAGGAGACTATCAAAAGACAAGGAGAGCATTCCAAATGGTGGAGGGGCATGAACAAAACTAAGTGTAAGAAAGCATCATTCCTTAGGTAGATCAAGGATGTTTGTAAGATAAGAAATTAGAGAACATGCAGGCAAATGAGGAGGCCTTGAAATTTAGACTTTAAGTTTCCGAACTGAAAAGTTAAGGAATGGAAGTTGTGTTTCATCTAGGGACAGCGTACCAGAAAACAGAGATGTGAGGCAGAGTATTCAATTAGGGGATTTATGTCATGTTCAAACATCTCCCTAGAATGTAAGCTCCAAGAGCAAGGAAGCTTGTCGGGTTTGCATCTGTCTATGTCACAAGCATCTCGACACTTGACGCTATACCAGACACTAATAGAAAATGGACAGCCCATCACAGGGCAAGAGGACCTACACTAGGTAATAGTGAGAAACAAAGAAACAATTTCAAGTTGTTTTGTTTTTTAAAGGATCTACAAGAACTGCTGCTTAAGTGAATTTTAGCTTTCAGGGAAAAGAAGGAGCCAAAGATATTTTAAAGATTTCCAGTTAGGAAAAATGGTGGAGGAGGAACCTCCTAAAACTAACACTTGATTGTATGCATTAGATAAAATTTGATATTTTACACCGATATGGTATCAATACAAGTACTGAAGAGTTAAATATTTCTACTTAAAAAAAAATAGTCTGTGACATTAGTAAATGTCTAAACACTGAAAATATGCTTATCCTCCATTCTCTACCATGTATTCCTGGCTGGAATCTCATACGACATTATATGGCTTTATCACTCACCTGGAAGACTGGTCATATCCTCTGCCTTCCAGCACGTACTGTGTTTGCCTTACACGATGGAAATGTTATATATGGGCTATACATTTAACAAGGCAATCATCTATCCCTGTCCGACAGGAATGGGCATCCCTCCAGAATGCTTGGCATACCCAATCAGCAAATACAAATAAGCTCTAGAATCTGCCAGATTTCTGCAACTGAATATCCTCCTTCCTTAGAACTTGCTTAGAACTCAGTCTCTCTGAATTGGACCATAATGGTCTCTCTAAAGCTGCTGCCTACCACATTTCACATTTTTGTTATGAACACTTAAGCCTCCCGTCCATCAAGGCTTGAAAGCCAATTCATGTCTGCTCCACCTCTTTATTCTTACCATGCTTGGCACGCTGCCTTGCATTCGGGCCTGTTTTAAGAAACTTGGTTGAAGGTATGAACACATGATGAATGCATGAAGGATTACAGTAACTTTCAGGAGTTTCTCTGCTAGGGAGAGTAGTTCAGGTCATGTATCCATTGACTATTCCCTTAGCAGCTACGGCAGGCATTGCTAATTGTGCAAGAACTTTTTTTTTTTTCCTCCTGATGCACCTCAGGCTCTCAGAGCATTCACCACCAGTCAGTCAAAATTCACCCACAAGATGAAACAGATTTGTCATCCCTGAACTCTGTCTTCTTTTTTAAGTTCAAATTTTGTATCATTTTAAAAGTTTTTCAGGTAAGCCCAAAAGAAAAACCTGAAAACATTGATAAAGTCAAAACTAAATCCAGAACGAGGAACTTATATATATTTTTTCCTTCTGCATTTAAACTTGGTAAAGATACCTAGCATATTGTGAGCACTAGATGAAAAAAATGTAAAATAAAGAGCTCAATATTTCTCCATGATCTTTTCATTGAACAAGTGCTAAGTGCCTTCAAGGAAAATGTGGCACCACATCTAAAAGATCAGCAATGAAATCTCTCAAGAAAAGTTCATCTCTGTTCCCTTTCAAAAAAACTTCTCTATCTCCCAGTTTCCCTTGCACTGTAGATGTCTTTTTCTCAAAATAAAGATAAATAAATATCAAATACCATGGAGTCATTTGTCCATACAGCACACAACTGAATCATATAAAAAATTGTAACAATTTTTCTAGAAATATTAATTCACTCAAGATGAACTCCAGAGCTCAGTACTATGTATATATTTTTATTAAGTATATTTTTTTAAATATTTTCATTCTAATGAGGTTAAAAGATCCACTTTAATGTACTGTGACTTGAATTCCTACCTGATGACAAAATTAACTACTGTGTGGTATTGCTAAGAACGTTTTTAAAAACTATATCTTTTAAGAAATAAGAGATCAGATGACAAACTGTTCACTGTCACATATTGTGGCAAAAAAAAATTAAAAGGGGAGGAATTACGTTTCAGATGACAAGTTATTTGGGCTCTTTCTTTTTGTTACATTCTGCTTAACTAGTACCTGAACATCATAAACATGTGCAAACTACTGCAAAAAATTAGAGGCTGTAATATTTTCAAATGCTTGCTTTCCATCTTAGATACTGCCAAGTCTACTGCTTTAAATACAATTAAATATCACCTAAAACTTCAGCTTCAAGGCACATTAAGACGATGTCTTCACAAATATTAAAACAACTGATCAGTGAAGTCAATGTGTTTGGGGCAGCAGCAGTAAGTCAAAGGAGATGGTCCATGCTGCTGCAGACAAAATTACCAGCTGACTGGAGCTGGGAATTCATAGTTTCATCTTAGAACTAAAATTCTCATGCAGTCTTAGAGAACAAGTCATTTTTACAAATTACTTGGCAATCATGCATTTCAAAGACAGCCTCTCAAATTGCCAGATTAAAAAAAAAATTACGAATTATAAAGGATCTGTACACTTTCCTTCTTTTCTAAATTCTATTCTTCTCTAAACAAATAGATACCACCAAGTAGACAAACAAAATCTCAACAATACTTTTTTAAAAAGAAAGAAAAAGAAAGTATAATAACTTGTACCATAACAAAGAAATTGCGGGAGGAGTGTGAGCTGGCAGTTCTGCCAAAGCTAAATGTATTCCACATGGTTAGTGGCCGGTGAATCCTGAGAAGTGGGGGGGGGAGAAAATCTGACACGTAAGGCCTCAAAATGAACATAATCTACTAGATCCACTCTGCTATGATTCCGGATACACATTTTAATAGTGATTAAAACACATGGGACTGCACAGAGCCTCGTGTCAGGATGTTTCCGTGTCCTTTAACATGTGAACATACCAGGTCAAACATAACGTGACATTAATGGTCTGGAAGCAAAGTGGATGACCTGAAACTGGGTATTTTAACAGATCTCAGAGATTCCTCTTTCAATGGTTGTGGGACAGACACGGCAGAGCTTGAATACTTACAAAGGTTGTTAAGGTAAAGCTTACACCCAAATGTGTCAGTATAAAACTACCCACTTCAAAAAAATCTTGGAGTATGTTTTATTAAATCCTGAAATGCATGTCCTGGTAAATTTCTGTATAAATCTGATTTACAAATTCCACTGAAAATGTGCCACAGCTGGCAGAATAAATGACTACAATAAATCATTATTAGATAACTATAAATCTTCGTAATGACATAATGCCTAACTAAAAAAAAGTACGCAGAAGTGAACATTCGGCGAAAGAAAAGCACTCTTCGCACAGGAAAAGAAATTACAAAACTTACCATGCCAACACTACAGTATGATTCAGTGACTAAACAGGGAAATAAAATTCACATTAATAGTTCTTAAATCTGCAGTGGAGTTGTGTTCACTCTCACATCAAAACGAGTAGTACGGCAAGGGGTAATGGACTCGGGTTTCTGACGCAAACGTTCGCGCTGGCAAAGGGTAATACACGTACAGCTGCATCCAATATTTTGCTAGACAATAAAAACATATCCCAGATATCAATCAGCAAGCCCAGTCCTCCCCTGCCCTGAAGCTTCATAAGTATTCCTTTAAAAATAACCTATTTTCCCACCACCACCCTCTCCTCCATAGGGAACTCCACCCTCCTTCAAAATAAACTTTAAAAAACATATATACAGTTATATTCCTGGTGATGTGGAGCAGACGGATTGTTCCAGCAATCCCTTACTTTAGATATCACTTGACATGAATTACTCCAAACGTCCCTGCCTTACTCAGCTCTCCCAGGCCTCCGTTTGTCAAAGCGCAGACACCTGGTACTTGTGTCACAACCAAGGAGACAGCACTGCTCGGGCCAAGATGAGCTCCAGCAGAGTGACAGGCCCTATAGAAGTGCCACTCACAGCCTGTGATTGCTTCCTCTGCCTCTGGGGAACCGACACTTTCACAACTGAGAGAAACCCACTAAAACGGTTCGTCTACCAAGTATTTCATGCTGCCAGTTGGTAGAATCTTTGTCCAAGTCACCACTACCCACCCTTGTTTGCGTTTATACTTCAGTTCACTACTCTTCATAAAATGAAAAGATGTCCCTGAATGCCACTTCTACCTGTCTTTCTGTCTGCCAAACCCCAGGTGGCAAAAGTGTCTCTGAGTAAGAAACCTCTGCCTTTCCCAACAAGTGTAAGATTTACCAATATATGATACAGGAAAGTTGCCCCCATCTCAACCAACTTGCAATCTGAGCTGTGCAATAAAATAAAGGGTAAAGATGGTCTCTATTTTAGCCTAGATCAAAATATTTTTGCAAATGTGAATGGGAGGGTCTTTTCCCCCCCTGAATTTCATTTTCCAATTTGCCTTCAGTTATAAGCACAAAAAACATTCATTTTTCAATGTGTAGCAACTGTTTCGCTAAGATCCTTATTAAGTTCATCTACTCGAGAAGCACTTGGGGACTGTGGGCCCCACTGTCATGGATTTCTTCCCAGCAAGATAGCTCTTCCTTCACCTCCACTTCCATCCACACAGCCATTCTCTGCATCTCGCCCACACTCAAAGGAGAGCAAAGCATCTGTGCTACCGCCTCAAAACCTGGCACATTCCAGACCAAATAAATAACCCAGTAAAAGGATACCTAACTCTACTAATGGGAATAAACATCTAAAAGTTACATGTGGAAACAACTGAAAATATTTCCAAATAAGCAAAAGTTCAGAGAGAGAGAGACCAAGACAGCATGAGAAGACACACTGACTCAAAAGGAGAGGGTAGAGAACATGCATGGGTGCAGGAGTCAAGGGAAGGTCTGGGAGATGGAGGAGACACAGGGGTGACTGTACAATGTACAAAAAGCAATTGTCTACCATACAAGAGTGTGTGACCTAAATTTTCAGCTACATCACCAAGGAAAAGGAATCAAAAAATGAAAATGTTGACCATGGCTATGACTATGTCTTCAGTACTAATTATTTAGGGTCACCTACTGATGTCAACTCCATGATTATACAACCAAAGGCATGACTTCCCCCTTCCTTCCCCACCCCACCTCCCATCTCCGTAGGCAAGGCAATCTACTCCCAGGCTTGAGATACCAACTGACCGCTGATGGTCACCAAACCCCCATCCTCAGCCTGCATCACTCTTCTATACCACAAATACATTCAACGGTCTACATGTCATCACCAGGGGAATGTAGAAGAGGGACTTCAAACTTGGCATCTAAGTGTGGATCTAAGACTCCTCAAATATGCTCCTCCTCCAGAACTGCCCACCTCAGTAAATGGCACCATTGGCCACTAAGTGCTTGGAAAATAATTTTCTCCACTCTCCATCCCTCTACAGACTACCATAATTTTTTGAGGTATAATTAACATACAACATTATAAAACATGAAGCCCTTTTCCTTTCTCCTTTACTGAACCTCCCCTTGCCTTCAGAGATAGCTTCTTTCCCTGGACTAGAGTAGATTATCATCCACTCCTACAGCACCCCGTACTTCTGCTCAGCACGTGAAATTATTTAATTTCTGTCTTCCCTATGGGTCAATAAGCACTATGATAGCGGAGTTCTTTACACCTACAGCCCCAGTGCCTAATGCAAACAGATTCAATAAATATTTCTGATTGAATGTCCCAACTTACTAGCTAGGGAAAGTAGAGAAGCAGCTTAAACGAGATTTAAAAGTGTGTAGGTTTACCTGTTGTACTGTTTATCTTTACTGTGATTTTAAATCTCTTGCTATAAGGTATAATATCTCGAAGCCTGTCATTTTGCAACTAATTAAATAGGAAACCATTATCTGAAAGATTAAGACTCCCCATCATCATTGCTTTTTGGCTACTACTAGTACCCAGCTTATCGAGACAGATGAACTCATTTATACCCTGAGGTCTGAGTCCAATAAGTCTTGAGCAATTCCTTGACAATTGCCAAACATAACAGACATATAAATGTGAGATGCATTTGTCAAAAGCTTGGAGGCACTTCTTCAGACCTGACACAAGCAGCTACGTTCCTAATTTTCCTCAAGCCCCTTTTTCCAAACTCCACTGCTAACAACAGCCAATGCAAAGCTTGACTGTAACTTTACTCATGTTTTTCAGCCTTTACTGAATGCCTAGTACGACAGTGACACTGGAAAAAAAATCAGTCGCAAGGCCAAACTGAACTCGTTCTGTTATTTAACAGCAAATGAACTGTACCAATCCACATATAAGGAAGTCTTATAAAATACTAAGTATTTTACATGTCACCAAATCCCTTTTTTTCCTTCACAGCTTCAGATTTCAGTAATAATTTTACTCAACAAATTACGAACACAAAGCAAGGATTCATTTTCTACAGCGGCCATAATAAATTACCACTACCTCAGTGACTTAAAACATAAATTACCTTACAGTTCTGTTGGTCAGAAGTCCAACAGAGGTCTCACTGGGCTAAAATCAAGGTGCTAGCAGAGTTGAATTCCTTTCAGGAGATTCTAGAGGAAGATCTGTGTCCTTGCCTTTTCCAGCTTCTAGAGGCTGCCTACATTCCTTGGCTCAGGGTCCCCTTGCTCCATCTTCAAAGCCAGCCATGTTGGATCTCTCTGACCTTTCTTCCAGTTATGTCTCTCTCTCTGACCACAGCTGGGAAAGGTTCTTTAATGAGTCATGTGATTAAATTGGGTCCACCTGGATAATCGATGATGTTCTCCCCATCTCAAGGTCTTTAACATTAATCACACCTGCAAAATCCCTTTTACTATGTAAAGTAACATATTCCTAAGTTCTTAAGAGTTAGACATGGTTGGGGGAGGCCCTTATTCTGCTGTTACTTTTCACAAAAAGCATGCACATTTTTCAGGTTAATATTTCTCACCTGAGAGTTAATAGCATATATATAGCCAAGGCACAATGTATCAATCAATCTTATTTTCATAACCAAAATCTTTGAAGAATCTACTGGTTTTACTTACACCCACAGATGTAAGAATTAAATAAACCTTTGTTTTAAAAAAATTACTATTTAACTTATCTTTCATTTGAATGGGAAAAGGAAAAGTACTCCAGGGTCAACATGTATGTTTTTGCAATAAACATAGATTCCAGAGGGAATGTGTTCTGATTTTTCCAGTGATAAATTCCAGAAAACTAATTCATCTTAAAGTGGGTTATAACACTTAACTTCATGATAATCGTTTTCAGTTCACACCAAAAAGCAACGTACAGAAATGGATTACAGGTTACCACTGCCAACAGCTGGCTATAATCTCATACTTCAGTAACAAGGAAAATGTGATTTTCATGCAAAAATCTTAGTAATTGGAATTGAGACTTACTTAGTTAATTGCTTTTAACATTTTCTACTTTGTTATGAAAATGTTTTTTTCAGAGAGGATCAAGGACCACACCTGAAGCTGTTTTATTCAGGGGCAGTATGTTTTCTGTACAGATATTAGAAAGGACTTTAATGGAAAAGTATATATAGTTACTTTTAAGACTTCAGGGACAGAAAAACCACCAAACAGATTTTTTTCCAATTTTTATCTCTGAAATCTTATCATTTTGATAGAATGTAAGGTTTCAAACTGAAAAGGACTGACCATTTTCAATATGAATCAGTGTTAGTGTCCCTCACAATACACAGTGAGAAATAAAAAAAGGAATACTAAACACAGGTTAAAAACAAATCTTCAAGAGAACCATCATTCTTAACCATGCCATTTATACATAATTCAGTTTTATTATTACATATTTTAAATCTGTGAGAGCATGCCACAATCACATTTAAAGCTAGAAGTATGTAAATATCATAGAGCAGCTCAATTTGTGGAGACAGAAACTCTTATGAGCTAAGTATTTTCTGATTTTTATTTGCAATGAGAATGTATTACTTCCATAACGAAAAATAAGTCTGTGATAGCTGCCTGCTGAAAGCCCATCCACTCCCACACCCGTGGGGGAAAACAAGACACAAGTGTCCTAACAGAACCCATCTAGGCATGCCACTAAGTGCCCATCTTCATATGAAAACTAAGGTGTCAAAGACAAATTCAACATAACAGCTCAAGATGAGTAATTACCAAAGTATTGGGTTGGCCAAAAAGTGCCTTCGGTTTTTAAGTAAAAACAAAAGACACATTTTTCATTTTCACCAAGAACTTTATTGAACAACATATTCACCCTTTTGTTCCATTTTACCTTCTGCCATTCTCCAGGTAACTTCATAATTCCATCTTCCAAAAACTTTTTATCTTTTTGAGCAAAGAACTGTTCCAGGTGCCTTTTACAGTCTTCCAGGGAATTGAAATTTTCTTGCATTAAGAGAATTTTGTAAATACTGAAATAAATGGAAATCTGAAGGTCCAATGTCTGGCAAATACGGTGGATGAATCAGAACTTCTCAGCCAAGCTGTAACAGTTTTTGCCTGGTCAGCAAAGAAACATGCAGTCTTGTGTTATCCTGTTGGAAGATTATGCATTTTCTGTTGACTAATTCTGGTTGCTTTTCATCCAGTGCTGCTTTCAGCTGGGAGCAATACTTGTTGGAATTGATCATTTGGTTTTCCGGAAGGAGATCACCATAGAGGACTCTCTTCCAATCCCACCATATACACAACATCACCTTCTTTGGATGAAGACCAGCCTTTGGTGTGGTTGGTGGTGGTTCATTTCCCTTGCCCCATGATCTCTTCCATTCCACATTGTTGTACAGTATCCACTTTTCATCACCCGTCACAATTTATTTTAAAAACAACGTTTCCATTACATTTAAGTAGAGAATCGCATGTGGAAATACGGTCAAGAAGGTTTTTTTCACTTAACTTACGTGGAACCCAAACATCAAAGTGATGAATGTGATAATGTTGGTGCAAATGATTTTCAACATTTGATCTGGATACTTTGAGTATGTCGGCTATCCCCCACGTGGTATAACGTTGATTGTTCTCAATGAATGTCTCGATTTGATCACTATCAACTTCAACTGGTCTACCCGACCATGGAGCACTGTCCAGCAAGAAATCTCCAGCACAAAACTTCGCAAACCACCTTTGACACGTTTGGTCAATCACAGCACCTTCTCCATACACTGCACAAATCTTTTTTTGCATTTTAGTTGTGTTTTTACCTTTCTTGAAATGATAAAGCATATGCTGAAAATGTTGTTTTTCTTCCATCTTCAATGTTAAAATGGCTACATAAAAATTCACCAATTTTGATTTTATTCCTTCATCCATCCATCCATCCATCCATCCATTCATTCATTTATGGCTGCATTGGGTCTTCGTTGCTGCACGTGGGCTTTCTTTAGTTGAGGTGAGTGGGGCTACTCTTCGTTACTGTGCGCGGGCTTCTCATTGCGGTGGCTTCTCTTGTTGCGGAGCACGGGCTCTAGGCACGCAGGCTCAGTAGTTGTGGCTCGCGGGCTCTAGAGCACAGGCTCTGTAGTTGTGGCGCACGGGCTTTGTTGCTCCACGGCATGTGGGATCTTCCCGGACCAGGGCTGGAACCCACGTCCCCTGCATTAGCAGGCGGATTCTTAAGCACTGCGCCACCAGGGAAGTCCCTGATGTCAAGTTTTAAATGCATGCTGATATGACAGCTGTCACATACAATCTAACAAAATTGTTTTGAATGAAGTTAAAGACAACTAAGTGCTACTAGAGCCTTCTTACAGATAAAACTGAACAAGCCTTTTGGCCAACGCAATACCATAGCTGTACTCACTACTGACTCACAGAAAATGTACTCACTATTGGCTGGGATATAAATAGACAAGTTGTTGAATAATTTGTACATCCTCAACCAAAAAAAAATAGGTAATTATGTGAGGTGATGGAAGTGTTAGCTAGCCTTATTTTGGTAATCATTTCACAATATATACCTGTATCAAATCATCACATGCACACCTTAAACTTTCATGTTATATGTCAATTATATTTCAATAAAGCTGGCCAAAAATATTATACATCCAAGTTTGTGATCTAAATCCTGCATTCTCAATAGGGGAAAATTTTATTTTGATATTACAGTACTGTGGTCTTCCAAAGCTCAACCCTACCGAACAAAATCTTATTCCTTAGGTTTTAATGGCGGGGTGGGGGTGGGGGGTAGGCAGCGATTAGGACAAAATGCCTTAAAGGCTCCTTAGACCCTGATAGTGAAAAAAGGGTTGAGAAACAGCCCAACCCAGGGTAAATCCAACTCTGTCCATCAATCGTAGGAATAAGAATACCAGGAAATCCTTACAACCACATAGCTAGCTACTGCTTCATGCCGATCCACTACCACAGCCCCACTGGTTCTGGGGCATCTCCAAGGCTGACCCATTTTGACTCCTCAGGAAATACAAAAATAAAAAAATCACAATAATCCATTTAGGTCATCTGTGAACTCCTCAGGAGGTGTATCTAACCACAAAGGAGATGGTGGCATGGCAAATTGCTTTAAATTCTCTTTGGGCTCTAACAGAATATGAAATTGTTGACATGAAATTTGGGGAGGAGGAGAGAAAAACAAGGGGAAAATAGTGGGTGCTGCAGTATCTCTTCAAAAAACAGTAGTAGCATTAAACAAAAAAGTTTTGTTAGCCCTGACCCACACTCAAGAATCTTCACATACGGGGATAAAAAGATAAAAAGAAAAACATATTTCAGGTATAGAGGCAGCAATAGCTAGCCACAATTTAAGAGGTAATTTCATTTGTGTTACTCTCGATTCTGAGAAACTAATATTATATCTATGGCAACCATATGTCCCTGATTTTCCACAACAATCCCAACTTCATGTAATTGTACTCTTCCCCCACCATCCCCAAAACAGTGATTCTTTAAATACAAAACTATGATCTCATCTAAGGCTTTCCACACAAATCAATACCAGAAAATCCACTGTTAGACCCTAATACTTGGGGGCCAGGGGAAAGTTGGAAAAGCATATCATTCTAGTCATATTTAAAAGCAACTTACTTGTAACTTTAGGATTCTAGTTACTGAAGAAAAGTTGAAAAAAAAACAGGGATTTCCCCAGTGGCACAGTGGTTAAGAATCCGCCTGCCAATGCAGGGGACACGGGTTCGAGCCCTGGTCCGGGAAGATCCCACATGCCGCGGAGCAACTAAGCCCGTGCGCCACAACTACTGAGCCCACGCGCCTAGAGCCCGAGCTCCATAACAAGAGAAGCCACCACAGTGAGAAGCCCGCACACCACAACGAAGAGTAGCCCCGGCTCGCCACAACTAGAGAAAGCCCACGCACAGCAACGAAGACCCAATGCAGCCAAAAATAAGTAAATAAATAAATTTATATTAAAAAAATAACAAAATGTTGAATTAATGTGTTTTTACCAATCCATATTTATTTTAGAGCTTCTTAATTCTTCAGTACTTATAATTGTTTCTGTAGGCTTCCTCGCACAGTATTTTTGATGAACAGAAATATCTTATATTTCAGACCACAACACAACTCTTTTTTACTTCATCCAACTACAAGGTACGGTGTTTGAGGGACTAGTGCTTTGTAGCTGACCCAACTGGACATGCCACCAAGTTACATGTAGATGAAGTACAAGAACAGTCAGCCCAGAAATAAAGTAGTGAAAGTAAAATATATCATGGGCAAAGTAAAATATACCAGAGTATCAAAAGTTTAAAAGAATGAACACAGAAAGTAGTAAAATCTCTCAACCAATAAACATCAATAGAGTCGCCCTCATTAGTTTCCGAAAGTTAAGGACAAAGGACTGGGTAGGTTATTTTAGAAAAGTGTCACCTATGTGATCAAAAGAACCTGGACTCCAGGAAGCAAATTCTTCACTCTGGGAGGTGAGGGTTGATCTTTTATGTTCTCATGGACATGGTCAAGCTGGTGCCATCCAAGGCTATACAGAAGTACATCTCCTCCTGGAATGTTATATGAGGTGTGAGGGAGGAACTATTCAAGACAAAATGCCAGAGGGGGCTGCGATCTAAGAAACATAGTCATCTTGTACAAATGCCTTTGAACACTAACCAAAGACATGCAAAGACCTTTACCCACTCTTCCCTCAACTTTTTTTTCGATTTCTTAGAGAAACAGTATTTCAAAAAAACAAAGAAAATGAAAGTTATAAATGGGGAAGAATCAAAGCCCACAATCCTCTTTAAAACTCCTGAATATGCGTTCCAAAGAAAGGGGAGATGAGCATCAGGACGGGTACCAAGGTAGTTCACACTTTAGGAAGATCAGTACCAGCAGCAGCTCCTGGGGAAAGAATAGGAGGTGGACCACAGTCATCTCCCATTTGCCTCCTCATTTTTATCAATTTTGCTCTTGGTTTTGTTTTTGCTTTTTGCTCCCCAAACTAACAGAAGGAGGGAGGAACAGAGCATGGCCTCAAGAGTAGAGAGATAGGTAACCTGACCTCTTAAAGTCCCCTGCCAACAACTGAGTCCGGAGAGCTCATTCTGAGATTTAACTATTGAGCATTAAGAAAGCTCCCCTTTGTATATGGCACTGTAATAAAATAACAGTAATGAAGATGCCTTGCATCTACTGCCTTATACCTTACTTAAAGTGCTTAATAACTTTAATGGATTGAAGCATCCCTATGAGATCAAAGGCAGATATGATCATTTCCAGCCTACATAATAGAAAATCAAGGAAGGAAGGTTAAGTAACTCGACCAAGCCCCACTCATCAATACCCTGTTCTGATAACAGTTAAGGGGCTGCTGGAGGGCTGCTTAGCTCAATGTGCTGCTTAGATGGCTGCTCAGTGAAGTCTAACTCAAAATAACTCTCTGGTTTGGGAGTTATGGTGACACTGGCTTGAGAAAAGAAATCTATTTAAAGTTGATATCAGCGAGGTCCAAAGGGCCCCACAGAACCTATCTGCAGACAAACTGATTTTTATATAAAGCAATTTTCTTCCCTTCAAGTTTTAAGATCCACCCCCTGCCAAATATTACAATGCAAAATTGCCTTGAGATAAGGGTGATTTTATGTGAAGTTGGAGAATAAACAAAATATACAGGATGAGGGGAAAGGAAAGAGATCCTATCAACAGGGTCTTCTCCAAACTGGTGGTGAGTGGAAGAAAACTGCAGAGCCTGTTACTTCCAGATGATAAAATCGAACCTTCCTACATCCCATTAAATCTGTTAAAGATGAACACAACACACCCAGCGCAAGAATGCTCAAGTATCATGTCACAAAGGGCCGCAACAACATCTTTAACTATTACAAGGCCCGAAGTTTGAAACTGCAGAGCTGCACATGCATTTGGTCATGTTCATGTTTATGTACGTCATGCCCTCCTGCCATAAAAAAAATCACTCCCCACTGGAAGACTGTACCAGGGGAAAAAAAATAACCTCATCCTAACATGAAATCTCTTTATTACTTATTTATTTGGGTTACCAAGTGTGTGATCAGAATTAAAATAAGAGCTGGGATTGGTTCCTAATAAAAGTTAACCTTGCTCTCTTTCCCACCCACACGAAAGTAATTCTGTTTAGAAATCTTCCCTTTTTTGGCCCCAACCCATTCTTTGGGGTGTGTAGTTCACTCACTGCCAGTAATTGCTTCCATACAATACCCTGTTTTAAAACATGTTTGCATACTTACGATGATGCACTACACTTATATTATATTTAAAACTCCAGATGGGCTTACAGATGTTATTTTCTATACTAAGAAACAGAGACTACGCATGGTGTCCCAAAGTAACAACCAGAAAAAAAGTGACCTCAATTTCATCTCCCTCTCTCTCTCCCTCTCCCTCTCTCTCTGAATTTTTGGCCTCCTGAACTTTTTTTTTAATTAATTGGAAGCACAAACTCATTCATCTGGGAAGAAGCTCAACCTAAAATCTGTGATTAGGCCATGAGTATATTCCTGTCATGTACCCAAATTAATATCACCTAGGTCAGTATGCAATAAGTTCTGTTGGCTAATAACCATTGCACTTAGGGCAATTTCATTGGCCCTTTTATAAGACTCACCTTTAATATAACAAAAATAGAAAAATCCTATGATAATTGTTGCTCGTATTTCCTTCCTTAAAATGACTAATACAACATTTTCAACCCATCTATGTTATCAATGTAGAAGTATACAAGTTGGTGTGATTTTATTTACCTGTATATACATACAATTCTTTTTCTTAATAAAAAGCAAATTCTCTTTCTGCTTTAAAAACAGAATTGTAAGATTTGGCATCTAAATTTGCTAAATTCAATTTGTTCTTCATGGCTCAGTGGTTTCAGAAATAGGTTAATTTTCACTGTCCCCCTTCCACAAATAAGCTTATGGTCAATGAAGAAACTCAAAATTCTCCCCAAAATGAAAAGAGGGAGAAGGAGATGAGGAAGGGGGAAGGTGGTGGAGGGAGGGGGAGAGATCCTCTTTGGAAGCTCACGTGTCACATACTCTGATTTTTGGAAGGTAGTACTTTTTATTTTGGCTCTTGTTTAGGGAAAGGTAGCAACTCTTTGGAGTCAGAGAAGGGATAAAAAAGCTAAGGATTAATTTTTGTATTATTCAAGCTCTACCATACACAAATATTTACTCTAGTTATAGTATACGTTGAAACCATACTATTCCAGACCCATTTGGGGGATTTTTGTCCCCGATATGAGGAACACACATGTATATACACACAAAAACACACAGTAAACAAATCAATCAACTTCAAGGAGGCTTTCTAGTATCATAATGTGATTTTATAAATTAAAAATGTGATTGGATTTGATTCTGAAAGTGGCCCCTACAATGCACTAATTTGCTTAACATACACATATGAAATTTTAGATCTATTCTCCAGCAGCAAAAACCCACCCCTGGAAGAAGGGATAAAAGCTAAATTTTGCTTTCAAAATATACAAAAAAGGTATTACTCAACATTAAGCTATTATTAAGTTATTACTAACATTTTAGTCAAAAAAAACTAGTGCCTTTCAAAAGAAATTACTGACTTCAGAAAAGCTGAAATATGCTCAGGTATTGAAATGCACAGAGTCACAGAATCACCACCTGGCCCCCTCCAAAACTTAATATTTAAACAAACACCAATACTCTTCTGGTAAAAGTAACAGGTTTTCTCCCATGGGCTATAATCATTCACAGACGATGCCTTAATTAAAGCTGGGCAATGAAACCGTGGATTGAGTGTGTCAAGTCAAAAAACTTACTTCTTAGCACAACAGAGTACACTCATAATTTCTTAATGTGTCCTGTTAGATCGACATATTAGCAGAGATGTAAGTGATACCACTTTTCAACGTTAACTGTGAATTTTTTCACTTTTAGTGCTTTCTGTCCCAACTTTAATGTTCTTTTAATGTAGTTTTTCCTGTGTGATGTATCATATTTATCTCTGCAGCCATCCATCACTATTTTCTTTAATTGAGGTTAATTTCTTTCAACTTGGGGGAAGGTGGGAGGAATAAGGGGAACCCTCCTTCTGCAGCTCTGGGCACGAAAGGCATCACAGCTGCTGATTTTGTAGTCATGAAGCCTGATTTTCAGGATGCTGAAATTCCTCAAATCCACCCTACTGCCCTCCAATCTGGACCTAAATCAACAATCTACTGGTATGGAAACCCAGTTCCCCACCCAGAACCACTTAATGAAAAATTTCTATCTACCTAAAATCCCTCCAGCTGCAACCTAAGTCCTTTTGTTTGTTTTCACACTCATATGGCTAACAGCTGGTACCACCTTCCATGTAAAATTATTTCATGTGTTTGAAAACAGGGATTAACTCATACCTTGGTCTTTTATTTCTCCAAGGCACAAAAACCAGTTCATTTCTCAAATCTTATATACCTTTTCTACTTTTACCTCTGGCCTCGAGAGTCCTGTTGGCGTTTGGGATAATCAAGTGGCCAGAAAAAAGTGAGATACATTATAAAGGTTGGGGAAAGGGTTACTCTCCTGCTCACCTTAGAGCCTAGTGAGGGGAACTTAGGATAGACTCTGGCAGAAGGCTGGCTGGAGGCTGTCCTCCTACGAACCATGCGGGTCAGAAAGAGCTCCCCCACCCAGTTTTTGGAGCAGACCAGAAGAGGAGGGAGACCTCCCACGTGTAAATGTAGAGCCTGACCATTTTAAAAGTCACCTTTAAAAAGAGACAGACGCTAGGCAAAGGGTTTTCTCTCTAGGTGCTAATAATACTTGGCTATCGTGCATTTGTATAGCACAATTTACCTGCGCATCTCTTCATAATATACCTCATTCCCTGAGG
This sequence comes from Balaenoptera ricei, assembly GCF_028023285.1. Taxonomy (NCBI): domain Eukaryota; kingdom Metazoa; phylum Chordata; class Mammalia; order Artiodactyla; family Balaenopteridae; genus Balaenoptera; species Balaenoptera ricei. The sequence goes on along the minus strand of NC_082644.1, from coordinate 56,723,009 downwards.
AGTCTGGGATGGTCTTGGGGGTGAAGGGGAGGGATGGAATCCACTGCCAAGCTTAGCCCGAAACACTGGGTGGTGAATTCTCTCCATATTACAAGCCAGAAGTAACTGTTTGATTTAATCTCAAGCATCCATTAGCTGCCTGACACTCAACAGGCATGTAATGAGTGTTAACTGAACTGATAATCGGAGGTGGGGGAGTGCGGATCTTCTTGGCTTGGGCAGTCCTCAGTGAGGAGGAGGCTAGACGATGCACAAAGAAAGAACATGATGGGTTCTAAGGACGGTCCATCAAAGGGATAGGGGAGCCAAAATGAAAGAAGACCCCAATCAGGCTAGTGAAGTGGGCCAGGGAGAAGTTATCTGTAGAGCTGAGCCCTTCAGGAGATCAATGCTGAGGGCAGGGACAGCTGCAGAGCAGAGTCAGCCGTCAGAGTTGAGGGAGATGAGAGGCCAAAGGAGACATGCGGGTGGGACTATGACAGCATCCTGTGCTCTGCCAAGGTGGTCATATTTTATCCATAGGGTGCACAAAGTTTGCTGCGTTCTATTTTTTAATCTTATTACTGATGTTTTCAAACATATACAAATGTAAATAGTATCATAAGCCCCCTGTGAACCACACCACCAGCTTCAACAATTATCAGCACATGGTCAGTCTTGTTTCACCTATACTCTTCCCTAATCCCCTTAACCTCCCTTGTCCATCGGATACTTTTAAAGTAAATCCCAGACACAGTATCATTTCAGTGGCAAAGGCTTTTAAGACCTTACACAATCAGATCTATGTTTCAGAAGGACTACTCATTCAGGGCAAGAGGCGAAAAGATCAGTTATGTGATTTTGGCAAGGAAGTTAGTAAGACCCCACACCCAGAAGCGACAGGAAAGGTGTGGAAGTGATGGGAGATCCCAGGGAATCTTCTCCTGAAGAGACTGTCCTACACAGAAGATGGCACCTGATAGGGGAGTTCGGGAAAATCTGGGAAGAATTGAGGCTCACTGGGTTTGACGAAGACAATGAATGGAGACATTGATTAAGAATTAGAGAGGGATGCATTGGGAGTTTGGGATTAGCAGATGCGAACTATCATACAGAGAATGAATAAACAACAAGGTCCTACTGTATAGCACAAGGAACTACATTCAGTATCCTGTGATAAACCATAATGGAAAAGAATATGAAAAAGAATGTACATACATGTATAACTGAATCACTTTGCTGTACAGCAGAAATTAGCACATTGTAAATCAACTATACTTCAATATTTTTTTTTAAAGAATTAGAGAAAAGGAGGAAATGCAGAGTTGGGAAGATATGTTTAGTGTTTGGTTCAATAGGTGTACTGGACATGTAGGTAGAATAAATCAAATGTTAGAGCCGAAAGAACTGTTGTAGAAGAAGATGAGGGGGGAAAAGCCATCTGAATTCACTGTTTGAAAACAGACTTGTGCCTGGAATAGGTACCAGAGAGACAAAGAAAGTCCCTACCCTCAGGAACTTTCAGTCCAGTTGGAGAAACAGACAGATTGTCCACACAGCAAAGAGAAATGTAAAATCAGGATTCATGTTCTAAAAGAACATTTATCAAAAGAGGGGTGTGCCTTGAAGTAGTGAAGATTGAGCTAGGATCTGAAGGAGGGTTAAATTTAAACTGGGTTGAGAACTCAGAGAATGGCAGAAAGCAGAACACTAAGAAATGGGGGCACGGGCAGACAGCGAGAAAGTTAGGAGAGAAGCGGGGGCGGGGGGTGGCTGAGGAGGAGACGGGGGCAAACTCTCAGGTTTCTGACTGCCAGAGACCTGCAGTGGGGAGCAATGGAAGAGGATTTAGGTAAAAAGCTTTGCACCCAGGTGATACCAACGAAAGCAAGGGGCTTTCTTCGAGCATGACCCACAGGGCCCTGGAAAAGTCTAGTACCTGTTCAGATCGGTAGCTTGAACTTAAGTCAGCTTAACATCTATGTATGGTTTAGACAGGCAGCCCATAACTAAGTAATTCTGTAACTCTTCCTTTCAGTGTCCTGACATGCCCACAGGTCTGCGAGCTTCAGGGGGACCATGTCTGTCCCTGTCACTGCTGTACTCTAGGTTCTAGCACAGCACCTGGCATAAAGAAGATGGCCAGGGGCTTCCCTGGTGGCGCAGTGGTTGAGAATCTGCCTGCTAATGCAGGGGACGCGGGTTCGAGCCCTGGTCTGGGAAGATCCCATGTGCCGCGGAGCAGCTGGGCCCGTGAGCCACAATTACTGAGCCTGCGCGTCTGGAGCTTGTGCTCCGCAACAAGAGAGGCCGCGATAGTGAGAGGCCCGCGCATCGCGATGAAGAGTGGCCCCCGCTTGCCACAACTAAAGAAAGCCCTCGCACAGAAACGAAGACCCAACACAGCCAAAAATAAATAAGTTAATTAAAAACAATTAAAAAAAAAAAGATGGCCAATAAACAACATGTGCATGTGCTTCAGAGACATTATCTCATTTACTAGTCACAATACCGAGTTAAATAAGGGGGATCACTCTTCCTCATTTTACTGATAGGGAAAGGGCCAACAGAGTCACCTGGCTAGTAGGTGGTAGGGTCAGATAATAAACCCAAAGGACTAGGAAACAGTCACTATACAGGTATGAGAGCCAAGGGAAAGGGGAGTGAAGCTCAGGGAGGCCACACAGCTCATGATGTGATTTCAAATAATAGTAAAGGGTATGACCTTGGTAACAAGATCAGGCTTGGATCTGAAAAACCCAGCACTGTCCCTTATTAGTGACACAGTTTCTTCATCTGTAAAAAGGAGAAAAGCAGTCTCCACTTCACCAGCTTAACGTGAAGACTAGATGATGCTTCATATAAAGCATCTAACACAATGCCTGGCACACGATAAGCATTCGATCACCGTGACTTCTTATTACAGTCATGTGGCTGGAGCTTCGTGGACATTGAAGCTTGTTGTGATGCTGAGAAAATCCTGGTGCTGATGACCCTCTACACTTAAAACAAGATTTTTCAACACAAGCTACTTCCGAAATAAGAAATCTTTCAACAGACTGTGGAAGACAAGACGTTTCCGGGTATCTGAGATCAAAACCAAAGTCCTAATAATTGCTATTCCAGAAGTTCACTTATATGGCACCCAAGGTTTAGGTTTAAAATGTGTGTTCATTTTCGTCCAGAGACAGCTACAAGTATGGGCATAATATGTGTCACAGTTGGCCTGCCTAGCGTATCCTGCATGAATAGTCAGCAAAAAAAGATAAGATTTTAAAGGCCCACCAACAGCAATACATGAACTATAATGACAAGACAAAGGTTCACTCCAAAGGACACTCAACTTGATAAAGGTGTCACTCTTCACAGTTACACCCCTACCGTGTATATTTTTCTCATGAAAGGATATATTTAACACTTTCTTCAATTTTCCCCGGAAATGCATCTTTTGTTAAATGACAGATAAACTTCACCAAGAATTTTAACACTGATTTTATTACCCTCACCACCCCAATCCTCTATAAAGAGGCAACATTTCCAACATGAAAATATTTTAGCCAGCATAGTTTTAAGTTAAAGTAGTATCTTTGCCATTGTTTGGCGGGGCGGGGAGGAAGGCAGAGAGAACAGTGGGGACTAGAAATGGAAAAAGAATTTTTAAATCCCCGTTGCACTATCTACCAGATGTAAGTGAATAATAACTAATATGTCTGCAGCCTCAGCCTTAATCTTAAAACAAATGATAGTATTCAAATATAATATTTCACACATGCAGACTGATAACAGGTTTTTCCCTTCTTTATTTCTTGAAGAGTCTGTGAACGACACAATACAGAGTACAATGTATTTAATGAAAGGTTTCCAGGCTGATTTCCCTACAGGTTATTTTCTTTCTTTTCTCTGGAACCCACACGCGGGGTATACTGCAGGGACCAGGGGTGTATATAAAAATAAACTATGAGCCAGTATCAGAGCTGATACCCTTTCTCCTACAGGGGCAAGTGAATTATTAGATCTGTGTCATGAGTGTTTTTTTTTAATATGCCATTGTTCCCACTTGAGCACATTAAATTTTCCATATCCACTTTTAAACCAATATAACCTTTTTTTCCATGTTCATAATGTTCATGCTGTACATTAACAGGCAGAAAATCCAATAGCTTAAGTCATCATTTGTAGTTATATGTAAAGCTTGGTGGATGAAAACCTTTTGCATTTTCCCCCTCTTTGAACAGATGCTATACTGGAGTTGGCTGAAACCCTAGGAAAAAAATTACACCTCATGGGAAACTGTGCTAATATTTTTTTTCTTTTATGATTGATCACAAATCCATTTTGAACATTACACATTTTTTTAAAGTTTATTATAACTCTGGTTCAACATCTTCTAGCCCAACAAATTGAAGGTGTTGGAATCTTTTGGTCTGGAAGATGTGTTTGCCAATTATTTTTGTACTAGTGCACATAAACAGGGAGGACTGGATCTTAGGTATGAGTTATACATTCCTGTACAAAATAATTGTATATTCTATGAAGACTGATTCTTTTTCTGGAGAAATATACAACAACACAAGGGAAATCTTGTACTAGCAGCATAACTGAAGTGGCAAGATACAATATTAGAAAAACAGAGCTACTTTCATTACTGTGATGCTGTGTGTCAGAATGTCTCTCCTTAATGAACCTGTTTGCAATAAGACTCCGGGTGCAAAGAGGCTATTTAGAGAGACTATTGTGTCTATAGCGAGTCCTTCAAATATCTTCCCACCATTAGACATGCCGCATTGACCAATTCTGTCCTGATTGCTGTTCTTTTTACTATCAAGGGAGATTCTTGCCCAGACAGACGGATGGATCAGACACTGCAGTTCATAAAATGTTTACACTGTACACACACACACAGTGGTACAAGCTCCAGCGCTCCAGATCACACAGTTGAATGTGGCAGTGTCACATGAAGGTTTATGACATTTCAATATCAACGAAAGGATTTAAGTTAAATTTTGGTCGTCCTGTCAACCTGTCACTCTCAACAAAAAGCCTTTTTACCCCCTCTCTTTTAGTACATGCCCATGCCCATTGCTCACATGGGAACACTTCAGGGAAACATTTTCTGTGTCATAACGTTTCTCACTCTGTTGAGATTTTTCTCCCAACTGCTGACAAGAAAAGAAGACCACACATGTCATACCATCCAAAAAAAAAAAAGAAAATGGTGAGAGAGAACACAGTAATAAAAGAAGAGTCAAAAAAGGCTTTCTAAAAACATTTTAAATTCCAACTCACGGTGACAGACTCAGAGGACAAGAGACTTGTCTCTACAATATAACTGAAGCATCTCCGGCTGAATCAGCTGCCTTTTAACCAAGTCTAAACATGAGAGGCTGAGGTGCTCAGCAGAAACTTCCTGTTCATCTTAGTCTGTACTCTGTTCTTATCAGCTACCGGGCGTTGCTGTAGCCTCACCTTTCACTCACCTACATGCCAAGTAATCCTCTACAAAAGTCCTTTCCTCTTGTGCTTTTTCTAATAGTGTATCCTTCCTATTCAAATACAAAAAATATGCCTGCCAGAAAAGGCCTTATACATCTCCCCCATCTCAGCTACCAGGTAGAAAGAACTTCAAACGCAGAAGTCTAAATTGCCATTCGCTAATAAGTGTAACCACTACTAGTTACATCTGAAAAGGAAACAGAGAATTACACACCGAACTAACCCTGGATCCAATGAATCAAACGCACCCAATTACAGTTTCAATTCCCATTATTTTAAGATTTCTCTCTCACCTCCTCCTTCCTTCTGGGCTCAACCTTATATTCTCGAAGGTTGAGAATACAGACCGTCTCGAAGACTTGACATACAGACCATCACCTGTCCTGTAGCTCTGATTTTCAAAGCCATTTGGAATATCTGTGATTTCAAGATATTTCCTCATCCAACTTCTAAAACCCCCACGGTGATAAAACCTTAAAATAATGCCTCTATTAAAGCTACTTTGAACATTTATTGAAAACAGATAAGCCTTTCTTAATTGAGATATCTGACATCGTGAACCTGTTTAAAAAACACTTTGAGGATTTGTCTGCAGATTTAGGAGGTGAAGGGACAGGAGAAGTCTAGCGGCAATCACTTTTTTTCCTGCAAGCAAACTAAGACTGTAAGAGATTTAAGGAAACTTGTCTTGGCCCAAACAATCCAAGACCCTCGTATAGGACTCCAGGTGCCTTGCCTACTGTTCTTGCTCACACCAGGCTGGAGCTCTGTATCCAGTAACCTTTCCGTATTTTGCCAATAAAGGGTTTTGTTTGCTTTTTAAACAAGTGACAGCTCTACTAAAATATGCTCAGTTATATCTGCCATGTGTACTGGTGTAAACAGAAAAAGACTATAGATAATTACAAAGAGTATGGAGAATCCAAAAATGATTCCTGTGTTCCAATCTCAAAGTATGGTCTCAGCACCAGCAACATCAGCGTCACCTGGAGGCTTGTTAGAAATGCAGATTCTCAGGCCGTATCCATGACCTACAGAATCAGAAAAACTAGGGGTAAGGCCCAGCAGTCTGTGATTAAATGAGATCATCGCGTGACTCAGATGCATGCTCAAGTTTAATAACCCCGGCTCTTGAATATACAATATGATTTACATAGCTTCCTATTAAAACTACTTAAAATGGCTAATGCTCCTTAAGGACATAATTAACTGTCTGTAGGCCAAAAAAAAAAACAGACCTAAAAGGAGGAAAACAATCCAGGATGAAAAATCCCAGTTTAGGAATATCCCAATTTAAGGCAAAAGAAAGCATAAATATGTGTCTTTTGATTGAACTATACAATAAAAACCACTCCACTGATTCTTCTATTTGGAAGAAAGTAAGCACTCTCTTTTAGATTAATAAAATCAGATATTTAAATAAACCCCAATTTTAGATGAGGTGATGGAAAATATAATGGCAACAAATTCATAAATTTAGTCATAAGGATCCATGGCAAAAGGGAAAGAGATGTTAACCAATATGAAGTGATAATTATTCAAAAGTTATAGCTCAGATAGGACAGTAGTATGCACCAAAGTGAAAATATACCATTTTGTCAAGGTAAATGGAGGTGGGGATAGGAAGAAATTAGAAAACTAGCACCAAATTAAGAGCAAAGTACGGACATGAACAGAGAAAGAGTACGTCCTACGGGTGAGAACATTACAAACGATCTGTGAAAAGTTAAGAGGGGCAAGTTTGAACTGGATCTGGCATTAAACCTCAGGGAAATTACTTCAAGAGAACTGTTAACTCAGGAGGTAAAAAGCGTATCAGAATCATCATGACTTCAAAATCAAAGCCAGCACTGTTTATAACGACCAGAAGTTAGATAAAACCTAAACATCCATTCAAAGACGACTGGTGACACTCATCACGGTCCTCCCATACAATGGCCTTCTATGAGGCCATAGAAAATTGTATAACAACCGTGATATTAACAATGAAAAATACCTACATTGGCAAGTAGAGAAAGCAATTAAACATCCAACTTCTTTTTCAAAAACTATGGGCACATATATGTGTATATGCAAAGAATAAAGTCTAGAAAACCATAAACCACAATGACCACAGCAGGTAATTGGATTGCAACTTAATTTTATCTTCTTCTCCCTATTTCTCTATTTCCTGAATTTTCTTGGTTTTTAAATGAACAATAATTATTCACGTAATGAGGAAATCATAAAGATACAGACACGTAAATGTTTTAGGAAAAAAAGGAAATAAATGATAGATTGTCTTTTTATAGGCAGGGACCCAAGGAAGTACTGCTGGTTGGCAGAGGTTTTAAAGCACTAATAAAATTCCAGAGTCTTCACAAAACCAGAATTCAGAAACAAAGCTACGGACTTTAGAAGAAAAAAAAACCCTAAACTACAGGTAATCATCATAATGTATCGATCCCTCTTTTCAGCAAAAAAAAGAGAAGGGGAGGATATCAAATTCACCTAAACCACTACATTCGAGTAATAATCCAAATGAAAAGGACATAGTTTACTGAGCACATATTATGTGCCAGATACATTCACATAATATCTCCTTAACCTTCACAGCAACTTGCAAGGTATCATCTCTATTTTGCAAAAGAGGTTGAAAGGAAACAAGCACGTTTCTGATACACAGTGGACCCCAGAGCTCATGAGATCTTTCTACTTCACCAGGCTCCAAAAGGGGTCCTTAACACCCAGTTCTTGAAGTGATGAAAGCTGAAGTTGAGGGTACCCAGGTAAGAACTTCAGAAAGGACTCCATTATCCTTTGTTAAACACAAAATCAGTACCATAGAATAGGAGGGGTGGGGGAAGGCAGCAGGGGCCTGATGTGAGGCGGCCAGGCAGCCCATGTTAAGGACTTCGGACTCCTGAGAGAAAATGACATTTTTAGAAATGCCCCTTTTTTGCCTGCTTTAGGGGATGGTAGTGGTAATGCAATGGCCAAACAAAAGATGTTGCTTAGATAATTTACCAGACATATGGAGACAAGAGCAGGTTTAAGAAGTATCCAGATGCAGGTAGAACTGACACGATGTACTGATGGATAGGATATTCTTCCTTAGACCAAACAACCATGTGAACTTAATTCTAAACTTATTTACATATTCCTTCACCACTAACAAACTTTGAAGGCATCTCCAATTTGGAATCTTGCAACTTCACTTCTTAGTTTTTGCCTTTGTAATACAAAGCTACCCAAATGCATTTAGACATTATAAAGTATTTGTTCCATCAACTGATAGATGGATAAACAAAAAATGTGACATATACTACATATAATTGAGTACTGTTTGGCAAAAGATGGATGAATCTTTAAAATATAAGTGAAAGGACTTCCCTGGTAGTGCAGTGATTAAGAATCCGCCTGCCAATGCAGGGGACACGGGTTCGAGCCCTGGTCCGGGAAGATCCCACATGCCGCGGAGCAACTAAGCCCGTGCGCCACAATTAATGAGCCTGCGCTCCAGAGCCCGTGAGCCACAACTACTGAGCTTGCATGCCACAACTACTGAAGCCCGCATGCCTAGAGCCCGTGCTCCGCAACAAGAGAAGCCACCACAATGAGAAGCCCACGCACCGCAATGAAGAGTAGCCCCCGCTCGCTGCAACTATAGAGAAAGCCCGCGTGCAGCAACAAAGACCCAACACAGCCAAAAATAAATAAAATAAAAATAAATAAATTTTTAAAAAGATTTAAAAATAAACAAATAAAATATAAGTGAAAGATGGCACAAAATACCACATATATTAAGATTCCATTTGTATGAAATGTCTAGAATAGGCAAATTCATAGAGACAGAAAGTACATCCGTTCTCCACAGTTGCAGGGGATTGGCAGTGTCTGTGTGTGTGTTGGGGGGGGGGGGGGCGTGATAGTTAAAGGGTAGAAATTTCTTTTCAAGGTGATAAAAATGTTCTAAATTTGATTGTGGTGATGGTTACACAACTCCAAATACGCTAAAAACCGCTGAAACAGTAAAAACATCCTAAGTAGGTAAACTGTACAGTATGTGAATTATATCTCAATAAATCCATTATTTTTTAAGTCTTTTTTTTTTTTGAGGGGGTATTTATAGAGTACGATGCTCAAGTCTAAGGTAGACACAGGATGAGCAAATGAAGACAATAGGACTTCAGCACTAAAACAGTACAAAAATCTACAAAATATAAAACCCCCAGTGGTTCCTATTCTTAGCATCTCCTACTTGGTTCTATGCAAAATCTCCCTCTTGACATCTTTAAGAAAAAATGCTGACTTTAGAAACAATTCCGTTTTTCCTTTGGTTCTTAATTCCAGAGGTATTTATCTAATAAGATATATTCTGAATCACAGACCAGAAGTTTATTTAATCATGCAGTTAAAGAACACTCCCTAAAAGAGATTTAATTCCTCTGTTTAAAAAAAAAAAAAATTCTCTGGATAAAACATTTCTAGACATGTGAGTACTCTAAAAAAATTGGATAGAATAGTTTCACATTTTTATCAACATTTAACACTAGTCTTACTTTGCATGTCCAGCCACAATAACATCTATTGTAACTTATGCTTTTACTTGTATGGATATAATGGGAATCATTGCCAAATGTGCTCTTCAAGCAGGTGTCTTGGAAACCACTGGTCTAAATGCCAAAGATCTAAAGATTTAAGCCCTCATGTCCTCAGAGCTGTAATGCTTTTCAGGGGTGTTGGTGATAAACGAGCAGTTCATATCTACAAAAAAAGCAGGGGCATGGAAGAAAGGAAATACCTTTTTATTACCCTAGGGGAATAATCATAGACTTAATCAAAAGTTTAAATACGAATACATTCTATCACAACAACATTTAAAATTGCCAAAAGTTAGAAACCTACATTTCCAATAATAGGGGTTCTATAAATAAATAACGGTTCGTGTCAGAATACTATACGGCCATTAAAAATGCATGTTTTACAAGTAACCCAAAGGTATGAAGGACCACTAATGTGACTTTTGCAAAATATCAGTTGCAAAATAGCATATTCAGTATCATTTCAATTTTATAAAATTAAAGATGCATACGAAAAAATCTGAAATGAGAGTTACAAAATGACAAGTAAGGTTATCTCTAGGTAATGTTTATGAATGATTTTTCATTTTTGGTAGTTACATATAATTCAAATTTTCTAAAATAATTATTTCTGTTATAAGGGATGGGGACTCATACAGTAAGTTTGTAATCATTTCTCATCTCCTCATCAAAGTAAACTGCAAAAGAAAAATGTTCTGATCCAAAATGAGAGAGTTCTGGTGATCTGAGTTTTGGTTGTCTAAAGTTTTAACATACTAGTCCCTCTACCGTGCCGAGTTCTCTCTTTACTCTGGGCTTTTATCAGAGCTGTTCCCTGTTTTTAGTCACTCTTCCTAGACCACTTCATCTGGCTAACTTAGAAGAGTAAAGAGGCAGAGATGCCACTTCCTCCAGGGCGTCTCTGGCACTCACTCCTCCTGTGTGTGCTGATGGAACCCTGGGCTTAGGGCTCGAGGGCATTTATCACATGGTACCATGGTTGCCTGGTTTCATATTTTTCTCCCCTACTACACTCTAAGGTACTTTGAGCGCAAGAAAAGAAATGTTTCTGTTTTGTTCAGCATTACACCTGCTATAGTTCATAGCACATCATATAAATTTGATAAATATTTTGGAAAAAAATGAATTTATGTATTAATGGATGAATAAAGAAGTAAACAGTCTGTCAGAGAAGTGAAGCACGCCTAATTCTTAGAAGCCTTTTCTCTGCAGTAAACCAGGGGTGTGTGTTTCATGTAATGGAAACATCAGAGTGTAGTCAGTTAGTACTTTAAGCAAAAGACAGATCTTATGTGGCTCCTGCTTTCAGAGTCCAAAAATCTGAAAAGCATGAGTCAAGTCGAAAGTTAAATATATCCAATCACAGGGTATTAAATATGTTAATATCTTAAATACCCAACTTGCAAATAAACAGAGATAAGGCACAATTAAAAGAAACAAAATAGGGCTTCCCTGGTGGCACAGTGGTTACGAATCCGCCTGCCAATGCATGGGACACAGGTTCAATCCCTGGTCCAGGAAGAGCCCACATGCTACGAAGCAACTAAGCCGGTGCGCCACAACTACTGAGCCTGTGCTCTAGAGCCCATGAGCCACAACTACTGAGCCCGCGTGCCACAACCACTGAAGTCCACGCACCTAGAGCCCATGCTCCACAACAAGAGAAGCCACCGCAATGAGAAGCCCATGTACCACAATTAAGAGTCGCCCCCACTCACCGCAACCAGAGAAAAGCCCGTGCACAGCAACAAAGACCCAATGCAGCCAAAAACAAAATAAATAAATTTATTTTTTAAAAAAACAAAATAGAATTATACCATATTTCCTGAACTTGGTTCCTAAAGATCAGATTCAGAAGTTGCTTTTATTCATAAGCTTGGAAAAAGTAAATAAAACATTCTGCACATTGCTCACCATAAATCTTAACTTATCATTGAAAGTAAATCTAAACACAAACATAACCCGAAAACCTCCTCTAACCCCACAAATACTCAGACAATCAAAATCTGATTTCTAGGACAGCAGTTTTACTATCTGAGTACAATATTTACACAGAAGAGATAAATTATGCAAATCACAATGATTTATGCTTGTTATATCTAAGCTTACTCTTGGTATATTACAAGGTTCAAGAGTCTACAAATTTACTCAAAACTCAGGTTGTCTAATGAAACAATTATACCATTTAGGACACTTTTAATACTGATTTAGATTTAAGATCTACTTGGTAAGGTTGATCAAAGCTTCAAACACTATGCACTGCTTTACATTATCTACTTAGCACTTGATTGTAATAGCTATACAACAAATTCAAATTAAAAATTAATTCACAAATTAAACCCCTACTTATTTAAACCACTACTATATTCACCTTCCTTCCATGTTATCTAGAAATGTCTTTTAAAAGTAATTCAAATGAAATATCACTGCTGTTTTTAAAACTAGAGCAATCACTACTAATCTTAGTTATGCAACTGCCCAATTAGCCATGAGTAAATTTTCAAAAGTAAATTTTCCATATATAAATTTTAAAATTCATTTAAAATTTTTAAAGGTTTCTTGACAGATATATTAAAGCACTGGAAGATTTTTTTAATAATTAAAAATTTCAAACACAAAGGGATTAGTACACCTCAACTAATAGTGGAAGAGCATCCGATTTCCTTTTTCTAGTGAGTTTGACAAAAAAATCAAAATTTTTGGTTAAAACAAGAAAAAAAAATCCTATGCAAAGAATGGAGGAGAGCATCACAGGAATAAGAAACAAATGTGATTATCTTTTCAGTCCAGCTCCGGGTGTGGTAGGGAAGACAGGTAATTAGGGTTTAGCGTGCCTGGCAGGGTGCTTGTGCAGTTCTCTGTAATCGTCTAGGGCTACTTTCTTCACTAAGTACTTAACACCTACCACTACTAAAAATAAGACAAAGCACTTTCAAAAATTTTTAAATCTAGTCTGGAGTATCATACAACCATACAAATAACTGTCCTACAAGGCACAAAGCATTAAGTGCCTTAAGAAAAAGACTGCAGAAAAGGAGGCATACCCAGGAACTGATATGGCTAAAACACAATATAAAAAGTGTCAAGGAGAGACTGAGGTGGAAAGATATGCTGGTCTCCTCTGAAGGAGGACCCTGAATATGGAAGTAAGGGCTTGTCCCTGAATAGAGAAGTAAGGGCTTATTCTGATCAGAGAGCCTGCAATGAATGAAGTTTGGGGGCTGAGTAGTGACAACGAGATGTTTTTAAAAGCCTCCAATCCCAAGGAGTAGAGTGTCCTGGAGGGAGCTTGAAGGTGAACTGACCAGTTACTGCAGCCAGCTTGTGGTATGGCAGTGAGACTGAAAAGGAGCCAAAGAGTGATTGTTCACTTTATAAACCATCTCTCCCATCCAACTCAACAGTAGTCATGAGACTTTTTTTTTTTTTTTTTAAAGGAGGGAGGGGATAGTTCCAAGAGACAATGCACACTAAAACAGTCAACTTCCAGGTTGTGGCAAATGATGGGAGTGGGAAGAAAACAGGATGAAAAAGATCACTCGGGTGTTCAGGCCTGTGAGACCAGAAGAATGACGGTCACTCCTAGAGGTGGAGTAAGGTTTGTGTGTGTGTGTGCTTGTGCTACAAAGCATTTCACAGAGACAGCTTTCTGGTGTATTTTTTGAAAAGGGAATGTGCTTGCACATTAGAGATGAAGAACTAGAACCTTAAACTCACCTTTGCCAAACCCAACTCTCCTCTAGTTAAGGTTAACCTGTGCCAGCTGCAACGTAGGACTAGACTACCCAAGCCCTAAGATATCTCTCCAGCAACGTTTCTTGTTGAGGCCTTCACCTCCTGATTGACACGATGGATGAGCAGCTGCTCTGCGTTTTCAGAGGCCAGAATTAGAAAAACTGAAAGAAGTTACACTGCAGCTGGAAGGCCAGAGAAAGTAACTGGATCAGGTGACTAATTCAGGTGATAGAAGCTCTTGCTATGTATTTCTTGAAAGGAACAACTCAAGGAGATGCAGGTGAGGTAAGGTCTAAAGCTTACACACTTTGGGGGACCCTCTTTAAGAGAGAGCATGCAAAAACACATGCACCCTTTACAAAAAGAAATGACCTTGAGAACACATTTGCTGGGGCCCTTCCCAGGGCTTTGGAGGAAAAGTCTCCTCTGTGCACAAGCCCCACATTCAGAAGAACTGCAGAGCTCAAGGGCCACCTGAGGGCAATCTCAGGAATCCCAGACAAGAAGAAGCAAACTTTCCTGGACGGCACAAAAAGAGTTAAAATTACCCAAGAAAACATAGGCAAAAAGAGATGAGAGGCTTAGACTCACTGATTACTCTTATAAGGATCTCATTTGACAAGGGTAAAATACAAAGAAAGCGTGTGCCAGTTTTTACAGAAAACATATGGGAACTTACCTGGGGAAATTTGCTTTCTCTTAACAGAACAAGGAGTCTTTTCAGGTATTTTAAGTTGAAATTGAGACGGGCATTTTTAATTACAGTAAATGTGGAGAAAGAGTAAGCCACAGGAGAATGGTGACCATAATGCGTTAACATTCAACTTCATTCCTGGGTTGGGTGGATGGAAGAGACTAGAACAGGAGCTATATTTTTACATACAAGAACCCACTATACAAGGAAGGAGAGAAGGAAGGGAGGGAATAAAGGAGAAAAGGAAGAAAGAATAGAGAAAAAACAGAAGAAAAACATCAGTCTCTCGACTTGAATAAGCCTACAAGAGGCACTTTTCTTTAAAGAAAGGTTACAAATGTCACAGACAATCAACTTATCCCCCAAATTTTGGCTCCTCAAAATAAAATTACAAAAAGTATGACATGTAAACTGTCAAGGCAAGAGCGTCCTTTTCTGTCCCAGATGCCCTGTGTACTCAAGTTTCCACGGGGCAAGTTTATCAGCACTGTGTCTTAGCTCTGAACCCCAAATGCAGACAGTGAGATGCCCTGCACTGAAAATGGAGGGGGTGAGCTCTGGTGGGTACAGGTGGGGCAGGAGAATCAAAATCACAACAGTCAGCACCCCAGTGAAGGTCTTTGATCTGTACCACAATAACGTGAATCCCACAATAGTCCTAGCTCCTCCCCCACCCCAAAATGCAACTCTCACCCAGCTGGTCGGGCATCTTCTTCTCTCCCCAAATGTTAACGGGAAGAGACTGGAAAGAGCACAAGATCGGACAATGACCAAACACGACAGGCTGGAGAACAGTAACAGTGATTCCAGGCTCTCTTGGGAATAATAAAGTGACAGAGGGGACAGGAAGAGAGCCAGTTAGTACATTCCCAGACAAGAGAGAGCTGAGGCCAAGGAAAAGGAAGGAATTAAGCACAAATTTTGCCAGTCTGCCTATGTCAGCAAAGTTATTCTTCATTAATATGAAACTGACAAGCAACTGAGACAAAGGTACAAAATGTGCAAGAATGGGAAGAGCCCTGGGCAGGGGGAAACTAGTTCTGTCTCCATCATCGTCTGTGATCTTCAGTGAGTCACCTCAGAGCCTTCTCTAGACTCCATCTCTCTTAACTGTGAAATGAAACAATTCCCAGAGCTGGCATTCTAGAACTTTAAAGACCTAATGGTGTAGATAGAAGAGTACGGACTCTGGAGCCAGACTACCTGGGTGTGAATTCAAGCTCTGCCAGTCTGTCTGACTTTGGGAAAGCTACTTGACCTCTCTGTACCTCAGTTTCCCTATCTGTGAGACACAAGAGAAATACTCTACCACACGGAGCTGCCTGAGGATGAAATGCTCTGTTAGCTGTAATTACAGATGTGGTCTAATTTTGTAGCCAGTACCTTTTGGGTATAAGCAGTTGTGTGGTGAATCATCTTTCTGAAAAGTTCTTCCTCAGAGGGGCAAACACTCTACCCATCACTTTTCAGGGTGCTTCCCTTCCTAGGCCAGAGATAAGCATTATTAATCAAGCACAGAATTCTCCCATTAGCCTGAACGCAGGCCTTGGAATCCTCACTGAATCAAAGCATACCCAGAAAGGGAGTCTGCCATATCTTAAATATGGCTAATATTATGTTCTTTCATCACTGCTTCCACCCCATATGGTTCAAACGGGTTCAAATGTATTAATAGCATCCTCAAAAAAACACAGTTCAAGAGAACCCCTTTTGGTGAAAAGGATCTTTACAAAAGAGAGTCCCCAGCCGGTAGGCTAGATGGTGACTATTGAACTCTGACCTCTAGCTCCATGAACCAAGCAAACCATAGCTTCTCTAGAGACATTTACACTGCCATTTATGGAAAGCAATGGGCAACCAAAGATGAACTGAGTTACCTAATACTACTACATGAACAGCACATTCTTCATGTTACAGTTCAGAGCACAAAGCAAGGCCTTGGGACCAAACTCCTGATGATGTGGTGGGATGAAGGAAAAAAGGAGCCCTTTAACTAAGCAAGGTCAGCACTTAGCAAGTTTGACCCAGGCAAAGCTCAGAGGATAAGGAAGGAGATAAGGCAACACCTTCACGTGCGCACACCCTGCTGGGCTCCACCTCAGGATTATCCCACACTAACCCCCTCAACTCGGCCGACATGCAGGGTCTCCTCTTCCCTACCTGCCTTTGCTCCTGTGTTACTACCTGTATCAGGTAGCTGGGTTAGGACTGATTCTACCTCCTATATACTTCTTAAACCAAGCCCTGCCTCTGCAACTCCCCTCCATCAGCACCTGGCTAAATTACAGGGAAAGCCTCTGGTCTCCCTCCTCTCAAATCCACCCTCCCATCAAATCTCACAGATAATTCTCCTGCTTAAAACCCAAAGGCTTTTTTTTTTTTTAAACATTCAACAACAAGGATGAATCTCAAAAGTATTATGCTAAGTGAGAGAAGCAAGACTTAAAAGGTTACATACTAGATGATTACATTTATATCACATTCTGGAAAAGTCAAAATTATAAGGACAGAAAACAGGTTAGGGACCTGCCCTGGTGGCGCAGTGGTTAAGAATCTGCCTGCCAATGCCGGGGAACACGGGTTTGATCCCTGGTAGGAAGATCCCACATGCCGCGGAGCAACTAAGCCCGCGAGCCACAATTACTAAAGCCCACGCACCTAGAGCCGTGAGCCACAACAAAGAAAAGCCACCGCAGTGAGAAGCCCGCACACCGCAATGAAGACCCAATGTAGCCAAAAATTTTTTTTAATAATAAATAAAATTTAAAAAAAAAATAAAAGAAAAAGAAAACAGGTCAGTGGTTGCCAGGGGCTGGGGGCGGAAGGAGGGGTTCATCACTCAGGAGCACTGAGGCGTGGTGTAAATGGCTCCTCATCTTGACTGTGGGGGTGGTTACAGGGCGTAGATCAAACACACTAAATGATACATTAAAATGGGTCAGTTTCACTGTGTATAAATTATACCTTAATTTAAAAGAAATTACAGAGAAATCCTAAGGGTTTCCCAATGCCTACAGGATTGCTGATCTGTCCCCTATATCTTGCTTTCCACATTGCAGCAACAATCAACTTTTCAAAATGTCCTGTGCTCTCCGTGCAGAAATTTCTTACCACTGTCTGGCTCTTAAAACACAGCTTTTCCATATTAACTACTGAGTCCTCCAGGCTGTCTCCCTGCTCTCCCAACCCTCACGCTCCCAGGCTAATAAGTTAGATGCCCTTCCTCTAGGCTCTTACAATGTCTGGTATCTCCCTATCACTGTATTCAAAGAAATGTATTATACATATTACTGATAACTGCATCTGTTGTGATATAATGATCTTGTCTCTCATTGATCAATTGAAATGTGGATTCTTCGAGAAAAAGAACTACTTTTTATTCACATGTGTGTATGCAGCCTGGTACTTGGCAGACACTCAATACATCTATGTTGGAATGATGTTTCATAAGGCATCACTGTATCATTGCATCCCCACCACTTACAAGAGTGCCCACTTGGCTTAATAAATACTGGCAGCTCTTGCCTTGCACAGTAATACGAGACCGTAAACATGACCGTGCAAGCTGAAACCATGCAGAGCGATCTTAATAATCAATAGAAAAATTATAGTTTTTCTATGACCTTTAACATTTTTTTGTCAAAAACATTAAAAATCAGTTATATAGGGATAAGAAGATGAACGAAGTAAAACATTCATTTAGTACACTGTAATTTAAAACATTAGAAACTTTGAGAATTAAAGTGTTTTATTTAAAATAACATATCAAGAGCAGTCTGAATAGTTTGAACAGTGCTGCCTTCTTCTCAATGTATAATTTAAAATACCAAATGAGCATCTTTTGTATACCTTGGTGAATTGGCATACTCCTGTCTAAGTGTGGATTAGCTTCCAACATTTTATCCTTTGTGTTTTCATTGTCCTGCAGTATCTCTGAGGAGTTTTCTTTAATATAAAGTTTTCTGCCAGCATCCTTTGCTCTGTTACGTTTTCATCCTTGTTGTCACAATCACATTCCTAATTTACAAGAGCAAGTTCCTTTTCACTGAACTCATCCTGCTACATACATAGAGGCTCTAGAACAGTGGCATGGTTTACACTCCTGTAGTCAGCTACTTTTCCTATAACTTTATTTATGAATGGCTCAAATTTCACTTCCAGTGTTAGCACTTTTAATTTCTTTGCCGCACTATGCAGCACTTTTATCTTTGTCCACCAATTCCCTCTCTGAATTATCCATTTTCATAAAATGTTACAAATTTAGGGCTTCCCTGGTGGCGCAGTAGTTGGGAATCTGCCTGCCAACGCAGGGGACACGGGTTCAAGCCCTGGCCCGGGGAGATCCCACATGCCGTGGAGCGGCTAAGCCCGTGCACCGCAACTACTGAGCCTGCGCTCTAGAGCCTGCAAGCCACAACTACTGAGCCCGTGCGCCACAACTACTGAAGCCCGTGCACCTAGAGCCCGTGCTCTGCAACAAGAGAAGCCACCGCAATGAGAAGCCCACGCACCGCAACGAAGAGTAGCCCCTGCTCACCGCAACTAGAGAAAGCCCGCGCCCAGCAACAACGACCCAACACAGCCAAAAATAAAAACAAATAAATAAATAAATTTATTTTTTTTAAAAAAGTTACAAATTTATCTCTGAGAGACAAGGAGGCAACACAGCTACACCTTTTGCTGTCTGTTCATGAACCAAATAACAGGATGTGCTGGTTGTACTTTAATACAATTACTCACTGTTAATGTAACATAATAACATATTTAAACTGTGTTGTTGGGGGGCAGTATTATTTAATTAACCATAATAACTGAAAACTGTGCATATTGGAACCATGCAAAGTGAGAAATATCTTTGTTTAGCAAATAAATAAGTAACTTTAGAATGAATGAACTGACTCACCACTGGGACAGATTTAAGGAATAGGAATTGATGCCCTTCTAATTTATAACATCACAAAAACAGGGCAACTTCCTCAAGACCCAATTCACACTGAAGTATAACAAATTATATCTAGCTATCACTAGTAACAATACTATCACTAGTAACAAAGTTACATTCTAACACTGTGCCCTATAATATAGGGCTAATAATACTTCCTCTTCCACCGGGTGGTTCTGAGAGCCAAAGGAGAAACAGATTTTAAAGAGTACTTTGAACAATTCAACCAGATACTATCCTATCAACTATACATTTAGTAGGCATCAGGCACTACTGTATGAGCTTTTCATAAATCTTCTCATAAGAATTCTCATGACACAAGAGAATTCTCATGGTACAACAGAAGTACCAGTATAGTCTCCATTTCACAGAAGAATACTGAAGCATAGGGAAGTCATATAATGTGTCCAAGGGCATGCAGAGTAAACTTTGAGGCTAGTATTTGAACTCAAAAGGTGTAACCCCACAGGTCAAGTTCTTTAAAACTTCTTCGCTGACTTGTCTACTTTCCTTAGAAAGTACAAGGACATGGTCACTGAAAGGGTTTTAAAACACTGACTCCTAGAAATTGGGCAAACCTGATTCAGTATGACTCAGAGTAACCAGTTAGTTTTACTTGAACATTTTCAGGTTTTTGGCAAAAGGTCAAAGATGGACAATGTCCAGAGAACCAAGGAGCTAAGAAGACCATTCCCAGCCTACAGAAGGAGCCAAAAAAGTAGGGGAGGGGGGGTCCAAAAATATTCAATTATTTTATGCTAGTAAGTATAAATACCAGAAAAGAACCAACTAAGAAATAAAATTCACTTTTCAAGAATAGGGAAAGGAATTATTTATCATGACTGTATAAAAAAGGAACAGTGCTATAAAAACAAGATACAGGGACTTCGCTGGTGGCACAGTGATTGGGAATCCACCTGCCAATGCAGGGGACACAGGTTCGAGCCCTGGTCCAGGAGGATCCCACATGCCATGGAGCAACTAAGCCCGTGTGCCACAACTACTGAGCCTGCACTCTAGAGCCCGAGAGCCACAACTACTGAGGGCCGCGCGCCTGGAGCCCGTGCTCCGCAACAAGAGAAGCCACCACAATGAGAAGCCCATGCACCACAACGAAGAGTAGTGCTCACTTGCCTCAACTAGAGAAAGCCCGCACACAGCAACAAAGACCCAACTCAGCCAAAAACAAAAACAAAAACAAGATACATAGAGCCAACAAAAGTCATCAACGTTTTCAGTACCACTGACCCTGAAAGGTAACAACACCGCTTGCTGAGGTCTGATGTCACAAGGAACTCCATATGGAACAGGAACATGAGAGCCTAATAAGGATGCACGATATGAAAGCAATGGGATTGGTTAACTAAAATAAGTAGATTCCTCTCTAAATATAATCAACTCATAAGGACACATTTAGAACATTTGTATCTCATTAGGGGTATTAAGTGAGAAATATTCTCAATACCAAGCAGTCCTAATGATAGTTCATCTTAGCAAAGAAAGTAAGTTTTCTTTACTAAAAGGGAAAATATACTGCAAGGAATAGCTTAAATATCATAAAAGAATTTTCAACGAAGTCAGACACCAACACAAACCTTATAGGCCAAAGAAACACCAACTAAAAACTGAATAACCTTGCGAGAGAATGTATTTTTAGACTATTTCTTTCTCTTATTACCAATCTTAACAATCCAAAGCAGAAATAAGTTGCCTAAGCAAACAGTACCCAATTTACAAACAACAGAAACAAAATGAACTGATACAAACCAAACTCAAACATGTTTGTCCCATCACACCTTTCACCAAGGTACCACCTGTGGTGAAAACAAGATGGCCCACAAGATGACTTCACCGGCAGCAGTGCACTTGCTTTGGGAAGGGTCAGTTCTAGTTTCCCACCAAAAAGAGGTACTTGCCTCTCATGTCTTGAGACAGAAACTACTTTAAATCAGGGGTCCCCGACATCCGGACCGCTACCGGTCCGTGGCCTGTTAGGAACCGGGCCGCACAGCAGGAGGTGAGCAGCGGGCAAGCGAGTGAAGCTTCATCTGCCGCGCTCCCCATCACTCGCATTACCGCCTGAACCATCGCTCGCATTACCACTTGAACCATCCCCAGCCCCTCCATCCCACACCCCCAATCCATGGAAAAACTGACTTCCACAAAACTGGTCCCTGGTGCCAAAAAGGTTGGGGACCACTGATTTAAATGATATACAGTGAGATTTAAGTTATAGATTACAAGAACTACTTTCCAAATTGAAGGGAAAATACTAGAAGGGGCATGATAAAAGTATAAATATCTTATGAGATAGAAATGAGGTTGGCCTCAGGTGATTAAAAAATCCAGTTTAGGGCTTCCCTGGTGGCACAGTGGTTGACACTCTGCCTGCTAGTGCAGGGGACACGGGTTCGAGCCCTGGTCTGGGAAGATCCCACATGCCGCGGAGCAACTAGGCCCGTGAGCCACAGTTGCTGAGCCTGCGCGTCTGGGGCCTGTGCTCCGCAACAGGAGAGGCCACGATAGTGGGAGGCCCGCGCACCGCGATGAAGAGTGGCCCCCGCTCACCGCAGCTAGAGGGAGCCCTCGCACAGAAACGAAGACCCAACACAGCCAAAAATAAATAAATTAAAAAAAAAAAAAATCCAGTTTATAAGAGCTTAACCAATTAGCTCTCTCACAGAACAAGTATTCAGAAGTAGCAGCCCTGGGCTAGGTGTCAAGGACACCAGCTCTGCCTTTCCTGTTGCCATGCTCATCCCCATGTCTGCTCGGTGCCTCACTAAGCATCACTGACAAACTCCAAGCAGGAATCTGTTTTTCATTCCAGATGGGTAACTTTCACTCCCCTTGTCCAGAGGACTTCCTCTTACAAATTACTGGCCAGAACTTAGTCACATGCCTGCTATCAGACCAATCACTGCTAAGGGGGATGAAATTATCATGACTTGAGATTTTATATTAATCATGAGCTATCTTGGATCCTTGCTAAGATTAAGGGCTTTGCTGTTCCCATTTCCCATGCCCGAAGAAAGAGGTAGAATGGGTTTTAGGGTAGGCATCAGAATTTAATTCAATTATTGTAAAAGATCCATATGACAACTGTGAAATAGTTCACATGACTGTCTAGAGCTGGGTCCCTGTAAGTTTAGAGAACGCTCCACCACTACACAAACAGGGGCACCAGAGTGCAATGAACTATTTCACTGGTTTGGTGAATAAGAGCCACTAAAGCAAAGTAGCTTTTAAAAAGCACAATTTCTCAGCCAACAGCATGAATCAGAAGAAACTGTTTCAGTTATGTTCAATTTTCCGCTTCCCAAAATGATCTAGTTGAGCAATCCTATCCAACCTCACCTCTCTACTCAGGCTCTGCTTAGGGAATGAGGGGGTGGAAAAAACACACGTGGTTAGATGTGGCGATCACTCCATTTTTGGTTTTTTAAATATTAGCTGTCCTTGGGACTTCCCTGGCAGTCCAGTGGTTAAGACTTCGCCTTCCAATGCAGGGGGCGCAGGTTCGATCCCTAGTCGGGGAGCTAAGATCCCACATGCCTCGGGGCCAAAAAACCAAAACATTAAACAGAAGCAATATTGTAACAAATTCAATAAAGACATTAAAAATGGTCTGCACATCAAAAAAAAAAAAAAATCTCAAAAGAAAATTAGCTGTCCTTTTTCATTTAGGCAATTTTTCCCTTCCTAGAAAAGCAGTCAAGGTCAAATTACAGATTACCTGATTAAAAAATTACCCCCATGCAAGGTATCTTCCTAGAGTTAGGTTTTCAGTTACAGGCTTATGATGAAGGAAAATTCAACTACTACCTTGAAATACTCAGAATGGGACCCACTTTGAAGACGTGAGCCATTCCTTCTCTATCTTTACAGACAGCATTCAGTCTAAAATTGGAATCATTAGGCTGACCCCCTTCAAAGAATGAATGCAAATTTACAAAGTTTTTCTTATTTTTAAGCTCACCTGCATCCTATACTCCTCTCCAAACACATCTCACCTTTTCTATCACTGTGCTATTGGGTTGTTCTTTCCACCTTAACAGCTGCTTTGCCAATTAATGCTATCATTTCTGTCATTCAAATTCTATCAGTTGAAATTCAAGGTCTATCTCAAATGTCTCCTTTCCTCCATGGCCAAGACTTTGAACCATACTTCACAGGGCTTCTTCACTGTCCAGCTCCTAACCTCCTGGAGGCTTGCACTCCAAGAAAGATGCAATGTTCTATAAATGTCCCCAGAAGTAAAGAGACCAAAAGAATAAAGGACTACAGCTGAAAACAGGGCCACCTCCTGCATCTTTCCTCAATTTTGTTTTCCTTTAGAGCAGTGCAGGTGGAAAAGAATCAGCAAAAGAAGCAGGAAGGTGCTAGAGAAGATGGTAAGGACTGTACATCTGACGGACTTCTCTATACTCCAGAGATGTCTGATCTGTACGCATCACACACAACAGAACAGACACAAACAAATGATGACTGCTAATTCTGGCCTTTTTTTCTCCTTAAACACACTCCAGAAGTCACTGCAATACCGGAAACATTTGGGAGACTGAGCCATCTGATGACAATTACAGGAATCCTGGAAGGGAAAAGAATGCTCGGGGCAGGCCAGACGGCCATGCAATTACAAACCCTACCTCAGCCCCAGAGTCCTCGTCACACCCTCCGCATCACTGCCAGGGGCTAGTGGATGGTGAGGCTCTTACTCAGCGTTCCCAGGCTGATATGCTCACACACACTGCTCCAGAGAGCGCATCACAATTTTGGTTTGCTCGGTTTTCTCACCCTTTGAAGTAAGACACTTCATGATTGTCATGAGTTTGGTTCCCCAGGATGTGAGACTTACAGAAACCAAGACTTTTACAGTAAAAAGATGATTAAAAAGGCAAACCACCGAAAATGTTAGTATGAAACTAAAACTTTTTTCCAAGTTCCTTTATTCCCCAAACTGATCCTTGTGGAATTTGGGGAAGTAAGGGTAATGGCTGGGAGGAGAAAAGGACTAGCATTTATTGAGCACCTACAAGAGCAAGCCACTTTCAGAATTAAGAAACCTTGCCAAGGAGATGGCATCCCCTATTTAACCAGAACTAAGGCTCAGAGAAGCAACTTCCCCAATCCGGAAACTCTTAAATGAAGACAACGGGGTGGAAACCCAAGCCCACCTGATTCCAGAGTCCGCACTCTTTCTCCTAAGCTACACTGCCTGCGAGACAGCAAGTACATCAAACACAGAGTTAAACTAGTATGACACAGGATGGCATTAAACAAACACTATCCTACCAAGACACAACTGACAATTTCTTTCTTCTTAAAATAGTTTATACAAAGTATAAGTGAGTTGCAGGTAATTCAAAGAAAGTTTAAAAATTATTTGTAAAAATTTTTAAAACATATTTGTTATTAATCAACATATTTGTTATTAATCTACCCAGAGAATAGATAACACTATTATTACTCATTTGTATATTTCCTTCCAGTATTTCTTCTTCATGTATATACCTTTTTATATGCCACAAAGTTGGGGTCATACTATTTATAGCTTTGCAGCCATTTCTTTTCAACTAACATATTGTGAATATACTCCCATGTCATAAAAAATTCCTCAAAAGTCTGATCTTTTAAACAATTATGTCAGAATAGATTTCATAACTAAAGTCTTCCAACGTAATGCCCTGTGCTGACAGGATTAGGAAACTTAAATGCTTGAAATATTACATATTCCATGTAGATGGCTAAGGAAACAAAGTAGTACAGGAGACTGCTGAACAATGAACCATGGTTCCAGGGAATCCCTGCTGTTTCAGGAGGGTGTACTTGGACAGAATCACATTTGACAAATCTTTTTATGTTAGAAATATAATCAACCCATAAATACACACAAAATACACAAAATTCAAAATTAGGATTGCAAATTATCATTCAGTTATCTTCTACCAATGCTTTCCGTGGGTGTTTATGGAAGTCAAGTGTCAAACCTTGTGCAATTTTCTTTAAATAGAGCCATAAGTTGAGTACTTGCTTCAGTTTGTTAGCAAAAGGTGGGGTTCCCCAACCTGGCACACACCAAAGAACTGCTTGACAATCTTACACAACATGGTGGTGGTGGTAACGAGAAAAATAATAAAAAGTAAAAATGATAATAACAATGATGGTGGCTTTCATTTGTTAAGTCTTTTTCTGCATCAGTCACTGTTCCTAACCCTCAGTTTAGATTTTTTAAAATTTAATTCTCTCTAAATCCCATAAGGTAGCTACTAGTCTTATCCCCATAAACTTGAAGTCAGAAAACTTGAGTTCAAGTCCACTCATGGTGCTAATGAGCTGGAAATGGTTTCATCTCTCTAGTTACACAATTTTTTCATTACATAATAGAAGGGTTGAGGCTGAGAGCATTGTAGAGTAAATATGCTCTCAAGTACTATGGATTTGACAATCACCTGAAAATATACACAGAATATACACATGCCCCTCCAGACCCACGGCAAACACATATCACTCAATAATCATGTCACTAAATGTCCTATGGACAATCATTTCCAACACACAAGAAAGTTATTAACAATCAACAACGTGCTTACCTGGTAAGTGTCACAAAAGTCCAAAAGCTAAAGCTTGCCAATTCTAGAAATGTGAACCCCAAGATAAGCTAAATCTGTCAATATCTAGCTGAAAACTCTTGAGGAACTGGGGTTTCTTGCTACCCCAAAAGCTGGCTGAGCTTAACAGTCATATGTCCCCACCAACAGTTGCCCAGGACAACCAAAGCAAAAGGGTACAACCCAAGTCTGCCAGGGTGGGGCATGAAAATCCATGCCAAGTCCTAGGAAGGGAAGAAGGGCTATCCCACCGAAGAGAAGACTGCCTCCAGAAGGAAAGTGTGGTATAACCATGGTGGAGGGAGGGAAGAGTCCAAATCCTGATTTTCAGCTGGCCTTGCTTCTGTGCATTAAGTTAATGTTTTAGCTCAGTGAAAGTAATTACCAGCCAGGCTCTGCAATCCATCAATTCACCCTGGGCATTCCTGCTGATTTCTTTGGTCTCTAGGACCCAAGAATCCCTTTTGTTGAAGCAAAGTTTGGTTGTTACTAGTTTCTCTCTTTTAATTCTAAATTTCTGCCAAGTAATTAGGAAAAGAAAATGAATAACTATCTTTGAGTTTTTTAATGGAAGCTATGGGGGTTAGAGTAGGCACAGCCTCTCACAAAAACAAGATTAAAATCATACATCTTTGACCTCCCCTCTTCCAAGGAGAATGGACAAACGCAGTTTGGCTCTAGGCTGTGAAGTCAGGGATTTGATCCAAATCACCTCCACTGAAATTTAGGTAGTTTGCCAAAAGTAGCCTAGTCAATAAATAAAACATACACGGATTTGGGATTTGCAAAATACTTTCATATAACCCCACAATGATCCTAATGGAAGGTGTTATTAGTATCTCCATTTTACAGATGAAGATAACAAAGTTCAGAGGTTGAAAATACTAGCCCCAAGATCACACTTAAAAAGTAACAAAGCAGTCTTCTGAGTCCAAACACTAGCATTCCATGTAGTTTTTCCAAGTGACTATAACATGATACAGTTCAAAGAATTTCCTCCAACTCGAAGTAACATTCAAAACTACACTAAGGACTGTATGAATTACAAGGGAATCCTAAGTGCATCCACCCGGCAGGCAGGTACTCATTTTATGCTATTTTATATGGCATTCTCCACTAACCTATACAGACATGATAGAGGAAATTCTGAAATTACCCACACAATTCTCCCCACCACCCTGTAAACCCATTTCCACTGCACAAATATAGAATGGGTGTTACAAAATAAAAATAGGCCCACAGAACATACACATGGGAGGTAGAAGGCAAAGAAGCACGTGGCAGTAACAGCAACAATGGCGAGCCCTTTCTGCCATTTAAGCTATAAACCCAACTGCTTCCTTTGGTCACCAGCAAACCCCCATGAGAAGGTGGTCTGCACCTGTATGTACCAATTCAAATGGCAGGTGGCTCTGAAAGCTATACCATCATCAACAGGGCTTTGTTTTTTTATTGTCCAGAACCAAGGTTCCAGGGTCTGCCATTAGAATGGGTAATGTTTGACTCCTTAGGCATATCAAAATCTGCTAAAATGTGTATATTTTTTTTCTTTTTTCTGATTCTACAAGCAATATACTCTAGCTATAGAAAATCTCAAAAGTGTAGAAAGCATAAGGAAGCAGAAATTAGTCACAATCCCAGCACCCAGAGGCAACGACTCATGACATTTCCTTCTAGTTTTTTAGGTTTTTTTTTTCTTTCTTCCTGACAGCTAAACTATTTGAAATATCCTCTTCTACAGACAAAGAAACTAATTCTTTTGGGGAGGAACAAGAAAGGAAGTAGAGCCTAGAAAAAATTAATTCCACTGTATTTATGAATAAATTCAAATTTCTTGAGTAAAATCTCAATTGATAGCTATAGCAAAAATACTTTAAATCCTCTGGTAAAGCTCAGTAAGGTCACCATCTAACTCCTCCCAGTGTTACACCCAGAAGAAACAATAATCTATAATGATCACCAAGAAGTTCTCTTGTGAGAATGCTTTGTTTTTCAGAACTTTATTTCCCAAAATCCTGTTTTTGCATTGAAACTACTAACCCTATTATCCTGATGGAGTTCAGAACACCAAGATAAAGCACCCTGGCATGCTGAACATTTTAAGCTGAAGGAGTTTGAGAAAATGGCAGAAGCTGGAAGGACTTCCCCTCGTCCTTCTTCCCTGGAACAGGCCATAAAACCCTCATAATGCCGGGTGCCCTCCCTATACCCAGAGGAAAGGAACATCTTATCTCCGAACACAAAGGGATGCAGAAAAGAATCCTCACAAACAAGACTTGCTAGGTTTCCCCCAACTCACTACAATTTCCTTCTCCTCCTTAACCTACCACATCCCTCCACAACTGTGTACTCTTCAAAAACCTAGCATAAAATACTCAGGTCTGTTTCTTTGGGTCTTCATTTTCTTATGAAGGTTCCCATGTCCCGTAAAGCTTATACTAAATACATTTGTATGCTTTTCTCCTGTTTAAAAACAAAAATCTATACATCTCCAGATACGTCTTTGTCAGTTTAATTTTCAGACCCAGCCAGAGACCCTAAGAGGGTGGAGGAAAACATTCCTCCCCTACAATCCTATCAGTGACAAAAAGGACTTCAGCTCACCCACAGAAGAAACTCTGCAGAGAGGCACAAAGGGTCCTGCTTTTTCTCAAAATCATACTTCTAGAGGATACTAAGGAAATATCATTTAAATAGGGGTGTGTGTGTGTGGGGGGGTAATGCCTTTTTGGCACATGCATGTAAAAGGAGCACAGCTTCTGGCTTCTAATTGGAAATGGATAGCTCACAAGTAATGCCAATCGTGTCTAACAAAGTTGACAGCAATCTGCTTTTCGTGTTGAAAAAAGAGACTTAAATGGAACCAGTGACCTTTGTAATGCTAAGAGCCTTTGGAATATAAATCTATTTTGCAGCAATTTCATTGATCATGTATTTCTAAGGTACCTATTTAAGAGGGGCTCAGATAGGAAAAGTACTTTTGCAGCAGTTACCACTAGGTAAATACGAGTTTTAAATAACCTTGGGTGCAACAGACCTGGAATTTTATTCCCCACAGCCTAGTGGTTGTAAATGCTCTGTGACCCTCTTAAGCACTGCCAACATCAACATCTGGTACCTGGCACAAAGGAAATAGATTCTAAAAGGTTTTTTTAAAAAACCTTTCATTTTCATCATGTGCTTTAAGTATGTTTCTAAGATAGTTCTCTTTCTCCTCTTTCTGACACAGAAAAAAAAGTAAGACGCTTTTCTCTCAGGCAGCTGTGTATTGTTTTAGAAGCAGAAGAGGAAAATAACTGCCAAAAATCGAGCTGTGCCTAATGTCTTCTCATCTTCCCCCAAAATAAGTTATATTCAATATAATAGAGCCCTAAGACCTGACTCGATGAAAGAAAACCCAAAAATGATTGTAATTCTCTCCCCACAAACATATACCACTTGTAAAACTGACTTCAAAATCCATGGCATTCTACGCAATTCTATTTTTCTCTGATTTTTTCCTTCGTACTATA